>NC_090319.1:99027788-99380361 GCF_040869045.1 Eurosta solidaginis | reverse complement strand
TCAACGAACATTTTCCAATTGACCGGGGGTAGAGTTGGATATATCAACTCATCAACGTACTTGCGTCCTGGATTGCAGTATGCCGTAGAAACATACACAAAGCTCTATAAATGATGATAAAACCTCAAAAAGGTACGACTACTCTAAGCCATTTTTAGTCATACATACCTTCAGTTGTGGCATTTTCTTACACATCTCCAATAAATGCAAAGTGCCAATGGCATTAACCTGCGAGGCCACCTTTAAGCGCTCGTTGAAACGAACTGTTGCAGCGCTGTGGAAAATTATCTGTACATTTTCACATAATTCATGACGATCAGCGGCACTTAACCCTGAAATAGGTACAACGAGTTGATAAAAAATTAAGCAATTACTAAATTACATTATAATATCTGACGACGGCTATGACGAAATAAGAATGACTTAGAAATTATAAATTTACTTTGGATAGAAGAGCAGGTAAAGACTGGTTTAATGCTTTCTCTAAACTCTACCAAGACAAGTCAGCCTCCTTGAACCTACTGGAATTGAACTTCGTTTGACAGAGTAAAACGTTTCAAAAAAGAAAATGCTAAATTGTTTTTTGATTTTCCAGAAGAGTTTGAAAAGCTTTAATTTCTATCCAATCACATTTATAATGATGATGAGACGGGGCTGTTATGCAGCTCAAATATTCAAGACATTGGGCAGATAGGTTAAAAGTAAATTTGAACCATGAGTAGAGCGTGGGTCTCTTTTGGCTGTAATAAGTTGCATGAGTGCTCCTGCGAATTTGTGCCCCTTCTTTATTGTTCCGTGAAAATATCTATTTGAAGGAAAGTTCAAAAATAAATATACATAGCTAAAATAAACTAAAAAACACGCTTTTAAAAAATATCGAATTAAAAGTTAAAATTAATTAAAAAAAAGTTTGTGTTGTGAAAAAAGCGGGTTCCGATAAAACACTTTCTTAGCCGGAGCGTTGTCTTTCATTCGCATAACATGGCCTAGCCAGCGTAGCCGCTGCGTTGTAATTCGCTGGACTATGTTGATGTGAGCGTAAAGCTCGTACAGTTCATCATTAAATCTTCTTCGGCACTCGCCAACGCCAATACGTAGAGGTCCATAAATCATTCGAAGAACTTTTCCGTCAAACCCTCCCAGAGCTGCTTCATCTTCTTGCTTTTTATTTATTACTTTATTAAATATTTGTGAAATAATTAATATTGTAAATTCTAATTTCGAAAAGCAGCCGTGGTGTGATGGTAGCGTGCTCCGCCTATTACACCGAATATCCTGGGTTAACGGCCCGGGCACAGCACCATCAAAATTTAAGAAACAAGTTTTTTTCTATTAGAAGAACATTTTTCTAAGCGGGGTCGCCCCTCTGCAGTGTTTGGCAAGCACTCCGAGTGTATTTCTGCCATGAAAAGCTTCTCAGTGAAAACAACTCATCTGCCTTACAGATGCCGTTCGGAGTCGGTATAAAACAAGTAGGTCCCGTCCCGCCAATTCGCAGGAATAATTAAATGGAATGCGACGTAAATTGGAAAGAAGCTCGGGCTAAAATCTCTTCGGAGGTTATCGCGCCTTACATTTATTTATTTTTTTAATTTGGAAAATAAAGTCAAAGTTTTCCAGTTTCTGTAAGAGATACATACATACATACATACATTCAAATAAGTTTTAAAATCGCCGCAGTTTTCTATTGTGGTTTCTTTAACTTAAGCTCTAAGATTGTTAAGCGCCAATTATCTAATGTAAAAAAGTGGTTCCAGAACTCACCAAAATCATCACATTCAATATTTCCACTGAGATATTGCAGTTTTTCCAGCCGCTCAGGAAAATTCATTCGTAGACGCTCAAAAATTTTATGCTGCACAAAAGCCTGATACCGCTGAGCCACCGTGAAGCCGCTCTTTTCACGTATCAAGATATAAATGCGCGCGATTTCAGGAAAGCTCCATAATAGCTTTTCCAATAAAGTTTTCCCTACAAAGCCAGTGGCGCCTAAAATAACAATAAAAGGGGATAAGATAACGCAAAATTGTAGATAAAAACACAAAAACAAATTAACATCTGCTTCTACATACATTTGCACATACATACATATACGTAAAAAGGTTAAGGTGTATCAATAAAAAAAATATATGAAACCGAAATTTCTTTCTAGGGCAGCGTAAATCGTGTGAAATCATTCACATACGTTTTTAGTGATTTTGTTTTCCCACCCGATTAAGTCGAAAAATATTAATAATTATATTTGCATGAAATAAGTTCCGAGTGAAACTCATAAGCCCCCTTTTAACTCGATTTTCTCCCTTTTAGTTTTTCATATAAAATATTTGGTACTTCCAATGGGTTGTTAGGAATGATGCCCTCCACAAAGCGCAGTTATACCAACTTTGAAGAGATGAGATAGTGAATCGCAAAATGAATAATGAAAATAACAATTGTAAACCTTTTTACTACCACGCATGTTCATAAAACTTCAATCGACTCAGAGGACACGTTTTCCCCGCCTAATTCAAACTTAGTGTCGACGCAGCTAGCCTATCTGTTCTCGGATTGAAATCGCCAGCGTCAACAAATTAAAACTAGGAGGTGAAACGCGTCGCCGTTTGTGTAATACGAGTACATTAAGAGTAGCGATCAAAATTTGCACTAAAAATGTTAAGATTTTGTTACCGTCTAATGTAGAAATATTGCAATTGCATATTACGAAACAGGAAAATTTAAACAAATTTGATTGATTTGTTTTATTGTAATTATTTTTTTGTTTACACAGAAATATGTAGTAGGTTTCTCGTTCTCCACTTTTCCTTACCTGTTACGAATATTACAGCATCCTTGTAGAAGTCCTCTGAATCACACATTTTTCACTGTAAGTCCGTTATTTAAGAAAAGTTCCAATGCCCTGCCGCTACAACTTGTTTTTGTAAAAATTTTTTTTATGCGAATTTTCCGAATTGATTTCCACACCAAGTAATCTCTCTGCTGTACCAAATGAAAGTGAAAAATATTAGATGAAAGCCAACATTGGCTAGCCACACATCAATCCTAGAAAAACAAGTTTTCCAATAAGTGACTGAGCAGTAGCGTTGCGATTGCAGCGGCTCTATGGAGCTTTTCATGGTGCCAATCAGCAGCAATAGCACGTGCTTTACCGGGCAGCATTTGTTGCTAGAAAAATGAATAAATACTCGTAAAAGTAATTTTTTTATTTGGCTTTTGTAAACAACAACGATAAAATTGGCGGGAAAAGATATATCTCTACCTCGTACGTACTATATTGTATGTACATAAACATATGTATGCACGACGATTTATTTAGGCAACATTTTATTGAAGTGACGCAACTTGTAATCAACACAACAGCGTGAGACGAAGTGCGGGGCTCCACAGAACATCATGTGTAGGTAGTGATAGAACGATACGAGCACTGAGTGTGTAGGTCAGGGAAACATACTCTTAGTCCCTACCTGCCTTTGCACCGTTTGCCAGCACAGAATATATATGTTTGCGACATCCGCCCAATGCAGCTCCTGCCATGGACGGTGCCACTTTCCTAGATGTTCTGGTCTCCGCGACGGCAACCCCTCGACGGCAACCCCTCGACGGGTTTCATTGCGCCATGTTGCCAGGCCGCATACCTAAATACACCGGGTACCCCAATGCTTACCCAAGGACGTCCAGTCACAGAGCCCCAACAGCAGTTGCGTCCTAGTCTTCCACAACCCAGGCGTAGTTAGCCGTCACTTACTCCCAGAGTGGCGGCGTCTCCCCCTATGCACTTCAGAATTCTGCAGTTAAACTGTAATGGATTAACTGGGAAGATCACGGAGATAGTCGATTTCACGAAGCGGCACAACATCCGCATTGCTGCGATTCAAGAGGCTAAACTCACGGCAAGATCTGCACTGCAGACTTGTTCTGGGTATAATGTCCACAGAAAAGATCGCGAGAGAGGAAATGGAGGCGCCCTCGCGTTTATCATACACCACTCTGTGCAATATCATATATTTGATCCCGACATCGGCCGCGGGGACAGTGTCTTACAACGTCAAGGCTTATCTGCCTGTCAGGCGATGTAAACCTAGAAACATCAACATCTACATCCCTCCTGCCACCTGTTGCCACAGTAGATACCGCCCTAATATCAGCGCCTTACTCACTGGCAACAATCGCATTATCTTAGGCGATTTCAATGCCCATCACGATCTATGGCATTCAAACTTGCGGGCGGACAAAGGGGTGAGATGTTGGCGGATCAAATAGGAGAAACGACGTTCTGTATAATAAACGGAGGCGCCCCAAACACGTATGGTAGGAAGCTGTCACAGTTCGCCGGATATTTCAATCGTGAGCGCAGAACTCGTAAACTGCACCAACTGTTGTTGTTGTAGCAATGCTCGCCCCACCTAATAGCCGCGACCGATCACAAATTGTCATCAATATCCTCTAACGGGAGTCCAAGGAAACTTGCCGTTTCAACAGGGGTGGACCATAAGGAAAGGGGTGTTAGAGGCATTGGTTCCACATTACAATTAAAGAGATGGTTGGTGTCATGTGGGGACACATTGCAAGCAGGGCATACATTTTGTATGTCGGGGTTGATTCTGGATAGGTAAGAGTTTAACCTGTTACAGTATCCAGAACGAAGTTGAGCAAGAGTGACACGCGTTTCCCTGGGGAGTATGCGTTCCTCTTCTGCGAGTTCTGGATATTTTTCTTCAAGTACTGGATTCACCGGGCAATTCCCGACATAAAGGTCCGACGCCTGTCTATGGAGTTCACCAAGGACCTGCTTGTATTTTTCCGCCTCATACGGCTGGGTTCTCAGGTGCCGTATTTCCTCAAAATGCTTACGGAGATGACTCCTTAGGCCCCTAGGCGGTGCTGGTTCGTCAATCAGATGTCTGTTGGGATGCCCAGGTTTCTGGGTATTCAACAGAAACTGTTTGGTCAGCATCTCATTCCTCTCCCTGATGAGAAGTATTCTCGCCTCATTATGCAGATGGTGTTCTGGGGACATAAGAAGACAGCCCGTGGCGATTCTGAGAGCAGTATTTTGGCAGGCCTGTAGTTTCTTCCAGTGGGTGGTTTTTAGGCTTGGCGACCATATGGGTGACGCGTAGCACGTAATCGGCTGGCTAATTGCTTTGTATGTGGTCAAGAGCGTTTCTTTATCTTTTCCCCAGGTACTGCCAGCAAGGGATTTGAGGATTTTATTACGGCTCTGAATTCTTGGAACAATTGCGGTTGTGTGCGCACCAAAATGTAGATCCTGATCAAACGTCACACCCAAGATTTTGGGGTGTAGGACAGTCGGTAGCGTAGTGCCATCGACGTGGATGTTCAATATGGTCGACATTTGGGGCGTCCATGTTGTAAATAAGGTCGCGGAAGATGACAATGCCAGGTTTCGCGAGGCGAAAAAACTGGAGAGATCAGGGAGATAGCCGTTTATTTTATTGCATAGCTCATCGATCTTTGGGCCTGGGCCTGTGGCCATTATTGTGCAGTCATCGGCATAGGAAACGATTGTGACTCCTTCCGGTGGTGAAGGTAGCTTAGATATGTAGAAATTAAACAAAAGCGGGGATAGGACACCACCCTGTGGCACCCCTTGTTTAATTCTCCTTTGTTTTGATGTTTCGTTTCTGAATTGCACCGATGCCTGCCGACCACCCAGATAATTTGCGGTCCACCCTTTAAGACATGGGGGAAGGGTAGACCCTTCCAGGTCTTGCAGTAACGAGCCATGGTTGACCGTATCAAAAGCTTTTGATAGGCCTAACGCTACGAGTACTGTTCTATGGTGGGGATATTGATTCAAACCGCAATTTATCTGGGTGCTAATGACATTTAGCGCGGAGGTACTGCTATGGAGTTTTCTGAAGCCATGCTGATGAGGGGCTAGCTGCAAATGTGCTTGGAAATAAGGAAGCAAAATGGCTTCAAGCGTCTTTGCCACTGGCGATAGGAGAGATATCGGACGATATGACTCACCTACGTTAGCTGGTTTCCCAGGCTTTAGTAGCGGGACCACCTTGGCCATTTTCCATTTCTCGGGTATGACAAAGGTAGAAAGAGACAGGTTGAAGACATGCGCTAAATATTTGAAACCATCTTTCCCTAGGTTTTTAAGCATCGGCATGGCTATGCCGTCTGGGCCCACTGCTTTGGATGGTTTAGCGCGACCAATGGCGTCCTCAACCTCTCTAGCGGTGATAGTAATTGGTGACGCGCTGAGTTTGTGTTTATGTGCGTGTCTATTGGCTCTCCGTCTATCTTTGTCGACCGTAGGATGCATTATATATTGTCGGCAGAAAGCGCTCGCGTATTTTTTCGCATCCGACAGCACCTTATCGCCAAAGGCGATGGAAACTTTGTCTTTGTGCTTAGTCGGATTCGATAGGGACTTTACGGTGGACCAAAGTTTACCTACACCGGTAGAGAGGTTACAACCTCTGAGGTGCTCTTCCCTTTTCGCCCGCTTGTGTTCGTCCACAAGCAATCTGATGCGTTGGTTTATATCCCTTATTTGGGGGTCGCCTGGATCAAGCTTTCTTATAAGGTCGCGTTCCCTCGCTAAGCTCGCGGCCTCCGCCGGGAAGTGGGGCCGGATTTCGGGAATTCTCCCGGCGGGAATGAAATGTGCCGAGGCGGATTCAATGACCTTACGGAAGGCACGCTCCCCTTGGCGGGCATCAGTCGGGATAAGGAGGGCAGCAAAGCTGCTGTCTGTTGCAGATTTATATTCTTCCCACTTTCCTTTTTTGAAGTTTATGAAAGTGCGTTTTTCGGTGACGATGAAGTCGGCGGTACGCTCGAAAGAAATAAGTATGGGCAGGTGGTCGGATGCCAATGTTACCATCGGCTGCCAGTTGACGCAGTTTACGAGTTCTGCGCTCACGATTGAGATATCTGGCAAGCTATGACAGCTTCCTACCATACGTGTGGGGGCGTCTCCGTTTATTGTGCAGAACGTCGTTTCGTCTATTTGATCCGCCAACATCCCACCCCTACTGTCCGCCCGCAAGTTTGAATGCCATAGGTTGTGATGGGCATTGAAATCGCCTAAGATAAGGCGATTGTTGCCAGTGAGTAAGGCCTCGATATTAGGGCGGTATCCACTGGGGCAACAGGTGACAGGAGGGATGTAGATGTTGATGATTTCTAGATTTGCATCGCCTGACCGGACAGATAGGCCTTGACGTTCTAAGACATTGTCACTGCGGTTGATGCCAGGATCAAATATATGATATTGCACAGAGTGGTGTATAATAAACGCGAGGCCGCCTCCATTTCCGCTCTCGCGGTCTTTCCTGTGGACATTATAACCAGAGCAGGTCTGCAATGCAGATCTTGCTGTGAGTTTAGTCTCTTGAATCGCAGCAATGCGGATGTTGCGCCGCTTCATGAAATCGACTATCTCCGTAATCTTCCCAGTTAGTCCATTACAGTTGAACTGCAGAATTCTGAAGTGCATGAGGGGTGACGCCGTCACTCTAGGGGTAAGTGAGGGGTGACTACGCCTAGGTTGTGGAAGGCCAGGACGCAATTGCTGTTGTGGCCTTGGGACTGGGCGCCCTTGGGCAAACATTGGGGTACCCGGATGATTTGGGTTTGCGACCTGGCAACATGGCGCGATGAAACCCGTCGAGGGGTTGACGTCGCGGAGACCAGAACATCTAGGAAAGTGGCACCACCCAAGGCAGGAGCTGCATTGAGCGGATGTCGTAAACCTATATATTCTGTGCTGGCAGACGGTGCAAACGGAGGCAGGGACTAAGAGTCTGTTTCCCTGATCTGCACGATTGCTGCCAGAAAAGAGGGGGGAGAAGAAGACGGGGGCAGGGGCTGATGCTCAGCATTGCTACCAGCTCTACTACGAAGGTAGCAGTTATGAGTGGTATCAGCTGTTTGAGTTGTTGGCGCCGTGGGGCGCGAGCAGCAGCGGGTACTTGTTGTGGCTTGCTGAGCAGCGAAGCTGCTGGAAGGTAGTGCGGATACGCTTAGGCGTAGACTACGGGACGCCCTTGGGCGTGAGCAGCAAGGAGCCACAAAAGATTTATAAAAGTTACGTGGACGTCGGGTTTTGGGATCAAGCCCAGAACAACCTGTCCGATGCAACCATCCCTTGCACGAGACACACTGAACAGATTATGACCGTCCTAAAAAGATTCTTTTCTGGCAAATGCAGCAAAACCATTTCTCAGGACCGGGGTCAGGAGACGGACCCGGATTGGGTTCGATACCTTCCCGGAGTAAGAGAATATGTAGCAGTCCTGCTGCAAGGAGCTGCTGGGAGGATGACAATTTGTGGGAGGGACGAAACAAATTAAATGGGGTCACACTGAGATGACAGTCCTTGGTCGGGAAAAATCCCGAGTCGCTCCGGTACATAGAACCGACTGCCTTGGGAAGCGCCCAACTGGCAGCCGATGGTAACATTGGCGTACCGCCGACTTCATTGTCAGAGAAAAACGCACCTTCATAAACTTTAAAAAAGGAAAGTGGGACGAATACAAATCCCTTACAGACAACCGCTTCGCTGCCCTCCCTATCCCGACTGATGCCCGTCAAGGGGAGCGTGCTTTCCGCAAGGTCATCGAATCCACCTCGGCACGTTTCATTTCCGCTGGTAGAATTCCCGAAATTCGGCCCCACTTCCCGGCGGAGGCCTCAAATTTAGCGAGAGAACGCGACCTTATAAGACAGCTCGATCCCGGCGACCCCAAACCATCAGATTGCTTGTGGATGAACACAAGCGGGCGAAATGGGAGGAGCACCTAAGCGGTTGTAACCTCTCTGCCGGTGTAGGTAAACTTTGGTCCACCGTAAAGTCCCTATAGAATCCTTCTAGCCACAATGACAAAGTTTCCATCGCCTTTGGCGATAAAGTGCTGTCGGATGCGAAAATGCGCGAGCGCTTTCTGCCGACAATATATAATGCATTCTACGGTCGACATAGATAGACGGAGGGCCAACAGACACGCACATAAACATAAATTCAGCACGTCATCAATTACCATCACCGTCAAAGAGTTTGAGGATGCCATCGGTCATGCTAAACCATCCAAAGCAGTGGGCCCAGACGGCATAGCCATGCCGATGCTTAAAAGCCTAGGGAAAGAGGGTTTCAAATATTTAGCACATGTCTTCAACCTGTCTCTTTCCACCTTTGTCATACCCGAAAAATGGAAAGTGGCCAAGGTGGTCCCGTTACTAAAGCCTGGAAAACCAGCTAACATCGGAGAGTCGTATCGCCCGATATCTCTCCTATCGCCAGTGGCAAAGATGCTTGAAGCCATTTTCCTCCCCCACTTCAAAGCAAATTTTCAGCTAGCCTGTCATAAGCATGGCTTCAGAAAACTCCATAGCACCACCACCGAGCTAAATGCCATCAGCACCCAGATAAATTACGGTTTAAATCAAAACTCCCACCATAGAACAGTACTCGTTGCGCTAGACCTATCAAAAGCTTTTGATACGGTCAACTATGGCACGTTACTGCAAGACCTGGATGGGTCTATCCTTCCCCCATGTCTTAAAAGGTGGACCGCAAATTATCTGGGTGGTCGGCCGGCATCGGTGCAATTTAGAAATGAAACATCAAAACCATGAAGAATTAAACAAGGGGTGCCACAGGGTGGTGTCCTATCCCCACTTTTGTTTAATTTCTACATATCTAAGCTACCTTCGCCACCAGAAGGAGTTACTATCGTTTCCTACGCCGATGACTGCACAATAATGGCCACAGGCCCAGGCCCACAGATCGGTGAGCTTTGCAACAGAATAAACGGCTACCTCCCTGATCTCTTCAGTTTTTTCGCCTCGCGAATCCTGGCATTATCACCGACTAAATCCTCCGCGACCTTATTTACAACATGGACGCCCCAAATTACGGATTTTGAACATCCACGTCGATGGCACTACGTTACCGACTGTCCTACACCCCAAAATCTTGGGTGTGACATTTGATCAGGATCTACATTTTGGTGAGCACGCAGCCGCAATTGTTCCGAAAATCCAGAGCCCTAATAAAATCCTCAAATCCCTTGCTGGCAGTACTTTGGGAAAAGACAAAGAAACGCTCATTACCACTTACAAAGCAATTGGCCAGCCGATTGCGTGCTACGCGTCCCCTATATGGTCGCCAAGCCTAAAAATTACCCACTCTCAGAATCGCCACGGGCTGTCTTCTTATATCCCCAGAACACCATCTACATAATAATGAGGCGATTATACTCCCCATCAGGGAGAGAAATGAGATGCTAACCAAACAGTTCCTGTTGAATGCCCAAAAACCTAGGCATCCCAACAGAAATCTGATTGATGAGCCAACACCGCCTAGGGGCTTAAGAAGTCATCTCCGTAAGCATTTTGAGGAAATACGGCACCTGAGAACTCAGCCGTATGAAGCAAAAAAACACAAGCAGGTCCTTGGTGAACTCCACAAACAGGCATCGGACCTTTATGCCAGGAATTGCCCGGTGAATCCAGTACCCAAAACTTGCGGAAGAGGACCGCATACTCCGCAGGGAAACGCGAGTCACTCTAGCTCAACTTCGTCTTGGATACTGTAACAGGTTAAACTCTTACCTATCCAGAATCAACCCCGACATACAAAATGTATGCCCCGCTTGCAATGTGTCCGCACATGACACCAACCATCTCTTTAATTGTAATGTGGAACCAACGCCTCTAACACCCCTTTCATTATGGTTCACCCCTGTTGAAACAGCAATTTTCCTTGGACTCCCGTTAGAGGATATTGATCACAATTTGTGATCGGTCGCAGCTGTTAGGTGGGACGAAGCACTGCTACAACAACAACAACAGCACTGAGTGAGTAGTATCGATACTTTTACAAAAATGCTCGAGTATTTCGTACTCGATGCTTTTTGCCAAGTACTGAGTAAAGTATCGATACTTAGCCACGTGTCGATGGTCTACATGTTTAAAATCAACAAAGTACAGTCCCTTAACACCATAACTTGAGCATAAATTGAGACCATCGACGATTCGGTAAAAGCACCTTATAATGTAAGGTACGGCTTCGTTAGCCGACCCATTCGACTCACCTAGGTTAGGTTACCTGCTTCTTCGCCCCGTTTTACCATGTGGCGTCACCTTGCTGTTCTGATACGGTTTACCATTATCTTGGAGGGCGCCGCCTCCATATCGACGCCATGTCACGTTTATATTAATCACGTGGCGGTCTTCTCCGCCAGAAACTCATTGATTTAAAAAAAAGGAAAAACTTTTGGATTTTAAAATACTTTATTTTAAATGACCAATTCTAAAAGCGTCCAATTCAATGAGTAGCCGAAATTATAATAATGGCCGTGAAACATAAAAATGCCGATGGCACTATTGCCATTCGTCATTTTTATATTTCATTATATACAACATACTTTGCCTACTGTCTAACACGTGGTATTACAATAGCTGACTACTTATTAGAATATGCTATGAACATGTTTCCTACTCTTTCTTACAAAGTGCACCATTCACAATGTCACATCTTGCATTGTCCGCAATGGCGTTGTCAGATGTGTTCGTTATGTATAAAATGGGGAATTTTATCACTACATCACCCTTTTTGGGGAAAAGAAGAATTGACAAAGTGATCAATTTTGTCACATTCTTCTTTGGCCAAAAACTTATAAAAATTGTTGCGAACAAACGAATATATATTTATATTAGGGTGTCCCTCCCCTTTTTAATTCGTTGGTTCAGAACCATTTTTATGACTGATTATTACAAATGAACTTAGAAGTAAAAATACTTAAATTTTATTTACATTCATGTTTGTTTACTGGTAGGAACTAGAAAGTTATTGGCGAGAATATTAATTTCAATTTAAATTAGTAAAATACTTTGTATGTTTGTTTTGTTTGAATTTTCTTTTGTAAATAGTTACATTGTAATATACATATATTAGATTTGTTAAAGTTTTACATTTGTAGTCTTTGCTGTTTTGAAATATGTTTTTTGAATATACAAAATTTTGTGCTTTTTTTTTTGTTTTAACAATTTTTTTTTTTTTGCCTTCGTGGCTGCTTAAATTCTAGAAAGAAAAGTTTGGATTTATTTTTCAATGGAATTTAACGTTTTATCAAGGTATTAAAGTAATGTTAATTTACTTTACTAAGGCGGTTTTTATGTACCACTTTTTCTTTGTTTTTGACTTCATCGAAAATAGTTACGTTAGGTTCGTTAATTTTAGTAATGATGAACGGACCTTGATAAATATTTTCGTGTTTATGATGTGGTTCTTTTTGTAAAAGTACTCTATCTCCGATTTTTACAATTAAAGGTCGTGCCGTTTTATCGTATAAATGTTTTACTTTGTAGCTTATTTTTATTAATTAGATGTTGTGCCATTTTGTGCGTTTTCTGCATCCTAAACTTTACTTCTTTGGCATAGTTTTCGACGTTATAAATTGGGTAAATTTTTTCTTTTGTTAATTCATTAGGCAAAGTTGCCTTTTTCCCAAAGACTAACTCGTAAGGTGAAAATTGATTGTCGAAATTTGTGCTACTCGTAGTATTGTGTAGGAAGGTAAAGTATTTTAAATAAACATCCCAATCAGAAAAAGTGTCTTTTAGATATGCACGTAAGTATTCGTTAAAAACTCTATGATTACGTTCAATCGTGCCAACAGTTTCATGATGGTATGCAGTTGAAAAATTATGTTGAATATTTAAAAGCTTTGTTAATTCTTCGAATAATTCATTTTTAAATTCAGTAACTAAATATGACTTTATGGCATTCATTGTGTCGTATGTTAAAATGAATCCTTCAAAAATTGCTGAAGCGATTGTTTTTGCCAATTTGTCTGGCACAGCGACTGTTACCAGGTATTTAGTCATGTCGCAAATCATGGTAAGTGCGAACTTGTTACCATATTTGGACTCAGGTAGGGGTCCTATTGTGTCAATTACTAATATATCGAAAGGTTTACAAGGAGTTGGTGGCTTACTGCGGACTTTTTTAGTAATCAGTTTTTTGATAAAAATTTTTATAATATATATCGCAAAGATCGTGATAATGTAAGTACAGGACCTTATCGAGGTGGAGGAGTGCTAATTGCTGTAAGAAAAAGCCTACAAACCTCGGAGGTTCCTCTTAATATCGCTGATACTTCTATTGATCAGCTTATAATCAGCATAAAAGGCAAAACAGAATGTCTATTTGTCAGTGTTTCTTATATACCACCAAATAGTGCAGATAGTGTTTATGAAAATCATGTTAATAATATTATGCATCTTTCGAGCACTAACTTGAATTCTAAATTTTGTATTTTAGGGGATTTTAACTTAAATAAAATCATATGGAATTATCTTCCAGGTGAGAAAACTCTCATACCTACTAATGTCAATCAAGCTAGTGAAATGTACTTAGTTGATAATATTTATAGTTTACAGTTAGTTCAAATCAATGATTTTGAAAATACGCTAGGTAAAATCCTCGATCTTATATTTGTTAGTAATGATCTTAATTATAATTTAATTCGTTCCCTCTGCCCGTTGTCTAATACTGATAAACATCACGTACCATTGATATTGGAGATTAAGTTTTATGAATTTGAAAATATTAAACTCAATAATGAAGTTGGTTTCAATTATAGCCGATGTGATTTTGCCTTGATCAATAATTTGATTTCAAATATTGACTGGCAGTCTCTTTTTAATAATCGCAATCTTTCAGAGTGCTTTGACTTATTCAAAAGTAATATCTGGGAAATAATGAATATTAATATTCCTCGTTTCCCGGCAAGGGTTTACAAGTTGCCGTGGTATACCAAAAGCTTAAAGACTCTAAACAATTTGCGTAATAAATATCATAAACTTTTTAAAAAATCAGGAAGTCCCGAACTCAAGCAACAATATCTGAATTACGCGAAGGAGTTTAATTGTCTTGATAAGTTTTTGTACAATCGATATATTCTCAATTTCGAAAATAATATCAAATCGAATCCTAAATCGTTTTGGAATTTCATTCGCTCCAAACAATCGGTTTCAACAATACCGTTGTCTGTGTCTTACAAGTGCAAGAATTCATCATCGTCTAGTGATTCAGCCAATCTGTTTGCAGAATTTTTTAAAACAAACTTTGTTGTTGATGACCTGGGGAATAACGACGGGGATATGTTGAATGGGATAACGTCTTGTTTCGACTTCTCCTCATTAGTTCTAGATATTGATGATATTATCTTAAGTATTCAGACGATCAAGAGCTCCAAGCAATGTGATTATCAAGAATTTTCATCTTTATACTCAGTTGAGCAGAGCTCACAGAGTATATTAACTTTGATTGCATAACGGTTGGTTGTACAGGTATAAAGGAATCGAGATAGATACAGACTTCCATATATCAAAATCATCAGTATCGAAAAAAAATTTGATTGAGCCATGTCCGTCCGTCTGTCCGTTAACACGATAACTTGAGTAAATTTTGAGGTATCTTGATGAAATTTGGTATATAGATTCCTGGGCACTCATCTCAGATCGCTATTTAAAATGAACGATATCGGACTATAACCACGCCCACTTTTTCGATATCGAAAATTTCGAAAAACCGAAAAAATGCGATAATTCATTGCCAAAGGCAGTTAAAGCGATGAAACTTGGTAGATGGGTTGAAGTTATGACGCAGAATAGAAAATTAGTAAGATTTTGGACAATGGGCGTTGCACCGCCCACTTTTACAAGAAGGTAATTTAAAAGTTTTGCAAGCTGTAATTTGGCAGTCGTTGAAGATATCATGATGAAATTTGGCAGGAACGTTACTACTATTACTATATATGTGCTAAATACAAATTAGCAAAATTGGATGAAGAACACGCCCACTTTTTAACACAAAGTTTTTTTTAATTCAAATTTTAACAAAAAATTTAATATCTTTACTGTATATAAGTAAATTAAGTCAAAATTCAACTCCAGTAATGATATGGTGCAACCAAATACAAAAATAAAAGAAAACTTCAAAACGGGCGTGGCTCCGCCCTTTTTCATTTAATTTGTCTAGAATACTTTTAATGCCATAAGTCGAACAAAAATTTACCAATCCTTCTCAAATTTGGTAGGGGCATAGATTCTATGATGTTAACTGTTCTCTGTTAAAATGGGGGAAATCGGTTGAAACCACGCCCAGTTTTTGTACACAGTCCACCGTCTGTCCTTCCGCTCGGCCATTAACACAACAACTTGAGCAAAAACCGACATATCTTTACTAAACTTAGCCCACGTACTTATCTGAACTCACTTTATCTTGGTATAAAAAATGGCCGAAATCCGACCATAACCACGCCCACTTTATCGATATCGAAAATTACGAAAAATGAAAAAATTGCCAAAATTCTATACCAAATACGAAAAAAGGGATGAAACTTACCATGTTTGGATTGGTTTATTGACACAAAATATAACTTTGGAAAAAACTTTGTAAAATGGGTGTGAAACCTTACCATATTAAGTAGAAGAAAATGAAAAAGTTCTACAAGGCGAAATCAACAGCCCTTGGAATCTTGGCAGGAATACTGTTAGTGGTATTGCATATATATGTAAATAAATTAGCAGTACCCGACAGATGATTTTCTGGATCACCTGGTCCACATTTTGGTCGATATCGCGAGAACGCCTTCACATATACATCTAAGGGCCACTCGCTTTTAAAACCCTCATTAATACCTTTAATTTGATATCCATATCGTACAAACACATTCTAGAGTCACCCCTGGCCCACCCTAATGGCGATATCTCGAAAAGGCGTCCACCTATATATCTAATGCCCACTCCCTCTTAAAATGCTTAGTAACACCTTTCGTTTGATACCTATATCGTACAAACATTCTAGAGTCACCCCTGGCCCACCCTAATGGCGATATCTCGAAAAGGCGTCCACCTATAGACCTAATGTCCACTCCCTCTTAAAATGCTCAGTAACACCTTTCGTTTGATACCCATATCGTACAAACATTCTAGAGTCACCCCTAGCCCACCCTAATGGCGATATCTCGAAAAGGCGTCGACCTATAGACCTAATGCCCACTCCCTCTTAAAATGCTCAGTAACACCTTTCGTTTGATACCCATATCGTACAAACATTCTAGAGTCACCCCTGGCCCACCCTAATGGCGATATCTCGAAAAGGCGTGCACCTATAGACCTAATGCCCACTCCCTCTTAAAATGCTCAGTAACATCTTTCGTTTGATACCCATATCGTACAAACATTCTAGAGTCACCCTTGGTCCACCTTTATGGCGATATCTCGAAAAGGCGTCCACATATAAAACTAAGGATTACTCCCTTTTAAAATACTCATTACCACCTTTCATTTGATACCCATATCGTACAAACACATTCTAGAGTCACCCTGGCCCACCCTAATGGCGATATCTCGAAAAGGCGTCCACCTATAGACCTAATGCCCACTCCCTCTTAAAATGCTCAGTAACACCTTTCGTTTGATACCCATATCGTACAAACATTCTAGAGTCACCCTTGGTCCACCATTATGGCGATATCTCGAAAAGGCGTCCACCTATAGAACTAAGGATTACTCCCTTTTAAAATACTCATTACCACCTTTCATTTGATACCCATATCGTACAAACACATTCTAAAGTCACCCCTGGCCCACCCTAATGGCGATATCTCGAAAAGGCGTCCACCTATAGACCTAATGCCCACTCCCTCTTAAAATGCTCAGTAACACCTTTCGTTTGATACCCATATCGTACAAACATTCTAGAGTCACCCCTGGCCCACCCTAATGGCGATATCTCGAAAAGGCGTCCACCTATAGACCTAATGCCCACTCCCTCTTAAAATGCTCAGTAACAATTTTCGTTTGATACCCATATCGTACAAACATTCTAGAGTCACCCCTGGCCCACCCTAATGGCGATATCTCGAAAAGGCGTCCACCTATAGACCTAATGCCCACTCCCTCTTAAAATGCTCAGTAACACCTTTCATTTGATTCCCATATTGTACAAACACATTGTAGAGACACCCCTGGTCCACCTTTATGGCGATATCTCGAAACGGCGTCCACCTATGGAACTAAGGATCATTCCTTTTCAAAATACTCATTAACAGCTTTCATTTGATACCCATATCGTACAAACATATTCTAGAGTCACCCCTGGTCCACCTTTATGGCGATTTCTCGAAAAGGCGTTCACCTATAGAACTAAAGCCCATTCCCTTTTAAAATACTCATTACCACCTTTCATTTGATACCCATATCGTACAAACACATTCTAGAGTCACCCCTGGTCCACCTTAATGGCGATATCTCGAAAAGGCGTCCACCGATAGACCTAAGGCCCACTCCCTCTTAAAATGCTCAGTAACACCTTTCATTTGATACCCATATCGTACAAACAAATTCTAGAGTCAGCCTTGGTCCACCTTTATGGTGATATCCCTAAATGGCGTCCATCTATAGAACTATGGCCCACTTCCTCTTAAAATACTCTTTAATACCTTCCATTTGATACACATGTCATACAACCACATTCCAGGGTTACCCTAGGTTCATTTTCCTACATGGTGATTTTCCTTATTTTGTCTCCATAGCTCTCAACTGAGTATGTAATGTTCGGTTACACCCGAACTTAGCCTTCATTACTTGTTTTTCCTGAAGCAATGTGTAGCTTCCGTTGCAGAGCCCTTGTTGCATATATTTAATTTATCATTAAAGTATCTTTTTGGATGAATGGAAAACTACTTTTATTCAACCTATTCATAAAAGTGGTAGTAAAATTGACGTTACAAACTATCGGCCAATATCGAAGATCCCCGTGATTTCAAAACTTTTTGAGAAAACGGTGATGTTTAAATTATCGTCCGCAGTTAAGCGTTATATTTGCCCATGTCAGCATGGCTTCGTTCCGGGGCGTTCAACAGTAACTAATCTGGTCGTTTTTTCGAATTACTGCATCTCGTCTTTTACTCATGGTTGTCAAGTTGACTGCATATATACGGACATATCCAAAGCTTTTGACAGAGTTTCGCACAAAGCTCTCGTGGCTAAATTGCGAAAAATGGGTTTCCACTCAACATTTTTACAATGGATTTATTCATACTTATCCAATAGGATAAATTTTGTTGTTATTGACAACGTAAAGTCATCTCCTTACGTAGCAACATCAGGTGTGCCCCAAGGTAGTATCCTTGGCCCACTTTTCTTTATTCTCTTTATCAATGATGTAAGTGCTTGTTTCAAGCAATGCAATTATCTTCTTTACGCTGATGATTTGAAAATTTTTTTCTGAATCAAGAACGAGTCTGATACTCTCATACTACAATCTGAGTTAAATAATTTTAATGAGTGGTGCTGTAAAAATAGGCTTGCGCTGAATGCCAACAAATGTTATTACATAACTTATTCCAAATTATGTAATAAATTGATTTCGTCTTACTATGTCTCTAATAAGCCGTTACTTAGGGTGAATAAAATTCGGGATTTAGGTGTTGTATTTGATTCGTCTTTTACATTCACCGAGCACTTAAATTTTATTATCCCCAAACCACATTCCTTACTGGCCTTTATTAAAAAAATGGATCCGAGTTTAAGGATCCATATACTAAAAAACTATTATACAATGCCTTTGTACGGTCAAGACTTGAGTATGGTTCCATAATATGGGGTCCTTATTATGAGGTACACAATAAGAGAGTCGAACGTGTGCAAAAAATATTCATGAAGTACTGTTTATACGATATAAACTTCGATCTGCCTCTTCATCCATATATCTCTAGGTGTAAGCTAATCAATCTTCACACATTAGAAAGTAGAAGATTAATTACATCTATAATGTTTATTATGGATATTTCTAATGGCAATATTGATTGCCCGATACTGTTAGAGTCTTTGAACTTGTATGTTCCATCACGGACTTTGCGCCAATATACTATGTTTGTAATTGACCAGTTTAGATCTAATTACGCACTTAATGGCCCGATCACTCACGCTCTAATTGCTATTAACTCAATCAATAATAATTATTGTATTGATTTTTCGATATCTCGTCGAAGTTTTAAAAATATGTTATTTTCCATTTTAAATTAACTTTACTGTAAATAAACCTTATGTTTAATAATGTTTAATATTGTCCGTCCTGATGTCACGTTGTTTAAAGTTTTCCCAAATTATTAAATAAATTATAAAATTAAAAAATTGCTTCAAATAAATGTTTTCATACATTTAAAAAAAAAAAAAAAAAAGCAATATGGGCAATCCCCGATTATTAAAAATCATACAATGTTTAATATAGTCTGTAAGATTCTTGTAAATCATAGACTGAATAAAGAAATATGAAATATGAAAACAAGTTTTTCTTTTGTTTTAGGTTTACTTACTTACTTAATTGGCGATTAACCGTCTAAACGGTTATGGCCGTCCAACAAGGCGCGCCAGTCGCTCCTTCGCTCCGCCAACCGGCGCCAATTGGTCACACCAAGGGAGTTTAAATCGTTTTCCACCTGGTCCTTCCAACGGAGTGGGGGCCGCCCTCTACCTCTGCTTCCATAGGCGGGTTCCGATAGAAACACTTTCTTGGCCGGAGCATCATCTTTCATTCGCATAACATGGCCTAGCCAGCGCAGCCGCTGCGTTTTAATTCGCTGGACTATGTTGATGTCTGCGTATAGCTCGTACAGCTCATCATTAAATCTTCTTCGGTACTCGCCATCGCCAAGACAATCTTTACAATTTTTGATATATTTCGATATATCACGAGTCATGTTCTTCCAATAAAATTTTGTTCGTAGTTTTGCGTAAAGTCTTTTCATTCCGCAATGTCCACCAGAAATGGGATCATTATGGTAAATTTTCATAAGTTTTAATTTTGTATCTTCATCTGTTACTGTCTCCACTGAATCTGTTAGTATAATTTCTAAAGATTTTAAAATTTTATTTCCAATATTTTTGAAATTTGTAATAGTGTAATGTTCGAACATAATATCGTTTTTAGGCCATTCAATCTGCCTAATTTTGCGTTTGCCGGCTTCTGATTCAAGCCTCGAAAGTAATTTCTCTAAAGTCATTATTTCGTTAACAAGCTCAAAACTAAGTAACTCGAGTTTCTTATGTTTAATATGCGCAAAAATTCTTAAATTTGTTGTTTTATTATATTTATCGTACGTAATTGCAGATCTTATTCGTGGAACTTTTTTAGAAAAATTAAATGAAAATTTGTCGTAGACATGTAAAGTAAATTGTTTTTCATCGGTTTTGTCTGTTTTCCTATGTAAATTTTTGTCGTTTGCCTTTTTTGTCATGGCTCTTGTCTGTACTGCCAAAATTTGTTTATTAGCTTCTTTAATCTCATCGATTGTTATACGCGATAGTGCATCAGCACAAACGTTTGATTTACCTTTTATATATACAATAGTAAAGTTATATTCAGATAGTTCCAGTCTTATTCTTGAAAGTTTTGAAGATGGGTCTTTCATGTTGAATAAGTATACTAGAGGTATATGGTCTGATTTTACAATGAAATGGGTGCCATAAACGTATGGTCGAAATTGCTTTATTGCAAAGTAAATAGCTAAAAGCTCTAATTCTATAATGTGTTTTTTCTGTTCGGCTTTATTAAATGCTTTAGAAGCGAAACAAATTGGTAAATCACTACCTTGCTGTTCTTGACTCAGAATAGCGTCACATCCAGTTGTGGAAGCATCAACGGTAATAATGAATTGTTTAGTAAAATCTGGATATTGAAGTAATTTTGGTGAAAGTAACGCTGCTTTCAAAGATAAAAATGCTCTTTCGCACTCAACATCCCATACATATTCAACTCTTTTTCTGTTTAATCGATTTAGAGGCGCTGCCAGAGATGCGAAATTAGGTATAAACCGTCTGTAATAATTTGCAAACGCGACGAATCGTCGTATCGCGTCTTTGTCAGTCGGTTTCGTGTACTTTTTAATTGCGTTTATCTTAGAGTCGTCTGGCAACAAACCTTTGGCTGAACATTTATGACCTAAAAATGTAATTTCTGGTCGTAAAAAGTTGCATTTATTTGGGTTAAGTTTGAGATTAAAAGATCTACAAGTATCGAAGACTTTTGAAAGATTTTTAATGCGACATTGGGTGGTATACCCGAAAAAGCTATTGTCATCATTCGTGAAAACGAATTTGGTGCTATATTTAAGCCAAATGGAAGCACTTTCCATCTAAATGCGCCACGGTCAGTGCTGAAAGACGTAATGTCACGAGAATCAGGATGCAAGGGGATTTGATGAAATCCTGAAAAAAGATCTAATGTGGAAAAATACTTTGCCCTGCCAAGATTGTCCAAAATATCGTCAACTCTAGCTATTGGAAATTTATCAGCAATGAGTTTTTTGTTTACCGCGCGAAAATCTACGCACATACGATATGCTTTTTGACCATTGGTATCTTTCTTTGGGACTACAATCAAAGGACTATTGTAATTCGAATAACTGGGTTCAATCAAATCATTGTCTAATAATTTATTTACTTGGCGATTTATTTCTTCGCGTTGAGAGTATGGCAATCTATAGTTTTTAACATATACCGCATCGTTGTCTGTCAATCTTAGTTTTTGCTCGTAAAAGTTATTTAAAGTCATTTTGTCCGTGTCAAGAGCGAAAATGTCGGCATAATCTATGCAAAGGTCAATTAATTTACTATGAGCATGTTGAGGTATTTAATTTTTCAAAATTGAAATTAGTTTTTTGGTACTTTTGTCTTCTGTTTCTGTCTTGTTAATTGTATAAACATGGTAGTTTGAAAGTTTTTCTGTCCGAATACTTTTTCTTTTGACATACTTTATATTATCTGTGGTATTTATGACTTTAATTATTGGGTTACTGGAATTAACAATGCACCTAGCTGTGAAAACACCTCTTTCAATTTCCTGCGAGTCTACGAAAAGTGGTTCGGGTGAATCTCCTAAATCAAAAAGTCTGAATATTTCACATCTTGGCGGAATGATACAACTGTCGCTTTCTGTTCCGTGTAGGATTGGTATCGCGACTTTTTCATTACCTACCCAAAAGGAAATACTATTTCTTTCATAATTAATAATGCATTTGTTAATTTTCAGAAAATATTTACCCAGTATGCCATCGGATGGAATATTAAAATCTTCATTTACTACATGTAAAGTATGTTTAATAGAAAAGTTTGAAAAATTTAAATTTGCTGTAATTTTACCTAAAGTAGAAACTAAATCAGAAGTGACACCGGTAATATTAATAATGTCGTTCGTATTTAATGAAATGTTACTGTCTAGATATGATATTTTTATTAAGGAAATGTCGGCTTGAGTGTTTACTAGGAAAGAACAAAATTTTTGTGACTCGTTTAGTTGTAATTCTATGAAATCAGAGTAATTTAAATTTAAACAATAGATGCCTATTGGTGAGAGAAGTTCGCTTACTGGCTTAGTTCGTCCTCCCTCAGTGTTCGCTCCTGAGGGGCGCTGGCGTTTAAAGCGCGAACGTTAGCGTTTCGACCTCTACCATTGGCTGATCTCGAATTGTTACCTCTATTGTTACCATTATTTGTATTTGAATTGGAATTTGTAATTGGACGCATATTATTACTGTTGTTTTTCTGGTATCTATTTCCGTTATAATTTCTATATCTTTGATTATTGTTACCGTTATAGTTACTATTGTATGAAAATGAATTATTGTTTCTATAACCAGTATGGCCCGGTTTGGGTAAAAACCTCGATAACTACCACGTGAGTTTCTGAATGTGGTGTTACCACGTGATCGAAAAGCTAAAACCTGACGTTCAGTCACTTCGTTGTTTTGTTCCACAATTATTTTTGCTACTACGTCTTTCGGATTAGTAAATGCTGTTGAGGCTAGAATGGTTTTTACTAAATTTGATTTTGCATTTAGACGTTTTTACTAAATTTGATTTTGCATTTAGACGACACACGTTAACAGTTTGTTCGACTGCCATTTCATAAGCTTTCGTTTGAGTGATCCCTTCAATAATAAGAGACCGCTCAAGTGAGTCAGCTAAATCTTCAAATTTTTTGGCAAAATCTGTTTAATTGTTACCGTTAACATGCAACGCTGCAATTCTCCCTGCTACAACTTTCGAGTTGTCTGGTTTTATCCTATTACGTAGAGCTGTTTTAATTTCATTGACTGTAGTTACTTGTGTTGGTATTGCTTCACGAGCTTTACCCTCTAATTTTGATTTTAAGAACGCTATAAAAGTATAGGTTAAATCTGCAGTAGCGAATTGTTCGAGTAATGCAATTTTGTCTATGAAAGAATCAAGTGCTAGTGGATCACCACTGTAGTTTTCTCTAATAGAATTAGCACGTGTGTTAAAAAAATTCTCTTTTCCTCAGGTGTTGCCATGATTTGATCGTTAAGATCTGGAGCTGAATTAGCAGAAGATGAGGCCACGTTTGTACTAAGTGGATCGTTAAGATCTGATTTTAAAGTAGGAGAAGTTGAAGTTAATATTTCACTATTTGAAACGTTAAGATTTGAAACTAAATTAGAAGTTGATTTTTTAATGGAAGAATTTTCGAAGCCTGGAAAATCTGCTGATAAAGAAAATCCATTTTCCTGGTTTGTGACTTTTCCGGTCGAAGATGAAGTTAAACTTTCGTAGCTTGAGCCTGATTTATCTGAATCGGATTCTGAATCTGAAGTTTTTTGCACTTGTCTACCACTTCTAAGGTTGTACATATGAAATTACTAAAGCACTTGTTTGAATGTTTAATTTATATTTGAAGTTGAAAATTTTATAAAAGGGAACTGATTTGCAGGTGAATAGTCGCAATTTAACAATTTATTAGAAGAATTAATTGAAACTGCAGTAAATTTGTATGAAAAATCTATAAAAGTAATTGATTTTAAAATGGCTCAAAAGTATGTATATTGTCTTAAAATGTACTCACGGACGCACCGCTTTATTCAAAAAAATCTCAATTTGGTTTTTCACGGAACCACCGCATGTATTAAAAAAATTGGTTTTTAACGGAACCACCGCATATTGTCAAAAAAAATTACTTGGTTTTTAACGGAACCACCGCATGTACCGAAAAATTAATTGGGTTTTTTCGAAAATCACTGTATGTATCAAAAAAAAAATTAATTGGTTTTATCGAAAACCACCATAATATCAAAAATCCAAAATTTATATGCTATTGAAACAATCCAAGTTAATTATATGAAAAGCGAATGCATTGCATTTAATGGTAATTAAAATGTTTTATATAAGTATATATGTTTGAAGAAAAAGACCCGTAAGCAAGAATAATTTTAAATACATACATGTATGCTTAATTGTCGCTGCTGCTAGTTTCCGTCACTGCTGCTGCTGCGCTGACAGACCTGAATCGCTGCTGGTGTTGTTGCTGCTACTGATTGCGGTAAAAATGGCGTTGTATTGGTGGAGTGGTTTTTCGCGTTCCGTTATGTGAGTAGGTGGAGGAATATGGCGGATGTTATGCCGTTATTAAATGTGGTTGGTACAGATTTTCTCTTACTCAGGCGAATTAGGTATTTTAAAATTATCTTTTGAATTGCGATTTTCTTTCTATTTCCGCTGTTCTTAGTTTGTATTATCTCTGTTTGTTTTATTTGAGTTTATTATTTCCAAAATTTTGTTTTATTTCTGCATCGATTAAAATTGTTTTATATTATGGTTTTACTCTTTTGGTAAATTTTGTACTTAATCGTTAAAAATTTCGTTTATCTCTTCCGTACTTAAATATCGTACTTTAGTTTTGTAAAATTTCCGATTATATCCGTAGGATTAAGTTCTTTGCATTTATACTCAGTTTTCTTCTATTATCTCTGTTAAATTTAGTTTTGTTGAATTATAATTGTAAAATTTTCCATTAGTTCCGTAGCATTAGGATTTATATTGTAGGTTGATTTCTCTTTTATTATTTCTGTTAGATTTAGTGTTTTATATTATAATTGTAGAAAAAATTTTTTTTTGTTATCTCCGTAGCATTAAAGTTTTTGTATTATAAATTTATTTACTTTGTTTTAATTTTGTTCTAATAATTTCACTGACCAACACTTTTCCACTTTTCTCCACTCTACTCACCGCTGCTGTCCAAAAAAATGTCCGGTACGCCACGATGCCAAAATTGAAGTGAACGAGGCTCCAGCCTCACGGTCGCCATATAATGTACAAATTGATTGTACTTGCTTGCTGACCCAACAATAACTCACCCGTGGTGACTTGGCAGTCCCAGCGCCATGCTATTTGCAAAATTCGAACCGTGGAGGGCGCCGCCTCCAGATCGTTGCCATGGTGTGTACTGGAATTAAATTTTCACTACCGTGGCGGCCGTCTACGGTACACTTTCCAATTCATTAAAAATTCAACACTTTATTTGGTGTATATTATAATATCACTCTTGCCAATCGTTTTTCATGTTTCACCCCACATATATCTGGTTCACTCTTACATACTACACTAAAATATCTTATGACGTATTATGTTTATGTTTTATTCATTCTGTTTTAATATTCACAATTAAATATCATTGTGAGTAACAATGTTGAGATGTTGCCAGATGATTATTAAAAAGTTTATTTGGGGGATTTTATCCTCACAACCTCATTTAACTTACTTTTTGATAATGGTTGAGTGGGAGACGATTTCTGCACATGGTGGTAAAAGAAAAGTATGTGTTTGTTTTCCAGAATCATTAAGTCCAATAAAATTATGAAAAGCTGCTAGCTCCATAAAATTTCAATGCATTTTAAGCTGTCATGCAATAGAGCTTTTTCGTTCTGGAATTTTGTTGGATGGAGTTAGCAGCTTTTACAGCGTCGTCGACGAGGTATTGAAAATGGTCGAAATCAGATTATATCCACGCCTGCTTTCAAAAAAGTGGCGAAACGTGATGAGTGGCTAAAAAAAAATAACGATAATATTAATTTATTACAATTTTGTAAAATTGGCGTGGCGCCGCCCACATTAGGCAGAAGAAACTTTAAAAGTTTTGCAAACCGTTAATTAAAAGCCGTTCATATCACTTTGCAATAAGGCAGAAATATGGTCCTTGGTATTGTATATAGATCCGATCAAAAGCGGTTAAGGACCACGCCTATTTTTAAGAAATGAGGCTTAAAGTTTGAATCTTAACAAATTTTCCAATATATACATACATATATGGTATATAACAATACTACCAGTAGAGATAGACTTATCAAAAGCTTTTGATACATTCAACCATGGCACGTTACTGCAAGACTTGTAAGGTTCCCCTATTTCTCATCCTGCATCACTTGGGGTAAAGATAAAGAGACGCTCATTACCACTTACAAAAAAATTGGTCGGCCGCTTGCATGCTACACGTCTACGATGTGGTCGCCGGGCCTTAAGTTTACTCAGTTGAAGAAAATACAGGCCTGTGAAAACACCGCTCTCAGAACCGACACGGGCTGTCTTCTTATGTCCGCAGAGCACCACCTACATATTGAGGCGAGAGTACACCCATTAGGAAGGGAAATTAAATGCTGAAAAAAATGTTTCTGTTGAATATACAGAAACCTGGGCATCTCAACAGACATCTTATTAAACAGGTCCAGCCTCCCAGGGTCTTAAGAAGTCATCTCCGCAAGCAGGTTTCCTTGGACTCCCGTTAGAGGACATTGATGACAATTTGTGCGTGGTCGCACCTATTGGTTGGGGCGAAGCGCTGTAGAAATTTACCTCCGAGAAAGGTTGGATAATAATTTGATAATGATAATCAACTCGAGAACTCTAAATTTTAAAAAATTTCTCAAAGGTTGGATAGTGATTGGTGAATGAAGTTGGATATCAACTCGAGAACTATCTGGTTTAAGAATAATTAAATAATGATGTTGGATATCACCGTATATATATTTCGCGGGAGAAATGTTTGTTGGGTAAACAAAATCCAGCTGTTGCCGTATCTACATATTAAGCTGGAGACATTGGTGATTTATCGGTAACCGTATCGGTAACCTTATAACAGCTGATTCGACCAATCTTATGAGAATCAATGCAATCGATTATTGGTGCCGCTAAGGTCGTAACCGGATCGTAGCCAACCAAATGGGTTTTGTTTTACCGTCGTAACGATAAACAGCTGATTACGTTAGCGAAACGGATACAGCGATACGACATACGGCACCAATGACTCCGGCTTTATCTAGATAATAAAAAAGGCATTGTTGCCGTACAAAAAAGCATACCCCAGGCGGCCTTAAACTCTGACTGAAAAATTGCTTAGTAGTTTAACTGGAGTTTAAATTTGACTAGAGTTTAAGCAAACTTAGTTTAAACTTACCTTAACCAACTGCTTCAACTCAGTTTATCAGTTAAACTACGCTTAAACTTATTCTGCAGTTTTTTAGTGTAATTTAACTGAAGTTTAAGCTGAACTTAAGCTGCCGATCTGGCAGGGTTAAACTCTAGTTAAGCTATCAGTTATTTGCGTTCGTTGGAAATGGCGTCGAATATACCCAACAAGCATTTAGGGTTGAGTACCATTAGAGCTCATGTTGATAACTAGGCATACTTCTAAAATCTCAAGAGCTGTTTCCAAACAGTAGCTCAACTCGAGAATTATAGCATACTCAGCAAAAAAGAGAGCTTTTTATGAAGCAAAAACTTCCATTAAGTTGAAAAAATTTAATTCCCAACTTGTGGTTCTCTATCTGGACTCAAATGTAAGATTCCATACTACAGTATTTTCACGAAAATTAAATAAAATAGTACCTGGGTGACCGAGTTTTGTTCGGCAATCTTCAAGTATGCCGCATAACATACTTTGTTCTACATGTCATCATTAATCAAACTCAACTTTTTTTATATGTACATATATAAAGTATATAATATATGTACATATAAAAAAAGTTACCAATAATTGATTTCCTTAAATATAGATTTCAAAAACATATCAAACACTAAGCGCAAAATGACCTGGAATGAAAAATTTGAAATGGGTAATTCCAGCCTATAGTATAAGGGATTGTTATGACAATTAGTGAAATCGACAACTAAGTTATCTAGGTCGAGTATCTTCATGCCCCGAATTATTAATTTCAAACATTTTTTTAGTTATACACTATGAAAGTCTCACAATTTTATTACATTCCAAAAACTTGTAAATTTCACGAATGACAACTATCAGTTATGACAACTATCAGCTAGTTTAATTAGATGTCAACTTACTTCCCTAAGCGCCATCTATTGGTAAGTAGTTAAATGGTTAGATGTCGTTTTCAAATCGAAAATATGCCTCTAGTGTTCAACGGTAGCAAATTACCATGGTGATATATCTTTTTGCTACGGTGAGCAATCTTTCTAATAGTAATCTGTGAGAAATTGCACTTATTAATTTCATATTAGCCAAAAATATGCATTTAAATATATTTTGCTAGAATTTGCCACAGTGCCTTGATATTGCATTTCAATTTTATTAGCGTGTGTGAAATTAAGAAAATTAAGTCGAATCATGTGTAAGATTTTTTTACGAAGATTTTTTACTTTAATGTTCTCCTTTAAAGCTTTAATAGAATATGAGTAAGTAGAGTATTATTTCGTCTAACTACCCTAACTCTAAATAGCAACCCTAATCAAAAATGTCCCTACTGTAATGCGGAGTGAAATACCTTTCTTTTGATACCCACGTCGTCATATCTCATGCAATTTTTTTTAATTCCGAATAGGTGGCAATCCTAAATGGCAACCCTACTCAAAAATGTCCCTATTGTAATGAGGAGTGAAATACCTTTCGTTTGATACCCATACCGGCATATCTCATGCAATTTATTTTTATTTCGATTAGGTGGCAACCCTAAATGGCAACCCTACTCAAATATGTCCCTATTATAATGCGGAGTGAAATACCTTTCTTTTGATACCCACATCGTCATATCTCATGAAATTTTTTTTAATTCCGAATAGGGGGCAATCCTAAATGGCAACCCTACCCAAAAATGTCCCTATTGTAATGCGGAGTGAAATACCTTTCGTTTTATACCCATGTCGACGTATCTCATGCAATTTTTTTTTAATTTATCTATATATATATAATAGGTGGCAACCCTAAATGGCAACCCTACTCAAAAATTTCCCTATTGTAATGCGTAATGAAATACCTTTCGTTTGATACCCATATCGGCGTATCTCATGCAATTTTTTTTTTAATTT
Organism: Eurosta solidaginis; assembly: GCF_040869045.1. NCBI lineage: Eukaryota > Metazoa > Arthropoda > Insecta > Diptera > Tephritidae > Eurosta > Eurosta solidaginis. The sequence goes on along the minus strand of NC_090319.1, from coordinate 99,351,198 downwards.
CGAATAGGTGGCAACCTTGTGAAACATTCTGAGTGGCAGCACCTAGGTAGAAAGTCTTCAAAGGTTATACATTCTTTATCTCTGTGCCAAATTTCATTTAAATCGGTTGAGCCGTTCCCGGGATCGTTCGGCTATACAAACATACAAATATACAAGAATTGCTCGTTTAAAGTTATAAGATATACAAAGTAGAGATATACGCCGCCGATAAACGCCGCCGCCGCCGCCGATTTTGGTCGTTTTTCGCACGTCGCCGCCGAATGTCAAAAATATCGGCGCGGCGGCGTGGCGTCCGGCGCGTTACTATATTTTCTACTCGTTTAAGACTGTTTAGGCCATTTATTGTTCATGTCGAAAATTGGTCGGATATGGTCGAAAGTGGTATCAACGGATGCGCATCACTGCCAGTTATAAGAAACTAATAGCGAAATTTAACTCTTTATAACTATTCAAAAGTTATTTAAAATAACAGGCGCTTTCGATGTCAGCTCAACACGGACTTTCCATCACCCAATTCAGCAAGTTATTAAAACCAAATACTAAAAGAAAAGTTATATAATAAATTTATATGCTCACTTTGCATAATTCAAATAAAATGACCCAAAGCGACCATGTTTTTAAATTATCCTCAAGAATAAGCGAAATCAGTGATGCAAAATCCTTTAATAGGTTCTAGGGGCATAAACACTCCTTTGAAATTATTCTTACCTCATACTTAAGTTGAGGATATATGTACTTATGAGAAGGGTTTGAAAAATCGCTAAGTCCTGCATTCAAACATCTGCTGTTTATTTGCGAAGCTATACAATAGCGTATGAAATGTTAATTTTGATTTTCACACATCATCCTTCAACACCCAAGTCTCCCGGTTGAACATTTCCTAAAGTTGGCGGCCCTATCCAAAACTAGTCCCTTGGAGTGAATCACATTGATTATAGCCTATCAACCAAGTTTAAATATCACCTACACGTTACGGCTCCTTTTACAATTGTGAATACGTAGGCACATATATCTAACAGGTGAGGGTTTGTCCTTCGCAAGAACACTCAAAGTGGTGAAGCAAAAGCTTTCCCAAGCCAGTGGAACTAATGACCGTGTGTGATACTACCCTAGCGTAGTGGACAGTCGAACTTGTCTGAAAACTGAAGCCACGCGGTCATCCATAATAAGCTCCTATATCGTAAGGCCGGAAAACAGTAGTTAACAACTTTCAACTTAAAATCCGTCGACTTTCATTCTAAATTTGATTTAACGAAGACTATTGAAATCAACGTTGTGAACACAAACGTCTGCAATCTTTGGTCTACATTTTAAAAATTTTATCGAGGGTCCTTGTAAAATTTTAATTATGTAGATGCGCCGAGGATTATACGGATCTTCATCCATGACGCAATGACATCCACTTAGACTGCTTATGATTTCGAGGGCGGAATCTTTGGCCGAATAGTCACTCCCTAACGTTTCAAAGTGTAGCTCGGCAGCATAGCGCGACAAAGGCATCCGTTGGAAAGTCTTCGGAGCTACACCTAGAGCTTCTAGGAAAGTGACGTCGACGAAGGTATGAGTTCGAAGTCGCAGTCCTATAGCTTCTGTACTGGCATATGGTGTGAGGCTCAGGAGGCGTGGAACGACTGGTGGTAGGGATTCCTACTCTTCGCACATCGGAAATTTTAGCTCTTAAAAACAGCCGAAAAAACTGGAGGTGCCCTGTGCCACGATAGTCATGAGTATTAATAAACCATTCATAGCAATCCTAAGTCGCCTTTATGCGTGACCGCCAAGGAGCGACGATTATTAGGAGTTAACCCTAGGTGAAACTACGCTTTGCACGAGATATACAGGCAAAAGTGTGACTATTTTATGTATCTCTATTCCTTTTCAGCAGACGCAGCAGTACCAATTCCAAAGACCGGGGTTAGGTTCGAAGCCTCTCTGGACTCCTGAAAATTTTTGAACAGTCTGCGAGATTTTGATGCAAAAACTCCGTATCTTTCCGAAATGGCCAACACGTTGATTTCCTTAAATACATATAAACAAAACCTTTCCTAAATATTATTTTTTTAAATAGAAAAATCAAGGTTTTAAAGTAAGAAAACCGGCGTACGCCGGCGCCGCCGATAAAGTGATCGGCGTAAACCTCTAATACAAAGAGGATACAAAAATAAGAGGACGCATTGTAGAGTGGGGTGTATATATACATAGGTGTATAACGGTTGCGAGCGGAATTCACTATATGTTTTGCCCCTGCTTCGTTTTCACCATCTGGATTAAAAAAGTCATAAGCCTTGGCATTCGCGCATGTTTAGTGGTGTAAATTGCACTGCTCCAGCGCCAATTCCGGTGTCAGCTCTTTGGTAGCTCATTGACGCTTTTTGAAATAAATTCTTATGATTCTGTCAAAAAGATGCAAATAAATTGAAAAACTATTTTATTTTGACTATGAATATGCGCCAATGAAGGTAAATTTATTAAAAAATTACAATAAATTGGGCAATTCACAAGAGTGTCGTATTCAAGTAAACTTTTAACCCCACGTTGGTGTGGCGACTGAAAGCTGCTCAATTGGTGTTTGGTGTGGTGGGGTATAACATACCCCATGCTTACAAATTTTAGATAAACATAAATTTCAAAAATATTTATTCTTTTCTAGTGTTTTATTATTCTTTAATTCATTTTCAAAGGTGTCAATAAGAAATCAACGCAATTTTTCATTCTTATATAACAAAATAACAGTGAATAAAAAAAATTATTAAAATTAGTTCAAAATAATATGAGTTACATTTTTATACTCAGTTGAGCAGAGCTCACAGAGTATATTAACTTTGATTGGATAACGGTTGGTTGTACAGGTATAAAGGAATCGAGATAGATATAGACTTCCGTATATCAAAATCATCAGTATCGAAAAAAAATTCGATTGAGCCATGTCCGTCCGTCCGTCTGTCCGTTAACACGATAACTTGAGTAAATTTTGAAGTATCTTGATGAAATTTGGTATGTAGGTTCCTGGGCACTCATCTCAGATCGCTATTTAAACTGAACGATATCGGACAATAACCACGCCCACTTTTTCGATATCGAAAATTTCGAAAAATTGAAAAAGTGTGATAATTCATTACCAAATATGGATTAAGCGATGAAAATTGGTAGGTGAGCTGAACTTATGACCCAGAATAGAAAACCAATAAAATTTTGGACAATGGGAGTGGCACCGCCCACTTTTAAAAGAAGGTAATTTAGAAGTTTTGCAAGCTGTAATTTGGCAGTCGTTGAAGTTATCATGATGAAATTTGGCAGGAACGTTACCCTTATTACTGTATGTCTGCTTAATAAAAATTAGCAAAATCGGAGAAACCACGCCCACTTTTTAAAAATTTTTTTTTTAAATTCAAATTTTAAAAGAAATGTTAATATCTTTACAGTATATAAGTAAATTATGTCAACATTCAACTCCAGTAATGATATGGTGCAACAAAATACAAAAATAAAAGAAAATTTCAAAATGGGCGTGGCTCCCCCCTTTTTCATTTAATTTGTCTAGGATACTTTTAATGCCATAAGTCGACCAAAAATTTACCAATCCTTGTGAAATTTGGTAGAGGCTTAGATGCTAGGCTAGGATGATAACTGTTTTCTGTAAAAAAGGGCAAAATCGGTTGAAGACACGCCCAGTTTTTATACACAGTCGACCGTCTGTCCTTCCGCTCGGCCGTTAACACGATAACTTGAGCAAAAATCGATATATATTTACTAAACTCAGTTCACGTACTTATCTGTAGTAAAAAATAACCGAAATCCGACTATGACCACGCCCACTTTTTCGATATCGAAAACTACGAAAAATGAAAAAAATGCCATAATTATATACCAAATACGAAAAAAGGGATGAAACATGGTAATTGTATTGGTCTATTGACGCAAAATATAACTTTAGAAAAAAACTTGGTAAAATGGGTGTGACACCTACCATATTAAGTAGAAGAAAATGAAAAAGTTTTGCAGGGCGAAATCAAAAGCCCTTGGAGTCTTGGAAGGATTACTGTTCGTGGTATTACATATATAAATAAATTAACGGTACCCGACAGATGATGTTTTGGATCACCCTAGTCCACATTTTGGTCAATATCTCGAAAAGCCTTCACATATACAACTAAAGGCCACTCCCTTTTAAAACCCTCATTAATACCTTTAATTTGATACCCATATCGTACAAACACATTCTAGAGTCACCCTTGGTCCACGTTTATGGCGATATCTCGAAAAGGCGTCCACATATAGAACTAAGGCCCACTCCTTTTTAAAATACTCATTAACACCTTTCATTTGATACCCATATCGTACAAAAAAATTCTAGAGTCACCCCTGGCCCACCTTTATGGCGATATTTCGAAAAGGCGTCCACCTATAGAACTAAGGCCCACGCCCTTTTAAAATACTCATTAACACCTTTCATTTGATACCCATATCGTACAAACAAATTCTAGAGTCACCCCTGATCCACCTTTATGGCAATATTTCGAAAAGGCGTCCACCTATAGAACTAAGGCCCACGCCCTTTTAAAATACTCATTAACACTTTTCATTTAATACCCATATAGTACAAACAAATTCAAGAGTCACCCCTGGTCCACGTTTATGGCAATATCTCGAAAAGGCGTCCACATATAGAACTAAGGCCCACTCCTTTTTAAAATACTCATTAACACCTTTCATTTGATACCCATATCGTACAAAAAAATTCTAGAGTCACCCCTGGTCCACGTTTATGGCGATATCTCGAAAAGGCATCCACCTATATAACTAAGGCCCACTCCCTGTTAAAATACTCATTAACACCTTTCATTTGATACCCATATAGTACAAACAAATTCTAGAGTCACCCCTGGTCCACGTTTATGACGATATCTCGAAAAGGCGTCCACACATAGAACTGAGGCCCACTCCTTTTTAAAATACTCATTATCACCTTTCATTTGATACCCATATCGTACAAACAAATTCTAGAGTCGCCCCTGGTCTACCTTTATGGCGATATTTCGAAAACGCGTCCACCTATAGAACTAAGGCCCACGCCCTTTTAAAATACTCATTAACACCTTTCATTTGATACCCATATCGTACAAACAAATTCTAGAGTCACCCCTTGTCCACGTTTATGGTGATATCTCGAAAAGGCATCCACCTATAGAACTAAGGCCCACGCCCTTTTAAAATACTCATTAACATCTTTCATCTGATACCATATAGTACAACCAAATTCTAGAGTCACCCCTGGTCCACGTTTATGGTGATATCTCGAAAAGGCATCCACCTATAGAACTAAGGCCCACGCCCTTTTAAAATACTCATTAACACCTTTCATCTGATACCATATAGTACAACCAAATTCTAGAGTCACCCCTGGTCCACGTTTATGGGAATATCGCGAAAAGGCGTCCACCTATAGAACTAAGGCCCACTCCCTTTTAAAATACTCATTAACACCTTTCATTTGATACCCATATAGTACAAACAAATTCTAGAATTACCCCTGGTCCTCGTTTATGGCGATATCTCGAAAAGGCGTCCACACATAAAACTAAGGCCCACTCCTTTTTAAAATACTCATTAACACCTTTCGTTTGATATCCATATCGTACAAACAAATTCTAGAGTCGCCCCTGGTCCACCTTTATGGCGATATTTCGAAAGGGCGTCCACCTATAGAACTAAGGCCCACGCCCTTTTAAAATACTCATTAACACCTTTCATTTGATACCCATATCGTACAAAAAAATTCTAGATTCACCCCTGGTCCACGTTTATGGCGATATCTCGAAAAGGCATCCACCTATAGAACTAAGGCCCATGCCCTTTTAAAATACTCATTAACACCTTTCAATTGATACCCATATCGTACAAAAAAATTCTAGAATCACCCCTGGTCCACGTTTATGGCGATATCTCGAAAAGGCATCCACCTATAGAACTAAGGCCCACGCCCTTTTAAAATACTCACTAACACCTTTCAATTGATACCATATAGTACAAATAAATTCTAGAGTCACCCCTGGTCCACGTTTATGGCGATATCTCGAAAAGGCGTCCACATATAGAACTAAGGCCCACTCCTTTTTAAAATACTCATTAGCTCCTTTCATTTGATACCCATATCGTACAAACAAATTCTAGAGTCACCCCTGGTCCACCTTTATGGCGATATTTCGAAAAGGCGTCCACCTATAGAACTAAGGCCCACGCCCTTTTAAAATACTCATTAACACCTTTCATTTGATACCCATATCGTACAAACAAATTCTAGAGTCACCCCTGGTCCACCTTTATGGCGATATCTCGAAAAGGCGTCCACCTGTAGAACTAAGGCCCACGCCCTTTTAAAATACTCATTAACACCTTTCATTTGATACCCATATTGTACAAACGCATTCTAGAGTCACCCGTGGTCCACTTTTATAACGATATTCCGAAAAGGCGTCCACCTATAGAACTAAGGCCCACTCCCTTTTAAAACACTTATTAACACCTTTCGTTTGATACCCATATTGTACAAAGACATTCTAGAGTCAAACCTGGTCCACTTTTATGGCGATATCTGGAAAAGGCGTCCACCTATAGATCTAAGGCCCACGCCCTTTTAAAATACTCATTAACACCTTTCATTTGATACCCATATCGTACAAACAATTTCTAGAGTCACCCCTGGTCCACCTTTATGGCGATATCTCGAAAAGGCGTCCACCTATAGAACTAAGGCCCATGCCATTTTAAAATACTCATTAACACCTTTCATTTGATACCCATATTGTACAAACGCATTCTAGAGTCACCCCTGATCCACTTTTATAACGATATTCCGAAAAGGCATCCACCTATAGAACTAAGGCCCACTCCCTATCAAAATACTCATTAACACCTTTCATTTGATACCCATATAGTACAAACAAATTCTAGAGTCACCCCTGGTCCACCTTTATGGCGATATCTCGAAAAGGCGTCCACATATAGAACTAAGGCCCATGCCCTCTTAAAATACTCATTAACACCTCTCATTTGATACTCATATCGTACAAACAAATTCTAGAGTCACCCCTGGTCCATCTTTATGGCGATATCCCTAAATGGCGTCCATCTATAGAACTATGGCCCACTTCCTCTTAATACAAACACATTCCAGGGTTACCCTGGGTTCTTTTTACAACATGGTGATTTTCCCTTACTTTGTCTCCACAGCTCTCAACTGAGTATGTAATGTTCGGTTACACCCGAACTTAGCCTTCCTGACTTGTTTAAAATGTAAAAGGTTTTTTATTTTATAGATTTTAAAGGTGTGTATTAGGGCTGTTAACTGCATCCGGATTTTTCAATTATCCGCATAAACCGGATATTCGAATAACGGGATAACTAAGCAAAAAATCCGGCTATCCGGATATCCAGATTAATAAATGGGAAATCCGGATATCCGCTGTTCGGCTATCTGGCTATTGGGATACCGTATGTCCGGATACTGGAATATAATAGTTGAATATCTGCATATCAGAATCGAGCGAAGCAAACATCGAAAAATTATTCACAAAATATGTTTGTAGATTATTAAATTAACGTCAAAAATTAAGAAGCTACAATTTTACAAACAAGTGCAAATAAGAACAGTGCCAGTTGTTTATATTGTGAATATTGTGTTATTAATGTTAAGTAAACATATATGGTACATAAATTTGTTGCTTGAACTGGATATCCAAAAATACGGTTATTCACCAGATCTTCATTAATCCGGATAGTTTCACAAACGAATATTAACCGGATATCCATGCCGTCCGGATTTTATCCTTGTCAACGGATATCCGTATGGATATCCGGATATTCGAATATGCGGATAGTCCCAGCCCTAGTGTGTATACATTTCAAAAGTGAAAATAATACTTATTCAGGGGAAATAGATTCCACTAAAATGTATAAATTATGAAAGTTATGGCGACGCGAAATTGGCAAAATTTGTTTATGTCATCATCGCGTGCTCTAGGCAAAGTGGTTGGCTCCACAACATGCATCCATTAAAAGTTTTCCAATCTTTATTTCTAGGACATTCCGAACATCTCCTGCTATATTGACAACGCTTGGGAGAGGCTGCTCTACATTTATACGATCAGTAGCTGGCAGTACTCTTGGAATATTTGGGTTCTGGGGTTTGTCAATTCGGAACTCTGATAAGAGTTGCAAACTAAGCTCCTGTAAAAATATTCTCCATTTAAAGTTCATCTGCATGGTGTTGTGTTTGAATTTTACTATAGTAGCGTATATTTTGAGACGCTTGAAAGAGAAGTAACGATTCTTTGCTGCTGCACCCAAATTCCAGCTTTCGCTACGCTGAAACTCCATCGTGTCGAAAAACCCTAACAAAAGTATACATTTTGTGTATGAGGATATTGCGTTGGCAGTACCGTTACATGCAGTGGGGCCTAGGGCATACAATAATTTGATCCGTAAGGGATTTTCATTGCATCTCTTTGTCGAGATGGCTTCAGAGACTCAAGTTCCATCACGGTGGTTTGAAATTTGTTGTAAGGCAATTCGCATGGAAAGTCTAAATATGGGCCCATTGATCTTATGAGCACGATCTAAAATCGTTACAGCACGAGGGCTGAAAAAAGTCTTGGAAGTAACCAGTTTTTAACGCGTTTGATTGCAATAAGTATGACGAGCAACATTCTGGAAACTGTTATATCTCACATTGAAAATGCAGGATATCCCGTCGTTGAAATTCGTGAAACCAAATCCTTTTGAAAGAATTAGGCTTGTCTACTGGTAATTATTGAAATTTGAATGTGTTAGTAGTTTGCGAAATTTGGGGGTTTGTGAATCTCGCAAATCTAATGAAAAGGTGTTTTCGTATGTAATTTGAAGTGGTGAATCAAACTACATCATCAGAAGTAGCTTGATTGATTATAGTTTGCCCCTTACCTCAGTTTAAACCCGATAGTCAGTGAGTTTTTTAGGTTGACGCCGAACCACGAACTGCTGGCGAAACCCGAATGTGGAGTTGCATTGCAACCGCTTGCCATGAGCCATAGATTAGAAGAAGTTTTTGATATACCTCCAACCCTTCCAATGTGATGGCGTGTTCACTCATCACCACGGCGATTATTGAGCGCTATTCCTAGACCTTAGTGCATGGGTACAACAGAAGATTAGGCCGACGACGGCAGGTACTTACGTTAAATGAATCATTTTCATACCGAATTCGTTTTGAAGAAACATTTTTTAATGGTAAACTTTTTGGTATGTGGACTGACATTCTATGTTATAATTTATAATACAAAATCTATTTTTCCTATAAATTTACTTAGAGATAGTTATTGATTACTATTCTATTAAAAACTCTTAAAAAATAAAACATGGGTATTTACAATTTTAATAAAGTACCTTAAAACATTTACAACTTCATAAATATGGCAGTAGGGCAAAGTGTGGTAATTTTGAATTTGGTTTATTTTTTTGATTTTTCAATTAAATAAATAAATATAAGGCGCGATAACCTCCGAAGAGATCTAAGGCCGAGCTTCTCTTCCAATTTGCGTCGTGCTCCTCTTGATTTTCCCTACAAATTGGCCGGACGCGACCTACATGTTTTAGCCGACTCCGAACGGCATCTGCAAGGCAGATGAGTTTTCACTGAGAGCTTTTCATGGCAGAAATACACCCGGAGCGCTTGCCAAACACTGCCGAGGGGCGACCCCGTTTAGAAAAATGTTCTTCTAATTGAAAGACCTTATTTCTAAAATTTTGATGTTGCTTTGCCCGGGGTGTGAACCTGGGGTATACGGTGTGGTAGGCGGAGCACGCTACCATCACACCACGGTGGCAGTGGATTTGGTGAAATTATATAATGATGAATAAGTTTAATTAAAAAAATTTTGACCTCCGATAAAACAAAAATCAGAAATATGTAAAAGCTCACTTATAGCGTTCAAGAAGCAACAACAATGATACACCACTTTCCCCTACATTTGTCTACTTCCTAACTAAAACTTAATATCTAAGCGATAACAACTGCATCCGGATTCCTGTTTTGGTATTTAAAATTGCATGATGTTTTTTAAAAAATGAATGGCGATGGTTTTATACCTTTTTATACCAATGCACAATCCGTATTGCACACAAATTTTAAGGCTCATCACATGTGTTTCCATGGTTTCCAATATGAGATTTTATTGAAACGTAACACATACGACGAATAGGAGACCTTGTGAACTACCTAATTGTATATATTAAATAATATTTAAAGTACTATAAAGAAATTATGCTTAGCAAGTGTTTAAAAGTCTGTTTCTTACTGTTTAGAGAATAAAAGCACCCACTGGAAAGTGCGTCCAGGATTTAAAGCAAATCTAGATTTTTTATTACAAGGGGCTTAAGTCAAAGCGTACTAAAGGGCCAATTAATGGTGACTTATCCATAACCAGATAAAATAGCTGATCGAACCAACCTTATGGAAATCAATGTAATCGATTAATGGTGCCATACCATAACGCTAAAGCCATAACCATATCATAGCCAACCAACTTGAGTTGGAGAATTTATTAACTTTTTGTAGATTTTATTTATTGTTTTGTGTACGTTTTGACTAAGAGACTTCTTTTTGCGGTATGTGTTTGTAAATTTTGCGTTTTCTTCATTTTTATGAAATTTTCACGATTTTTAAGTTAAGGCACCAATAACTAATGCCAATTTGATATGGATAAGTAAAAATCGGCGGCCACCGTGGTGTGATGGTAGCGTGCTCCGCCTTCCACACCGTATCCCCTGGTTCACACCCCGGGCAAGCAACATCAAAATTTTAGAAATAAGGTTTTTCAATTAGAAGAAAATTTTTCTAAGCGGGGTCGCCCCTCGGCAGTGTTTGGCAAGCGCTCCGGGTGTATTTCTGCCATGAAAAGCTCTCAGTGAAAATTCATCTGCCTTGCAGATGCCGTTCGGAGTCGGCATAAAATATGTAGGTCCCGTCCGGCCAATTTGTAGGGAAAATCAAGAGGAGCACGACGCAAATTGGAAGAGAAGCTCGGCCTTAGATCTCTTCGGAGGTTATCGTGCCTTACATTTATTTTTTTTATTTTTTAAGTAAAAATATGGTTATGACTATGGTGTTAGGGTTAAGGAAGTTTAATTGGCCCTTAAATCAATACGGGTAATGCATGTGTATAAACGTAGTAATATATAGTATATATGACCCAACTGGAATCGGCTGCTGTACTACATACATACATATACATACATATGTTAATAATTTAACTAAAAATACAAGATTTTGTCTTTCAAAACTAAAATAAAAATCTAATTAACTTATAAGTGCGTAATATAAACATCACTTTCGACTGTCCAAACAGCATTGGTTAACGGTAAATGTTCCTTCTTATTTGATTCCTCAATACCACCAATTCGAGATAAGCTGGGATTTGCTTCGTTTTTTTCTTTTGGCGCTTGCAATAAGCACGTACAAACACCGGCTATCACAGAGAGCACCGAAAAAATTGTTAAAGGGAGAGCAGTATCGACGATCTTGAGTACATTAATAAATGGAGCAGTCAAAAGCCAAATACGTGCCCATGTAACGACAGAAAAAACAAAAGGCTGTTTCTTATTCACGGGCATGAAATCAGCCAGACAAGCTTGCAGCATTGATAAGCCACAAGAAACACTTATTTTAGGAACTACTGCGATCAGCATCCAAAGAATGACTTTAAAATCAGGATTTACTGAAATGAGCACAGATGATATGAAGGTCAAACACCATAAAACTGTGAACCAATAAACAATACTGAAATTCTTGAGATACTTACAGTCAAAGCCAGTGAAAGTCCAGCCTAGACAACCAACGAATCCTGCAACTATATTGAAATAGCCTGCATACATTAATTTCCTCCGGCTATGTTTCATAGCAAAATGAAGTGCAATGAAACAGCCAATTATCTCGACGATTCCTACAAAAAAATATTGTCAAATCTGGTTATAAACCCGTTGCTGTTGACTGCTTACCCATCGTTATCGTATTCGGCACTCGATAGTCTCTTCCAAACGCACGAATATTCAACAGCATTCCCATATAATTGACAATGTAACAAGCGAACCCAATATGAGCCGCCAACATGTAATGTATAGCACGCGGACCACGCCACAATTCCAGCCATGACGCGGGTGGCTTCTGGGAGCGCAAGCTCTCACGTAACTTTTCCAGCTGCTGCCGAAAATCATCAGGCATAAGGAAAGTACGTTCGTTGATATCTACTGCTTTGCGTATCATATGTTCCACTCGGTAGACGTCTTGGTTGTTGCCATGCTTCAAAAGCCAACGTGGAGATTCGGGTGTCCATTGTAACAGCAACAACAATATGAGTGTGGGAAATGTTATGCCCAAATATATGTGGCTCCAGTTTTTGAAGTACGATGAAAGTCCGGGCAATAAAATGACTCCGATTGACCAGAAAGTGTCGTAGAGTATGATGGCACCCGAACGATAACGGCCGGTCGTTATGTCGACAACTAAAAGAGAGAGAGATAACGACTTTATGATGAAAATAATTTAGAAATAGATCTAATAACTTAAACTTAAAAAAGTTTTAGCAAGTTTTAAAACCTAAAAAAAATACTTTCATTTTATTCATACTCTATGTACACTAGGAAGTTAGGTTGGGTTGAACAGGCCGGTTCGTGTGGTCTTCACATAGACTGAATGTGTCCATAGTGTTACCAGAAGGTTTCTCAAATCGAAAAACCCATTCTTAAACCTGAACTCCCACTGACATAAGGCCTTGTAAAAGCTTATGGCGCCAAAAGGCAATGTCAATTATAAGTGTAACTTTGTTAGTCTAAGGTTGTAAAACCTGGATACATATGCTCAGGGCCGTAGAGAGAAAATCCGGGCCCGGGACTAAACAATTTACGGGCCCCCTATACAAAATCCACTAATACATTTAATTAATTTGAATTGAGGACGTCTCATTAATGAATCATTATTATTATGGATTACATCAAAAAAAATTTTTGCCACATCAACTAAATGATTTTTAAACTAAGAGCTGAAAATAAAATTAACACAGAATATTTACTATTGTTACGACTATTAGCAAAACAAAGGGGTGCTGCTATCTCTAAGCCGATGCTAAACAGTGATATCATGCACATCCATAGATCAATCATTATGTATCTACATAAACGAAACAATAATTGCGTCTACACATACATATGTACCATGTACGTATACGAGCAGCGGAGAATCAATGCACAAACACATGCATATATCTGAGATACTCCTGAAAGTATGCAATGAGAGAAGCTATAAAATCGTGCAATTGTAGTTACAGCTGAGAAATTTAAGAGCTGATGGCAATTAGTAGATTCTGGAAAAGGAAGCGCCTAGAAGATGCGAACGTTGAAATCAGAGAGTATAAAAGGCAGCAAATGTAGAGGCGCTGGAATTCAGTTTGATTTGAGCTATCAAGCAGTTTCGATTAAGACGCTATCGAGCGAGCCATAGCAGTATTATTTTGAAAGTCAGCTTCATTTAAGCTATCAGTTTGGTTACTAAGCCAGTTAGTTGCGAAGTATAAGTGTTATTGTGAAGTACTTTAATAAAGGCCATTTTTCCATTATTCAATACTGGAGTTATTTATTCAACAGATTAGTGATACGAACTTATCAAAAGGGCAAATAAGAGGATTTGCAAGTAAAAGCGTTACAATTGGTGTCAGAAGAGGAATTGTTGAATAAATTCCAGAGGAAAACAAGGACATGGCAAAGTTCAGTGAATTGAAGATCCAGCAACTGAAGAAGGAGTTGGAGAGCCGTGGATTGAATACAAGCGGCGTTAAACTCGAACTTCAGGCACGGCTACGAGGGGCAATGGAAGCAGAAGGAATTGATGTGGATGAATATGTCTTTTATCCTGATGGGGATGAGACAACAACAAAAATTGAAGAGAAAAACGAAACATCGCAGACAGTTACGAGCACAGACTTGAACATTATTTTGGCTGCAATATCTGCACAAACATCGACAGTAAAAGAAATGTCGTCAGAAATAACATCGAAGACTGAAGCGCAAGAAACGCGTATGTCAGAAATGTCGACACAGATTACATCCAAGATGGAAACTCAACTGGAAGAACAGAAGACATATATGGCATCCCAACTAGAATCGCAGGAGACGCGCATAACATCCAAGATGGAAACTCAACTGGGAGAACAGACGACATATATGGCATCCCAACTAAAATCGCAGGAGACACACATAACATCCAAGATGGAAGAACAAGAGGAGCGCTTATTATTGCAGGTGGCACAAATGTCTTCACAGTTAAAAGCACAGGAAGCAAGGGTAACATCAAAGCTGGAAGCGCAGGATGCAAAAATCGCTCAATTTCAGGCAGAGGTCGATGATTTGAAGGGTCGTATGGAGCAGTTACAATTAAATCGCACAGCTGTTTCAGCGAGTAATCCAAAGGTAAAAAAACCATCCCTTGACGGGTCTGTTCCTTTCCAGGTCTTTAAACTACAGTTTGAGAAGACCGCAACAGTGAACAACTGGAATGCTGAAGATAAAGTTGCTGCACTCTTCGTAGTATTGAAAGGACCAGCTGCCGAAATCTTACAGACTATTCCAGAGTACGAACGGAACAGCTATGAAGCATTGATGGCCGCTGTAGAGGGACGTTATGGAAGCGAGCATAGAAAACAGATATTCCAAATCGAGTTGCAAAACCGTCACCAAAAAGCGAATGAGACTTTGCAGGAGTTTGCCTCGGAAGTTGAAAGGCTGGCACATTTAGCGAATGCGGACGCACCCATGGAATACACTGAAAGGGTAAAGATTCAGAGCTATATAAATGGCATACGGGACATCAAAACAAAGCGAGCTATATACGCAAACCCAAAGCCAACATTTGCAGAAACGGTGTCACAACCTCTGATTCAGGAAACAGCGTCGCTTCTGTGTAAGCCAGTTTTCAAAGCACGCCGTGTGGAAGTAGAAAGGCCAGAGTGGGTAGACGCAATATTGGAGGCGCTGAAAGGATCGCAAAAGCGGAGTGGAAGAGTTATCAAATGCTTCAAATGCGGAAAGCCCGGTCACATTGCACGTCATTGCGATCTTGGTCCTAATAGTTCCAACAATGTGGATGGCCGTAAACGCAAATCTGGAGGAGATGAGCAAGAGCGTGACAGTTGTAAAGAACGAAAACTTGCCACAGCTATTGAATGTCCTGTGATATCTGTGTCGAAAATTGGAAGGAAATCAAGCAGTCTTGCCGTCAGAGGGAATGTGGATGGCAAGGAGCGTGTACTGACTGTAGATACGCGCGCATCTCATTCCTTGATTCGATCTGATTTAGCCAACAGGAGAGTAAAACCGTTACCTGGAGCAAGGGTGCGTACGGTCACAGGCGAGTATAACCAAATCCAGGGAGAAGTAATATGTGAAGTCCTAATTGGGAAGGTCATGGTTCTACACAAATTCGTTGTGGCGGAGATCGTTGATGAAGTCATATTGGGAGTGGACTTCTTAGTTGACCATGACATCAGGATCGATATGCCAAGAAAGATTATGCGCTATGAGAACCAGGATGTGCCACTTAACTTCAGTTTGGAAGAAGGGTTCAGCAGTAATCGAGTGCTGGTGAAAGAGATTCGACAAAAACCGCAAAAGTCAAAGGCAGCAGATCGGGCAAGGGTTGATGGAACGAATGGACCAAACAAATCAAAACCGAAGGTACCTGCGAGAGAAAGACCGGCATCGACAAACCCTATGGACGCACTAAAATGACTGAAAGAATTTTTCAGAAAGAATGCAAGGGTGTTTTCAAGCCAGCGCGCACTACTGTTGTGAAACGTCCAGACGATAATGATGATCGGGCAAGTGCATGCTCTACGAAGAAGTTCATTGGCCAAACAACAGAGCGCGAGGGAACGATCAAGAATAATGAGTAGTAAGATGAAACGCAGGTACAATGAGAACAAAAATTCGGAAGGTTTCTTGGAGGGAGATTTGGTACTGTTAAACAACCCTCACCGGCGGAAAGATGTTCCAGCCAAATTTCGGTGCAGGCCCGTACAAAATTGTGAAGATCAGTGATACCACCTACCGCATACAAACCACTGGGAAACCACGGATTAGAGGAGTGGTACATTTGGAAATGCTAACGGCGTTTAGATCGGGAGATTTCTCTAATCGGGACGATCAGACTTAGGTGGAGGGCAGTGTTACGAATATTAGCAAAACTAAGGGGTGCTGCTATCTCTAAGCCGATGCTAAACAGTAATATCATGCACATTCATAGATCAATTATTATGTATCTACATAAACGAAACAATAATTGCGTCTACACATATGTACCATGTACGCATACGAGCAGCGGAGAATCAAAGCACCAACACATGCATATATCTGAGATACTCCTGAAAGTATGCAATGAGAGAAGCTATAAATTCGTGCAATTGTAGTTACAGCTGAGAAATTTGAGAGCTGACGGCAATTAGTAGATTCTGGAAATGGAAGCGCCTAGAAGATGCGAACGTTGAAATCAGAGAATATAAAAGGCAGCAAATGTAGAGGCGCTGGAATTCAGTTTGATTTGAGCTATCAAGCAGTTTCGATTAAGACGCTATCTAGCGAGCCCTAGCAGTATTATTTTGAAAGTCAGTTTCATTTAAGCTATCAGTTTGGTCATTAAGCCAGTTAGTTGCAAAGTATAAGTTTTATTGTGAAGTACTTTATAAAGGCCATTTTTCCATTATTCAATATTGGAGTTATTTATTCAACAGTTTAGTGATACGAACTTATCAAAAGGGCAAATAAGAGGATTTGCAAGTAAATTCGTTACACTATTTATACTATTTTATTGTAACGTAGAAATAAATTCTCTTTTAACAGCCACATATTGTTTCAAATAATCTTTTCTAGTTATTTGGTAACATTTTAATACATTTCTGATAAATTTAAGGATGATTGTAAATTTTAATTATTCAATATATATGACCCGGTCTATGAAAAGGTGGCTTATGAGTAAAAAAAAAAACAGGTTTTAACAGGTGTTTCTCACAATTTCTTGTTTGAGTCATAAGCCACCTTTTCATAGACCGGGTCGCATATATAGTTCGGATATCAAAGAGTGGCTTTACTTGGCTTTTTTCGCTGCAAAATTTTTATAATAATATCAAAATTTAACTGTCTTGCCAAAGCGGATTAAACATAAAGCTTGACAAGTCCTGAAACTCGCTCTTGTGATGAACACGATATATGAAAGTTTTTGATTTATACAAGGACGCTGAAGGAACGTTCTGCACTAGCTACAGTGACAGGTACAGTGAAAAAGATACGTACAGCCACGCAAATGTTGGGGAAAATCGTATACAGATTTTGAACATATGTAGATGGCATTTAGCAATTCCAATGGTGACAGACCTTTATCTAAATTTGCTTCTTAAATGCGTTTTCAATTATTTCGCATTCTAAGCTTTGAGAAATGTCCGACTTGTATTTTTCGACAAATTTTGCTGCACTCGCCCGAAGCGTAGTTTCATCCATGCCTTCAAATTGCCACAAAAAGGAAAACGTCTCGCGTTTCTCATAGCTGCACATCGTTCAGTAATGCCAGTGATTACCGAATCAAAGATCACCAGGAATGTATTGTTTTTAAAATCAGACTCTGAATCATCCGTAATCATCTCATTTAAATTATCTACAGAACGTCGTTTGGGTTTTATCTTTCGAATGTTCGGAAACTTTGGCGAGATGTTCAATTCAATAGCAACTGTTTTGCAAACTTGTTTCCCATTGCTTCCTGATTAACTTCAAATCAGCTAATAAGGCATCTAGATGTCGGATCTCAACATCTATGGTGGCGTCTCTAGCTTGGAGGACCACGTTTCTTTCATTAATGGTAGTCAGTATTTTGAACCAAATTGAGGACAGAAAGATACATTCGAACTTGTTGATGTACTTGAGAATGCCGGTAGCATCGCCGTATGCTTGCGCAGACAAATTTGGCTTTTGGGTGAAAGACTATGAAGAGAGCTCGGTACAGTTTTTTTTTTTTTTGAGGATGTCCCACGTTGTGGAGTGCTGCTGAAAATAGTAAAAGATTTTTGTACAACTCCGAAGAAAGTAATTGCAACCGTACAACATTCTGCAGCATCAACACCACATAAATTGAGACTGGGGGTTGCACAAGGCGAGTAATCAGCATTCGAGTTTTTGTCGAGAATGTAACGTAGTGCTCCGTTGAAAGCTCCTTTCATATTGGCGCCGTTATCGTACCCTTGTGCCAGACAATCTTCCATCAAGTATGGCAAATAAGATCAATGATTTGCTGACTAGTTTTTTGGTTATAATTCACGAAAGCCAAAAACCTTGGCTTGTAAAATTTGTTGCTTTCGAATTGAAATGAACGTAGTCAACGTGACTAGCATCAGGCATAGCATCAACGATAATAGCAAAATACTTGGCTTTCTTGCCTTGATCTAATACTCGTATAGTTTCCCTCACCAGCACAAATTTCAATAAACTCGTTCTGAATGTCTGGGGAAAGATAGTGAACTTGTAAACGTTTGCGCTGCTGTTGTGTAATGCTAACTTTCTCCAAATGATCTCTAAGTATCGGATCATATTGGCTTATGAAATCTTAGATGCCCAAAAAATGTCCATCGTTTCGTACACCAAGATATATACTTTCGACTTTGAAAGCTAGGCCTCTTTCACCCAAAAATATAATAGTGTCCAAAATTCTATATAAAATTTCTTTCAATATTCGTTGCTTTTGAAATTAGGCTTAAAATTTGCACATGGAACAACTAAAGACTCTCCTGAATTAAAAAAATGTCTTAGTACCTCTAAATCGCGGGCCTCCTGAGAAACCCCGGGCCCGGGGAATCACCCCCCCCCCCTCTCGTCGACTCGATACTTTGCCTTCTTTTAATCTCGCCCAATCTGATTGGGAGCATGGTATAACATTGTGAATGAAACTAAGTGTGATATCTTCTTCTGCATAGACGTCAAAATTCCAAAGGGATTGGATCACCTGATTTGTAATTGTCTCTCGCTGTCTTATTCTGTATCTGTTTCTATCACCCGCTGAAGATAGGCGCCGCCATATTGAACACCTGTCAAAACGCTAAAAAGTAGCCATATTGAGCATCCTGTCAGACAGTTGAGAGATAAGATATCACACTTAGTTTCATTCACAATGTGTTATAAAGGCGAAGGTAATTCCACAGTCATTATGAGGTTGTCAGTTTTGATTAAAAAGCAGATTATTGAAGTTTCTCATGATGCCAAAATTTAGCATAGCGTTGCCCAGTCCAATGTATGTAGGAGATGGTATTTTTAAAGTAAATATTGGGTATTTTATTGTAAACTGTTTTTAATAGAAGCTTATATAATATCTTTATTATTTTGTTTAAGAGATTTTCATTGTAAAATGAGGATGTCGATTTTAGATTTTTGTACGTTTATTAATCGAATTTCATTATTCGAATAGTTGATTCAAATTCAATTTTGTATGAAGTGTTCAGACAAAAACATTAGGTATACGATATATACCAAATATTTCTTCTTTGCTAATTCGATCCGTTAGAAGATATTGAAATGTTGGAATAGTATGTCTCAAAAAAAAAAATTTTCGAAATTTCGTATTCCGTGAAAAAACATTAGCAAGCAATACAAAACTTTCGTTTTAGGGGCAACCGATTTGTGGCCATTGAAAATATCTTTAGCTTAGAAATAAAGGAGACGAAGGGGCCATTAAATACACATCCCGCATTATTTATGATTTTCACCTCGATATTATTTCAATCAATTTTAAACTATTTCGAAAATTTTCGGTTCCCTCAATATTTCAATCTTTCTAGAAATAGTTCTGAACTACCATTAAATAATAACGAAAATAGTGACAACATAATCCGGGCACTTGGGTGCATCAGTTATGTAACGCTGCATTACAACAACAACGTTTTGTAGAAGACAGGGTGCTGCAAATGAGATGAAATAAATAATTTGGGTAAAATGTTTAAGGCGTTTGAGAAAGCAGCTGCTGTACTATGTGGGGATAAATGACGATCAAAATACCCTGAAATAGTCCCCAAGCTCATAAAATTGAATCAAAAATGACGCGTAAGAGCCTAAAAATAGTCTCCAAAACTATGCCGAAATTATGAGAAAAATTACCCTCGAAGTACCTTGAAATAGTCCCCAAGATCATTATGAAATTACCACAAATTGATCCCCGAAGAGCCCCAAAACCACCCGAAATTATGGGAAGTTACCTTGAAATAGCCCTTAAAATCATCACGAAATAATCATCAAATGACCCCGAGAGAGCATCCGAAGCAATCTCAAAATTACCATGAAGTGAACCCTAAATAACGTCGGGAGAATCCTGAAATTACCACAAATTGACTTCGAAATAGAGCCGGAGCAGTATCAGAGCATATTTTTCGTTGCTTCTGCGGCCCTGAATCTGCCTTGCAGTTGCGTTCGAAGTCGGCGTAGTATATGTAGATCCAATTTGTAGGAAAAATTAAAAGGACGTAAATCGGAAGAGGAGCTCGGACACAAATCTCTTCGGAGGTTATACCACCTTGTATTTATTTATGTATTTTTAACGATACAACGCATGTGTAGGGACGATGGAAGTTGGCCTTGTTCCTGAATGACTTTAATAGAACAGCGGTTATATTAACTCTGGTTGATGCTGCTATTTTATTTGGCGTATAAACATTCAATTTCTAGATCTAAATGTAATATCCCGAGCCCAAAGGTAACCCATTTTGCTAAAGCAGATCCTCCTTTACATGTGTCGGATATCCCAACAAGCTCTTACACGAGATTCCTTGAAGTGGACTTGCCAAACTTGGTCGAAAATGGTTTAGAGCCTTTCTGAATATATTTTGGAGTTCTGTGTATACTTACAAATCGCCTGCGAGCAGGTGAACATCAACGCGCAGCAAACAGCTGAAAGACAACGAAAAATTGTATGCAGGATTAAGCCAGGCGCATAGCCAGTGATGACGCCCATTCCGATTTGTAGTACAGCGCCAATGATGTAAACTGTACGTGGACTGATCCTGAAAATGAGAAAAAATTTAATCTTGGTATCTCATATCTTCTCCTTCTTGATTAAATATCTAGTTTACTCACTTTAACATGGCTTTGGTGCCTATCACACCGCCCACAAGTACACCGAATAGATGCCAATATTGTGTCCAAGTTACTAATATATGACGCGCACAAACCAAATTGAATTGCATTCTCAACGAATAAAAGACGTCGTCGTAATTGAAGTCTGTGCATGTTTCCAGTGAAAGTACTTCGCCTTGTCCACTACCATTTGGTGCCACATTAGCGCTCCAATCTACCACATAACATTGATCACCGCTTATCGTTTCATTTGCACCAAGATCACTCGAATCGCAACGATACTGTGTGGTTGACTTAAGATCTGGAGCTGTATAAATAATACAGGCCATAAACCAGGAGGCAGGAATTTTACAGAGAAAAAGTATGAGTACTGAACGTAGTTGCCAGATCCCAAAATCGCCTAGCACCCTACCAATAATGTCGATGGTCGAAGCGTTGAGTTCGGGTGTGTTATTTTGTACTACGCTCACCTTTTCTAGATGTATACCATTTTGTTGTTGCATTCGTATAACTGGCGTTGTTGGTGGCTGTTGATTCGATAACGTGTAAATGCTATTGTCACTGTGGCTATGTAATGATCGTGGGGCTGTTACGGTTGATGCTGCTGAAAGTCCATTAATGTTGTTTATACTACAATTGTGATAAGTTTCTGAGTGATTGTTTTTGTATACATTTTGATTGCAGTCGTTGCATTGATCCTGTTCATGCAACAAATCGAGAGCCATAACTTAAGTGCGATTTTCGTTGTTTCTTATTGATAGAGATATATCAAAAGTGCATACTAATTTATTTAATGGAATTGTGCGGTACTTGTTGGGCTATTGGAGAGCCTGAAAAGCAAGATAAGAGGTAATGTTAAACATACATAGGTTAAGGTTTCATATTTACTTAAAACTGTTGTAGCAACAAAGCCAGACAGGAGGTAATTAGATAGCAAACTCTCGGATTGGCCGATCTAACATCAGCAAGTGAAGCTTGAGAGCATAACAAATGGATTGCAATTTTTACAAATATATTCAAATACCCACTCAGCATTTAGGTGATTAAATTTTGAATTTCCCTACATTTCAATACAATTTGATTACTCGTTCTGGCTAAATAATGAGTTATCATACAACTAAAAGAATTAATCAAATATGAATACTTTTGATGATCAAAAACTGAATATAGTTTTTCAATCACATTTTGGAATCATATTTGAATCATATATGTTTACTTTAGGTGATCAAAAATTTTAATCATTTTTCGTTCAGCTTTCTGAATCTTTTCTGACAATCTTTGTTGACTGAATAATGAATTTTATACTTGTTAAAATTTTACTTTTCATTGAAAATCTTTTTTTTTTCAAATACACACATTTTTTCAATCATGATTCATGAAGTTCAGAAAAAATATGTATATACAATTTTTATTTTTAAGACATTCTTCAAGACAATATAATGCAAATGCTGCTCTTGCCCGAAGATTTCCCCAACCATTTCTCCACCTTCGGCTTCCCAGAAAATACATAAATAGTTGGACAATATAAAAGTTGTGAACTATTTGAACCCCAGGTAAGTGAAACTCTCTTGACATATGTACCTGGATATGGCTTCAACATCCCGTACCATATCGTATTTTAAGATGATGACAATCATAGCTGATGCTGGATGTTGTAGTCGCAGGTGTATATTGGTCTAGTTTGTTTGCGAATTACCTTTGGTTCAAATAGCTCACCTCCGCATGCTTTCTTCCCCTGATGAAATAAGATTAGCATGTAGTATCTTATTTTGTATGAGATATGAAGAATAAATGCATGATAATCGCATTCAAAAATGATTCAAAAATCTCAACCAAAATGGTTGAAATATGTTCACGAATATGATCAGAAAATTACCGTGAAAATCATTCAAATATTACTCTAAAACAATTAAGGCCCAATTTTACAATGATATCAGATATGAACAAAAAGCGTTTCGAAATATGAATCATAAATGATTATTTAAGAATAATCACATTTATGGTACATTTTTCTCCCGACGATACGTTAATTTTCGAACAGAAAATGCTTTTAAATTTGAACGTTTTTAATCATCGGGGGGTATGATATTTGAATATTTTTTGATCAAAATTTTCAAAAAATGCTGGCTGGGTACACATCTTGTCTTGACGGGCGTCAATTTAACAAAAAACAAATAAAAAATAGTACTATTATTTACCACACTTCAAAAGTAACAAGTAAAGGTGTCTAAGTTCGGGTGTAACCGAACATTATATACTCAGCGTGAGCTTCAATTGTACATTTCATTTCAGATAAAATACTTTTCTATATACCACGTGGCATCGCCCGTTTAAAAAAATATCTCCCCATTTGCTCTTACAATAAAACTTGATAAGCGAAATATCATTGATTCAAAACTATTTTTTGCTAAGTTATAGCTTATTATTCTAATCTACGACCCTTTTAAACTTATTTTATATAAAAGTGGGCGTGGTCTTTAACCGATCCCGACCATTTTCACTAGAAATATTTTGTGCTATAAGGAAAACATATGCACACAATTTCATTACGATATGTTAATTTTTCTTCGAGTTATGGCTCCCGAAACATAAAAAATTGCTTCGTCATAAAAGGGGCGGTGCCACACCCATTTTCAAAAATTTTTGTATTTTCCAATTTAATGTTATAATTCAATTTAGAAAGTAAAATTCTATTGACACAAAGCTCTTTTTCGCTAAGATATAGCTTATTATTTTCGTCGACGACCCTTTCAAAAATCTTTTATTTAAATGTGGGCGTGGTCTTTAACCGATCTCGTCCATTTTTCCTAGAAATATTTCCTGCTATAGGGAAAATTTGTGTACCCAATTTTATTACGATCCGTTAATTTGTCTTCGAGTTATGGCTCCCGAAACATAGAAAATTCCGTAGTCATAAAAGGGGCGGTGCCACGCCCATTTTTTTTAATTTAAAGTTTTTTCTATTTATTGTTATAAATCCACTTGGGAAATGAAATAACATTGATATAAAGCTCTTTTTTGCACAGATATAGCTTATTTTATTCGTCCACGACCCTTTTAAAAATTTTTTGTATAAAATTGGGCGTGGTCCTTAACCGATTTCGTTAATTTTTCTTCAAATCAGTCCTTGTAGTAAAGGCAACCTCTCTGCCGCATTTTGTTACGATAGGTTTAACGATTTTTGATTTATGATTAAAAATATTTGTAAAATTATATAAAAATATATGCAAAATTTTTATCAAGAGTCTCAATATCAGTCCACATGTCAAATTTCAACATTCTAGGTGTATTATTTACTAAATTATCAGGCTTTTTGTGTTTTCCAAAATTTTTATATATAAAAAGTGGGCGTGGGATTCATCCGATTTCGCTCATTTTCAATACCAATCTATTATGGGTCCAGACAAGCTAGTGTACCAAATTTGGTGAAGATATCTCAACATTTACTCAAGTTATCGTACTAACGGACGGACGGACGGGCATGGCTCAATCAAATTTTTTTTCGATACTGATGATTTTTATATATGGGTGTTTCCACGGTCGCGAACAGTACGTTCGTACGCTTTTATGGGCCAAAAAACAAAGTAAACATAGGTTTTTTTTTTTTGTTTGCTACTTCGATAGCATTTTGGTAGGTCAATTTTAGGGGCAAGAGGCAGGTTTGTTCGATTTTTAGTTTTGACTGTGGGGGCAATAAACATGTGGTCGTGAACGTACGCAAAATGGAAGTAACTTTTTTGTGGAACTGGAAAAATTCAGAATTCAGCGAAATGGAATGGATTTTTCCAAAACGGTTGATAACATATTGAAGTGGCATAAAGTGACTTTCTTTACATTTATTTCGCGTTAAAAAATCTGCAGTACATTTTTATATATACGCTTAAATACCGGTCGCAAACGTACGATTTTTCCATACATTTTTTTTTACTATTTTCTGCATATTGAATTATGGAGTAAAAAGCGGCATCAGTATTATTTATTATTAATATACATACATACATATATATCTATATAATGAAATATTATTAAATATCTTTATATTGTGAATATGCCGTACGAGCTACAGGTAATTTCATGTTTTCCTCACAGGAAATTGAATGTATCAATCTGATACCTGGAATGGTTGGTATATTCGTCCATTTTTTACTTAAAGTTGGGGATATCTCGGCGATTGAATCAGCTCCAATATATTTAAGTTCAACTCCAGTGATGTGCTCTTTTGCACAATTATAAAAAGATAATGCATCATTTAAAATAAGATTTTTTGTTCTTGTTAGTTGCCAGACTTTTCTTTTCAAAACTGCTCCAACACCATCGACTGCACGCTTGCCATGAGATGTCGCAAAATAGTTCCACTCAAACTTTTTGCAGCTGAATTGAGTCAGCAAATCTGGAAGACTCCGAACTATATACGTTACGTTTAAAATGGATTGATTCAAACTTTATTTTAGGAAATCATTTTTTTCAAAGTTTTCATTAAGTTAACATTGACCTTAAATAACTTTTGATTCATCAGACTTCGCAAAAAATGTTGACAATTACATGTAAAAATATTTTTTTTAATGGTGACCAATTAGATGTTTATACAAACCAAAAGATATCAAAACAAAAATTTTCCATACAACTTACATACATACATATGTATGTATGTATATCGGAAACAAAAATCTCTACCATATTAATCTTATTAAAATTAGGTACATATTTTACATGTACCATTATGTATGAACATTTCCACACCTGTTTACTAATAAACACAGTTCAATGATCAGTACAGTGGTAAACGACCCCGATAACTATTTCTAGCTTGAGACTCAAGCACAACTTTGGTTACGTAAATATATGTAACTAAATCAATGAATATTAACAAAGCAACCCCAAACAAACAAAAATATATGTACGTATACATACATATATTTATTTATTTATTTATTATTTAAAGTCGACGACAAACTATGGTCGACTGCATAATATAAAAGATATATAAATATACAACTCAAAAGATAAAATTTAAGATATATCGAGCTTTCAACAATGTTATATTACAAACAAAGAAATATTAATGAACATTACTATTTAATTTCAGAATATAATAATAATAAGAAATATGAGCAGAAATAAGATCTTATGCCGAAATCTTATACTGGCGGAATGCATCAGATTCCGCTCAGCATGATTTCGGAATGCAGTGGATTCCAATCTCCCTGTTGGAATGCAACAAGATTCCAATCAGCATGTCATGGGAATCCGGCAGTGCTAAGAGTAGTGTAATGAGGATACGCCATCACAAGGCATAAAAAAGTAACATGACCTGTGTTGTTGGAATGCACCGGATTCCAATCAGCTCGATGCCTGACCCATAAGATTAGACTGCCGGAATGCATACGATTCCGGTCAGTGACTCATGAAAAAGCATGTTTTTTACGTTGTTGGAATGCACCAGATTCCAATCAACACAGTACTGTCTTGTTACTTCTTAATGATACATGTTGATAAATGTTCCTCCATCCTTAAGCGAGATAGTTCCTGTTTTTTATCGAAGGAATAAAATGCCGGCAAATTAAATTAGCTTGTATCTCTTAAATTAGATAGGCAAGTATTGCATTACGTATAGTGGCAAAAGTACATTCAAGGCTGATGCAGCTATACAAGTCATTGTAGTGCGCGCACCAGATAAGCAGAGGATTATTTTTAGCAAAGTTTCGTCGACAAAGGGGTAAATAGAAAGGAACGTAGTGTCTGGATACTCTAGGGGGAACCGCAAAAAACAAGCGGCTGAGGAGGTCCGCGGAATCAATTTCTCCAATAATGAGCTTATGGATGAACAATACCCCCAGTAATATTCTCCGATTTTCCAGAGTGGGTAAGTTAATAAGAAGAAGTCTACTTCTGTATGGAGGAAGGTGGAGACTTGAGTCCCAATTAAGGCCGCGCAATGCAAATATCAAAAATTGCTTTTGAACTGACTCAAGACGCTTTATATGCTTTTGAGAAACAGGGGACCAAACGCATGAGCAATACTCGAGTATTGGACGAACCAGCGATGTGTAAAGAACCTTAGTGAGGTACGGATCATCGAACTCTTTAGCCCATCTTTTAACAAATCCAAGTAAACCCAACGCTTTGTTGGCTATAGATTAAATATGCATGTTAAAATTCAATTTCGGATCAAAAAGGACACCTAGATCATTTGCAATAGATATACGCTCCAAAGGCGTACCATCTATTACATGAGATTTCAATGCTGGCTTCACTCGGTGAAATGTCATATGCTTACATTTAGAGCAATTTAAAGCTAGTAAATTTGTTGTGCACCAACATTGGAACGAGTCCAAGTCGGCCTGAAGAAGATACAAGGAACTCAAATCGGTAGGACAGTAAGTGTAGCAAAGTAAGTGTGCATGCTCATCTGCACAAGCGATGAGCGTAACATAAATGCAATGTCTTTTATTTTACTATTCGAAGTATCCGGATAGTGCGCACTATCCGGATAGTACTATCCGAATAATAAGGAAAGGAATTCGAATAAATGAAAACGAATAAAGGAATAAAAATTTCGAATAAATATTATTCGGATTACAAATACCTGGCGAATAAAAGAGTTTATTATTCGAATAGTCCCACCCCTAGTTATAACCACGTAAACATCGATTTTGCTGTGAGTTAAACTGTCACTTATTTTTGCAAACGACTTAGTTTGGTCAGACATCCAAGCGACGCAAGTAAAAATAGAAACTTGCTTATAACTAAAATGCGCACTCTGAATTTCGTTTTGGCAGATTAGCCTATAATTCTCTGCGAAATCTACTTGTATAACAAGTACTCCAGGTGGCATATTTTTCCTTACAGCTTCGAAATAGCTTTGCTGTGCTCGCTTTACAAAAAAAGTGTTCCTTGAAAAGTGGCAGTTGAACTTGTATCTGTATAAATAATTAAAATTGGCATGATAAATGCATACACACATGTTATGTGGCATTTTGTTCGAAAGCTGGACACTTCTTGGACGACATTCAAAAAACTGTGTTTTACTTGCGGTTTTCCCGATTACTTGCGTTTTGTAGATCTCGTAAGCCTCAGAAACTGTTATCAGCATATAAACGTTTAGCAACAATTTTCCCATCTAATATTAGAGTTTCTCTTTTTCCAGCAGCCTGAACGCTGGTATCGTCCCGCAGAAAAAAGTCTCCAGCCAATTTCAACTCTATCTCTGCATTGATGTCCTCTTCAAGAGTATTTTGAGTTCTACTACTTTCTGGCAAATACTTTTTACAAAGTATATTAACAACCTCTTTTTTTCTTGCTTCATTTTTTGGTAAAGCATTTTCTGCTTTTTTTACAGCTTTGTATAAGGTTTGTTTGCAAGTATAGTTTGTACCATTTCGTTGTTGTCTAGAAGCAATTTTTTTTTTTTGACGGTATATTATCAACCGCTCACGTTCTTTTTCTTTAAACTCCCTCATCAGCTTAGTGTTTCTCCCCAACTTCGTTAGTTCTTCCCTTCGTCTCTTCATTCGTTCAGCTGCTTTCTTACGATACTGCTTAAGTTTTGTGGGATCACTCATAATATTTTGCAAAATACCGCTTATGCTTTGCTTTTTGGGATTCATTAGGAGCTTTACCCGTCTTTATTATCTAAGAGATATATGTACATATATTTTTTAAAACTATTAAAATATTAGTTCACGAGTTAATCTGTACTTACGTTTATAATATTTTATAAATTTTTTCGTTATTAAATTTCAATACGCGAGATGACTAACAACAACTGCTAACACGATGGATAGAAAAATAAAGCACAAAGTACATAATTTCAAAGTGAACCGGCCAAAAATATATCAAAATGCAAAACGGTCGCGGACGTACGTAACTTTGAAAATTAAAAAAAAAAAGGTTTGGTAAACCCTTCACGAGAAGTAGTTTTGGTTTTCAATTAAGTGCACTCAACTGGTTTTAGCAATGTAGTTCTAGACATTTCCTTACACTCCTTGAGAAATGGTAACAAAAAATGTATTTATTTGGTCGCGAACGTACGATCCAGGCAGAGGTAAAAGTTTCAATAAAAATTCACCGTTAATACATCGTCGTTCACTCTTCTTTCATTTTGATAGTCTTAATTGATATTCATGGGGGTATTTCGTTGCAAAAAGGGATCGCTAGTATAAGTCGTACATGTGAAAAAATTGAAAAGAAACGGGCCTTTAAAACTGGCTGGAAATGAAAAAAAAAAATTTTTCAGGTTTTAAGCAAAATTTTTCATAAAAATATTCAAATTAACTTCCAAACCTTTATTTTTATAAAAATTTGGGTAATTTTGTATAACAGGGTTAAAAAAGAACTTATTTTTATTAAGATTTAAAATGGGGGCTAAGATACTTGGCTTGGATATCATAAGTGGTTTCAGGCTCTGGATCAGGGACTGATATCAGTCTTAGACCGGCCATAGTGACGAATGTCACGCGTGATTAGTTATCATGTCCTGCACGAGGTGCCCCTGCTTCTACTGATAATGGCGGATCTAGAGAGGACAACTCGATAAAACCCGCACCCCCTGAGTCATTGTGCTGAGCTCAGGGGAGGGTGGACTCTTTAAGAGTCAAGATCGGTACACAACGGTGACGAACTGGACTGTTCAGGGCTTTGATTCGACATTACATTTTGACTTGATGACTTTGGGCTGGTAGGTGCGGTATTCTGCCACTTTAGTAGGTCGGGGTGAAACCCTACCGAAATGGTTGGTAGGCTAATGCTGCACCTGCCCACGTCCCGTTAAAACCGTGGCGGGCCTCAAGGTACGTTCCGGCTCCGTCGCCGTTAAGTTGGTGGTGTAGGTGCGGTTGAAGATTTTCCCGCTTCGCGTCCGGTCTGGCTCTGAACGCATTACTCATAAGGTAATGCGTCAACCCTCGCGTGGCCTCCCTGCGTAGCATAGATAACCACGAGACCGTTAAAGGGCGACTACACAATCGGCTCCGCATAGCGGCCTTGAGGTGGGACTTTCTTAGAATGGACAAGAGTAATACGAATCCGCCAAGGATGGGGTGCGGAAGAAGAGCGCTTTTGATGGAAATCCGTCAAATCAATCTTCAGCACTCTAAGGCGGCTTCCGCAAATTTGCTGCTCTGCCTTGAAAAAGGCGGAGTGGATATAGTCCTTGTCCAGGAGCCGTAGCTGAGTAGTAACGGCAGTAAGATTTCTGGATTAAGGACTGGAAAATTCAACAACTTGGTGCATGGGGAGGCAGGTAGGCCTAGATCCTGTGTGCTTGTTAAAAAAGAGATTAAAGCTTTTATTCTCTCTAATTTCAGCAATGCTGACGTAACCACGGTCTGGCTCGAGCGAGGAAGTAATGAAATGTGGGTGGTCTCAGCGTACATGCCCCACGGGGACGTAGAGGGACCACCACCTGCGATACTGGGTGAAATCACCGCTGAAGCAAGGCGGAGAGGTGTTGGCGTGATCATCGGTGCCGATGCTAATGCCCATCATAGCATTTGGGGAAGCTCGGATACCAACACTAGAGGTGAGTCTTTATTTACTTTTATTGTAGATGGGGGACTTTGTATATGTTATAGGGGGAATGACCCGACTTTTATTACTGCGGTAAGGGAAGAGGTCCTGAACCTCACCCTGGTTAGTACAGAACTGGAAGGTCGGATATCTGGATGGAGGGTTCTCACCGAGCACTCCTCTGATCACCGATATATTCAGTTCTCAGTGAACAAAGAACGTCCCGGTAAAATATCTTTTAGGAACCCTAAAAGTACTAACTGGGACTTTTATTGTAGGAAGCTGGGAGAGCTACTGCCTGCGGTGCCTATCATTAGTTCGGGCCTGTCCGAATCTGAGATAGACGTTCTGGTGGAAAACTTCACCTCGGCAAGCAATAGCGCCTTTCAGCTGTCCTGCCCATTTAAAACTTACAGGGGGAAGGGCAAGCCGCCCTGGTGGTCGGATTCTCTTGACGACCTAAGAGCGTCCAGTCGACGGCTCTTCAACAGAGCCAGGAGGAGTAAATTACCTCGGATTGGGAGCTCTACAAGGTGAGTCTGGGGATTTATAAATATGAAATAAGGATAGCCAAGCGAGATGCATGGCGAAGCTTCTGCGAAAACGTAGAAGGCTGCAATGAATCCGCGAGGTTTAGAAAAATACTCTCTAGGAACCCCGCTCCTCTGGGTTATCTGAGAGATGATGGTGGGAACTGGTCGATGAGTAGCGAGGAGTCCCTAAGGCTTTTACTGGACAATCATTTTCCCGATGTCCCAGTTGCGCAGGGATCTTCGCCTGCATGGTCGGCGGTCGTTGACCTGTCCGCGGCGAATCCTGTTTCACTAACAAACGAGGCTCTGGCGACCCCAAGCTCCTCATGGAACTTGGGGGTAGGGAGGGAGGGAATGGCCTGAAGGTTTAATGTGGCCACATAAATCGTTCCCGAGATGGTCGGGCTAGCACCTTAATGGTGCTGTGGTACCGGAGCGTACCGGATTTGTATCCGGCAAAGGACCATCACATCGATAACACTCCCCAAAGCCTTCGGGGAGCAACCTTATCGCTACAACAACAACAACAACATAGAATGTAGAAAATATAATAAAAAAAAATAACTTGGCTGCTTTTGGAGAGTGAAGAAAGTTTTCTCCTTTTTGGAAAGGTAGTTGTGCAAGTTAATGAACAACATTATAAATAAAAAAAAAAATGTAACGCGCGATAACCTCCGAAGAGATCTAAGGCCGAGCTTCTCTTCCAATTTGGGTCGTGCTCCTCTTGATTTTCCGAATCCGAACGGCATCTGCAAGGCAGATGAGTTTTCACTGAGAGCTTTTCATGGCAGAAATGCGCCCGGAGCGCTTGCCAAACACTGCCGAGGGGCGACCCCGCTTAGAAAATTTTCTTCTAATTGAAAAACCTTATATCTAAAATTTTTCATGTTGCTTTGCCCGGGGTTTGAACCCAGGGCATCCGGTGTGGTAGGCGGAGCACGCTACCATCACAACACGGTGGCCGCACACAACATTATAATTTTTTATATTTTCTATTGATCGTAAATTTGGAATTTTCGGGATGGTTCTAAAATAGTTGTATTTTCCAATAGAGTTCTATTATAAAAACTACATTCAAAGATATCTATGTACATACATATGTATGAATGTACACATCTTCGTTATTTTTTTTTTTCTTTGGGTATAGATACTATAAATCTGAATAAATAAATAATCTCATCAGTTGTTTTAATTAATTAAATTTTTTTGATGCGTAAAATCTGAACAACTTTTTATAAATGCATATATTTATATATACGTATATATGTACATATGAGTCTTAAAAAATTTTTAGTGTCACTATCACACTGACCGTTTAATACCGACCTGTTTTCTTGCATTCATTTTATTCCCTTTAGTTATCGTTTCACTTGAACAAAGCCATACTGTTAAATTGAAGCAACAACCTGGCTTTACAGATTTCGAAAAGATTGTCTGAGAAATTTAAATATTTGCAAATTTTTTTTCATTTACATAAATTCAACAAACTGGAATTAATAGCATGAGTCATGTGTGGACGATTTCGATCGATATTTAAATCTGGGTTTATATAAAAAAATAAGCGTTAAATGAAAGCTACACCAAGAAGGGGGAGAATATTTCGCCATTTTTAGTATGTACAATGACAATTTTAGAACAAAGCAAAACCATCTAAAGTTCAGCGTCATAATAATGATATATGTTGATATGTATGTATGTATATCGTGATGACATAAATTTGTGTAAATAATAGGGGGACTCATGTAACCGTATAAATGCCTTATAAAGTGTGTAAACGTATAAATTTATCTAGTGCGTAAACGAACTGTCAAATTTTGTATGAACAAGTAAGGAAGGTTAAGTTCGGGTGTAACCGAACATTACATACTCAGTTGAGAGCTATGGTGACAACATAAGGGAAAATAACCATGTAGGAAAATGAACCGAGGGAAACCCTGGAATGTGTTTGTATGACATGTATATCAAATGAAAGGCATTAAAGAGTATTTTATGAGGGAGTGGGCCATAGTTTTGTAGGTGGACACCATTTAGGGATATAGCCATAAAGGTGGATCAGGGTTGACTCTAGAATGCGTTTGTACGATATGGGTATCAAATTAAAGGTTTTAATGAGTATTTTAAAAGGGGTGACCCTAGAATTTGTTTGTACAATATGGGCATCAAACGAATGGTGTTAATGAGTATTTTAAAAGGGAGTGGGCCTTAGTTCTATAGGTGGATGCCGTTTCGAAATATCGTCATAAAGGTGGACCAGGGTTGACTCTAGAATGTGTTTGTACGATATGGGTATCAAATTAAAGGTATTAATGAGGGTTTTAAAAGGGAGTGGTGGTTGTTGTATAGGTGGTCGCCTTTTCGAGATATCGCCATAAAGGTGGACCATGGGTGACCCTAGAATTTGTTTGTACAATATGGGCATCAAACGAAAGGTGTTAATAAGTATTTTAAAAGCGAGTGGGCCTTAGTTCTATAGGTGGACGCCGTTTCGAAATATCGCCATAAAGGTGGACCAGGGGTGACTCTAGAATGTGTTTGTACGATATGGGTATCAAAAGAAAGGTGTTAATAAGTATTTTAAAAGGGAGTAATCGTTAGTCCCA
Organism: Eurosta solidaginis; assembly: GCF_040869045.1. Classification (NCBI taxonomy): domain Eukaryota; kingdom Metazoa; phylum Arthropoda; class Insecta; order Diptera; family Tephritidae; genus Eurosta; species Eurosta solidaginis. Next base: position 99,317,378 of record NC_090319.1, on the reverse strand, counting down.
AAGGTGGACGCCGTTTCGAGATATCGCCATAAAGGTGGACCAGGGGTGACCCTAGAATTTGTTTGTACAATATGGGCATCAAACGAAAGGTGTTAATGAGTATTTTAAAAGGGAGTGGGCCTTAGTTCTATAGGTGGACGCCGTTTCGAAATATCGGCAAAAGGTGGACCAGGGGTGACTCTAGAATGTGTTTGTACGATATGGGTATCAAATTAAAGGTATTAATGAGGGTTTTAAAAGGGAGTGGTGGTTGTTGTATAGGTGGTCGAATTTTCGAAATATCGCCATAAAGGTGGACCAGGGGTGACTCTAGAATTTGTTTGTACAATATGGGTATCAAAAGAAAGTTGTTAATGAGTATTTTAAAAGGGAGTAATCCTTAGTTCCATAGGTGGACGCCGTTTCGAGATATCGCCATAAAGGTGGGCCAGGGGTGACTCTAGAATTCGTTTGTGCAATATGGGTATCAAACGAAAGGAGTTAATGAGTATTTTAAAAGGGAGTGGGCCCTAGTTCTATAGGTGGACGCTTTTGCGAGATATCGCCATAAATGTGGACCAGGGGTGACTCTAGAATGAGTTTGTACGATATATGTATCAAATTAAACATTTTAATGAAAGTTTTAAAAGGTGGTAGTTGTATATGTGAAGGCGTTTTCCAGATATCGACCAAAATGTGGACCAGGGTGACCCAGAACATCATCTGTTGGATTCCGCTAATTTATTTATATATGTAATACCTGCCAAGATTTTAAGGGTTTTTTATTTCGCCCTGCAGAACTTTTTCATTTTCTTCTACCTAATATGGTGGATGTCACAACCATTTTATAAAGTTTTTTCTAAAGTTATATTTCGCTTCAATAAAACAATCCAATTACCTTATCATGTTTCATCCCTTTTTTCGTATTTGGTATAAAATTATGGCATTTTTTTCATTTTTCGTAATTTTCGATATCGAAAAAGTGGGCGTGGTCATAGTCGGATTTCGTTCATTTTTCATACCAAGCTAAAGTGAGTTCAAGTAAGCACGTGAACTAAGTTCATTAAAGATATGTCGATTTTTGCTCAAGTTATCGTGTTAACGGCCATGCGGAAGGACAGACGGACGACTGTGTATAAAAACTGGGCGTGGCATCAACCGATTTCGCCCATTTTCACAGAAAAGAGTTAACGTCATAAAATCTATGCCCCTACCAAATTTCAAAAGTTTTGGTTAATTTTTGTTCGACTTATGGCGTTAAAAGTATCCTAGACAAATTAAATGAAAAAGGGCGGAGCCACGCCCATTTTGAAATTTTCTTTTATTTTTGTATTTTGTTGCACTATATCATTACTGGAGTTGAAAGTTGACATAATTTACTCATATACTGTAAAGATATTAAATTTTTTGTTACAATTTTACTTTAAAAAAAAATTTTTTTTAAAAGTGGGCGTGGTCCTTTTCCGATTTTGCTAATTTGTATTAAGTGTACATATAGTAATAGGAGTAACGTTCCTGCCAAATTTCATCATGATATCTTCAACGACTGTCAAATTACAGCTTAGAAAACTTTTAAATTACCTACTTTTAAAAGTGGGCGGTGCCACGCCCTTTGTCCAAAATTTTACTAATTTTCTATTCTGCGTCATAAGTTCAACTCATCTACCAAGTTTCGTCGCTTTATCTCTCTTTTGTAATGAATTATCGCAATTTTTCGGTTTTTCGAAATTTTCGATATCGAAAAAGTGGGCGTGGTTATAGTCCGATATCGTTCATTTTAAATAGCGATCTGAGATGAGTGCTCAGGAACCTACATACCAAATTTCATCAATATACCTCAAAATTTACTCAAGTTATCGTGTTAACGGACGGACGGACATGGCTCAATCAAATTTTTTTTTCGATCCTGATTATTTTGATATATGGAAGTCTATATCTATCTCGATTCCTTTATATATGTACAACCAACCGTTATCCAATCAAACTTAATATACTCTGTGAGCTCTGCTCAACTGAGTATAATAAGTAAGGAAGGTTAAGTTCGGGTGTAACCGAACATTACATACTCAGTTGAGAGCTATGGTGACAACATAAGGGAAAATAACCATGTAGGAAAATGAACCGAGGGAAACCCTGGAATGTGTTTGTATGACATGTATATCAAATGAAAGGCATTAAAGAGTATTTTATGAGGGAGTGGGCCATAGTTTTGTAGGTGGAGCCATTTAGGGATATAGCCATAAAGGTGGATCAGGGTTGACTCTAGAATGCGTTTGTACGATATGGGTATCAAATTAAAGGTTTTAATGAGTATTTTAAAAGGGAGTAATCCTTAGTTCCATAGGTGGACGCCGTTTCCAGATATCGCCACAAAGGTGGAACAGGGGTGACCCTAGAATTTGTTTGTACAATATGGGCATCAAACGAATGGTGTTAATGAGTATTTTAAAAGGGAGTGGGCCTTCGTTCTATAGGTGGATGCCGTTTCGAAATATCGTCATAAAGGTGGATCTGGGTTGACTCTAGAATGTGTTTGTACGATATGGGTATCAAATTAAAGGTATTAATGAGGGTTTTAAAAGGGAGTGGTGGTTGTTGTATAGGTGGTCGCCTTTTCGAGATATCGCCATAAAGGTGGACCAGGGGTGACTCTAGAATGCGTTTGTACGATATGGGTATCAAAAAAAAGGTGCTAATTGTAGTAATTTAAACCACGTATTATTTTTTTTAACAAAACTTTAAATTATATTTTTTTTAAACACGCCTAAGATTATGCGTCTATTTTATTTTTTTATTTTGCACAATAATGAAAATTTTTGAAAATTGAAAATCAATTTTGAAACTTAAAATATTGATAATACATTTAAAAATTGAAAAGTTCAAAGTAACTAAAATACAAAGTAAAATAAAAATAATAAGAACCCTACATTACTCCCCCTTCAAGAAAATTTATCATTAAACAAATTGAATGTAACTCTCTTTTTATGTAAATTCTTGGTGTTGTATGTGTCTGTTGTCTCAATTATTGCAGGCTTTAATCTATCAATAGGAATAGTTTTAATATTATTATCTATTTCAAGTTTAAAACATTTTTGGTCTTTTTCCACAATTTTGTAAGGTCCTTCATATGGTTGTTGTAATGAATGTTTATTAATGACTCGAACATATGCAAATTTACAAGTTTGAAGATCTTTTGGAACATAAATTCCAGTATCAGCATCTTTATGATGACTTAAATTTGATCTAACATTTTGAAAATGTTCACGTAAATTACTTAAAACTTCAGTTGATGAGAAATTTTTAGCTGATGGCACAACAAGTTCCCCTGGCAAACGTAAATTCTGACCGAAAACCATTTCCGCTGGTGTAGCCGAAATATCTTCTTTGTAAATAGATCTCAAACCAAGTAATATTACAGGTAACTCGTCATACCAATTATTTGTGTCCTCTCTAGCTATTATAGTAGTCTTTAGTTGTCTATGAAACCTTTCAACCATACCATTTCCTTGAGGGTGATATGCGGATGTTGTAATTTGGTGACTACCAAGTAATTTAGTTAACTCTGAAAACAATTTCGATGTAAATTGGCTACCTTGATCAGTTGTTATCTTTAACGGAACTCCAAACCGAGAAATATATTCTCTAAAAAACTTATTTGCAATTGTAGATGCTGAAATATCTTTTAATGCATATGCCTCAGGCCAACGGGTAAATCTTTCAATAATCGTTAAAATATAGCGATGACCTTTTGAAATAGGTAATGGTCCAACTATATCTAAATGAATGTGTTCAAATCTATTCTTGGGAATTTGAATTTTGACAATAGGGAATTTTGTATGACAATAAACTTTAGACTTTTGACAATTAAGACACTCTTTTGACCAAATATTAATATCCTTATTCATATTAGGCCAATAATATTTTTTAACTATGAGCCGTCGTGTAGCTCTTGTACCCGGATGTGCTATTCCATGTAAAATATCAAATACTCTCTTTCGCAAATTACTCGGTACAAATGGCCTAGGAGTTTCTCCTGAAATTTCACACCAAATATTAAAATTTAAAATGGGAATATTAATTAACTTTAAATTTAGATATTGAGAATCAGATACAAATTGATTTAAGTCATCATCTTTTTGTTGTTCAGTTTGTAAAATTTTAAAATTCAGTTCTGTTTTATATATTGCATTAACCTCAAAAGCTCTAGATAGCGTATCTGCTACAACATTGGATTCTCCTTTAATGTATTGTATGTCATCAGTAAATTGTGCTATAAATTCCAAGTGTCTCGTTTGTCTAGGACTTCGTTCTGTTTTTGAATTTAAAGCAGTAGTCAAAGGTTTATGGTCCGTATAAACTGTAAATTGTCGTCCTTCCAAAAGATATCTAAAATGTTTTATATTTAAATAAATCGCCAATAATTCCCTATCAAAAGCACTATACTTAATTTCAGTTGGAGAAAGTTTTTTAGAAAAGAATTCAATTGGCTCAATTTTATTATTGTAATTTTGTTGTATAACTCCCCCAATCGCTGTGTTAGATGCATCTACTGTTAAAGATAATTTAGCATCTTTGTTAAAATGATTTAACAATATCGTAGATGCAAATTTATCTTTAATGCATTCAAAAGCTTCATTCGAATTCTCATCCCATACCAAAGTTTTGTCACGTTTCTTATTTACTTTGTTAATTAGATCATAAATTTTGTTTGTAAATTCTGCTAGTTTTGGAATGTATCTATGATAATAATTTACCATACCAATAAATTTCTGTGCCTGCTTAACTGATTTTGGACGTTCGAAATTGCGAATAGCTGATACCTTTTCATCGGAAGGTCGAATACCTGTTCCAGAAATGTTATGTCCTAAAAAATCTATATTCGTTAAACCAAAAGTACATTTACTTGGTTTAATGTTTAAACCGTACTCTGTAAGGCGTTGAAAAAGGATACGTAAATCTTTTAAATGTTGTTCTTCGTCTGTACTTGCAATAAGTAAGTCGTCGATGTAAGCATATACAAAGTCTAAGTCACCTACTACCTCATTTATGAATCGTTGAAAGGTTTGTGCAGAATTTCTAAGTCCGAAAGGCATTCTCATGAATTCAAACATACCGAAAGGAGTTGTAATAGCAGTTTTATAAATATCTTCTTCAGCCATAGGAATTTGGTGATATGCCCTAACTAAATCTAATTCTGAAAATATATTTTTATTATGAAGGTTCATATTAAAATCTTGAATGTGAGGTAAGGGATAACGATCGGGAACAGTTTCAATATTCAATCTTCTAAAATCACCACATGGACGCCAATCATTCAACTCTTTTTTAGGTACAAGGTGAAGTGGTGATGCTACTGAAGAATTTGAAGGCCGACAAATGCCTGTTTTAACTAAGAAATCAAAGTCCGTTTTCGCGACTTTGTATTTTACCGGATCTAAGCGCCTGGGCTTAGAAAATGGAAGATTACCTTCTGTTACAAGTCGATGTACTGTTGTATGTTTAACAGGTTTAGTATAATCTGGTTCAGAAATAAGTGACGGAAACTCTTTTAATAATTTTGTAAATTTATTGTCAACCACAAATAATTTCGGTAATGGAATATCACAAAAGTAGGATACTGTATTAACTGAGAGATTGGTTAATGGATCTACCAAACGTTTATGTTTAATGTCTATAAGAAGACCATATTTACAAAGAAAATCAGCGCCAATTATTGGCTTGGCTATATCTGCAATCAAAAATGTAAACGGAAATTCACGTCTTAAACCCAAATTTACGTTTAAAAGCCTTTTCCCGTAAGTGGCAATTGTTGAGCCATTAGCTGCAGTGAGAATTATGTCTGAACATTTCGTGTGAGGAAATTTAGACGCGGGTAATACCGAAATTTCTGCTCCACTATCAATTAAAAAATTTTTGTTTGTTTTCTCTATCAAAAATAAATAAGCGACGCGTCGAAAATTCTAAGTTTCCGTTGTTCGTCGCTGCAACAACGGAAGAATTTAGTTTGTTGAGTCTTTGTTTTTTGTTATAAGAACAAGGATGTTCACAACTTCTAGCATTATTTCCAAATTTGTAGTGAAATCTTGGTTGTGTAGATTTGGATTATTACTCGAGTTAGATCGACGCCTAAAAGAATTTCTAAAATTTTTTCTAGGATTAGAACGCGACCTAGATTGATTCCGATACATTTCTGTTTTAATTTCACCTAACTCCAAAGAAAGTTTCTGAAAATTTTCACTCACCAAAGAGGTGGTTTTAACCAAGTTTTCAACAACAGAATTTTGTGCTTTTGTATCCGAAAAATTATTAACCGAAAATACTTCATTTTTGTTTATCACTTACCAAATATTATCTGCTAATTTTGTTAATTCGGTAATATTATTAGAACTCGAACTAGCCAAAATCATACTCAAATTTTAGGAAGTTTACGCATCCAAATTTTCTTTAAAATATTTTCACTAAAATTTGATCCGGCTAATATAATTAATGAACGATAAAATTCTGATGGCTTACGATCACCCATCTCAGAATCGTTTAAAATTTTATCAAGTTTCGAATTTTCGCTAAGTGAGTGTCTTTCTATCAACACTTTTTTAAGTTCAGTAAATTTGTTATTAATGGGGGGATTTTGGATAAAATCCAAAATAGTTATTATCACTTCCTGCGGAAGTGCTGTAATGATGTGTTCGTATTTAGTGTTTTCTTGTGTAATGTTTTTAGTATTAAATTGTGTTTCGACATGAATAAACCATGCTTCAGGACAATTAGTCCAAAATTGTGGAAGTTTTACTGAAACTGACAAAATTTCATTTTCAGTAACATTTGCATATGCATTTGTAATTTGTTGTTGAGAAGTGTCATGTGGTAAATCTATCAAAGTGTCGTTTAAATTGTTAGTAAATGTGGATATTTGCGTTGTATGTTGTGGTGAACGAATCATATTGAATTAAATGAAAAAAGAGTTAACTAACAAAAAAAGTTAAATAAACTAGTAATTCTATAAAGAGAGAGTTTACAATAATAATAATAATATATCTATATATTAGTATACATACATAAACACATATAATATAAATATAACTGTTCACCAAAATACTTGCTGTGAATGTGCAGTTTGTTGCTGTTAATGCAATGGCTTTTGATGTTTTAGCTGCTCAATCAGGGAACTCAAAAATAACAGTTGTGTTCATGCAATGGCTTTGAAATTGATTGATGAAATTATGCAATGGCTTTAGAAAGGATTGAGCCTCTGACAGATTGATTGATGCTGGTTTCACTGTTTTGAAGCATTTGCATTTGACAAATGTGGACCTCCTTTTTAATAACTTTCGTTAATTGTATGTGATTTAATTAAGTTAAATATTTTAATAGAACGTTTCCTTCGCACAAACGCATAAATGACTTTTGTTCAAAGAACTCATAGGTTCCAAATCAAAAATGCATAGCAGGTGTTAGAAGCAAATGTCGATTATGATACGACTTAAATTGCGTACATATATACTTTTCATTGAGTTATATTGTTTATTTAGTTTTTTTTTAAATACAAATTGTATAATTTGTGGCGTTGTGCACTATATTGCGATTTTTATCGAATTGAACAGCCGGTTGAATTATCTTGGTCAAATATGACCTCAAAATAAAAACGTTTTTGATAATTCCACCACACCAAGTTAAAATTTTAAAATAGGCAGAGATCGCCAATGTAGTAATTTAAACCACGTATTATTTTTTTTAACAAAACTTTAAATTATATTTTTTTTAAACACGCCTAAAATTATGCGTCTATTTTATTTTTTTATTTTGCACAATAATGAAAATTTTTGAAAATTGAAAATCAATTTTGAAACTTAAAATATTGATAATACATTTAAAAATTAAAAAATTCAAAGTAACTAAAATACAAAGTAAAATAAAAATAATAAGAACCCTACACTAATGAGTATTTTAAAAGGGAATAATCCTTAGTTCCATAGGTGGACGCCGTTTCGAGATATCGCCATAAAGGTGGACCAGGGGTGACCCTAGAATTTGTTTGTTCAATATGGCTATCAAAAGAAAGGTGTTAATAAGTATTTTAAAAGGGAGTAATCCTTAGTCCCAAAGGTGGACGCCGTTTCGAGATATCGCCATAAAGGTGGACCAGGGGTGACCCTAGAATTTGTTTGTACAATATGGGCATCAAACGAAAGGTGTTAATGAGTATTTTAAAAGGGAGTGGGCCTTAGTTCTATAGGTGGACGCCGTTTCGAAATATCGCCATAAAGGTGGACCAGGGGTGACTCTAGAATGTGTTTGTACGATATGGGTATCAAAAGAAAGGTGTTAATAAGTATTTTAAAAGGGAGTAATCCTTAGTCCCAAAGGTGAACGCCGTTTCGAGATATCGCCATAAAGGTGGACCAGGGGTGACCCTAGAATTTGTTTGTACAATATGGGCATCAAACGAAAGGTGTTAATGAGTATTTTAAAAGGGAGTGGGACTTAGTTCTATAGGTGGACGCCGTTTCGAAATATCGCCATAAAGGTGGACCAGGGGTGACTCTAGAATGTGTTTGTACGATATGGGTATCAAATTAAAGGTATTAATGAGGGTTTTAAAAGGGAGTGGTGGTTGTTGTATAGGTGGTCGAATTTTCGAAATATCTCCATAAAGGTGGACCAGGGGTGACTCTAGAATGAATTTGTGGGTATCAAAAGAAAGTTGTTAATGAGTATTTTAAAAGGGAGTAATCCTTAGTTCCATAGGTGGACGCCGTTTCGAGATATCGCCATAAAGGTGGGCCAGGGGTGACTCTAGAATTCGTTTGTGCAATATGGGTATCAAACGAAAGGAGTTAATGAGTATTTTAAAAGGGAGTGGGCCTTAGTTCTATAGGTGGACGCCTTTTCGAGGTATCGCAATAAAGGTGGTCCAGGAGTGACTCTAGAATATGTTTGTACGATATGGGTATCAAATGAAAGGTGTTAATGAGTATTTTAAAAGGGAGTGGGCCTTAGTTCTATAGGTGGACGCCGTTTCGAAATATCGCCATAAAGGTGGACCAGGGGTGACTCTAGAATGTGTTTGTACGATATGGGTATCAAATTAAAGGTATTACTGAGGGTTTTAAAAGGGAGTGGTGGTTGTTGTATAGGTGGTCGCATTTTCGAAATATCGCCATAAAGATGGACCAGGGGTGACTCTAGAATGTGTTTGTACGATATGGGTATCAAATTAAAGGAATTAATGAGGGTTTTAAAAGGGAGTGGTGGTTGTTGTATAGGTGGTCGCATTTTCGAAATATCGCCATAAAGATGGACCAGGGGTGACTCTAGAATTTGTTAGTACGATATGGGTATCAAATGAAAGGTGTTAATGTGTACTTTTAAAAGGGAGTGGGCCTTCGTTCTATAGGTGTTCGCCTTTTCGAGATATCGCCATAAAGGTGGACCAGGGGTGACTTTAGAATATGTTTGTACGATATGGGTATCAAATGAAAGGTGTTAATGAGTATTTTAAAAGGGAGTGGGCCTTAGTTCTATAGGTGGACGCCGTTTCGAAATATCGCCATAAAGGTGGACCAGGGGTGACTCTAGAATGTGTTTGTACGATATGGGTATCAAATTAAAGGTATTAATGAGGGTTTTAAAAGGGAGTGGTGGTTGTTGTATAGGTGGTCGCATTTTCGAAATATCGCCATAAAGATGGACCAGGGGTGACTCTAGAATTTGTTTGTACAATATGGGTATCAAAAGAAAGGTGTTAATGGGTATTTTAAAAGGGAGTAATCCTTAGTTCCATAGGTGGACGCCGTTTCGAGATATCGCCATAAAGGTGGGCCAGGGGTGACTCTAGAATTCGTTTGTGCAATATGGGTATCAAACGAAAGGAGTTAATAAGTATTTTAAAAGGGAGTGGGCCTTAGTTCTATAGGTGGACGCCTTTTCGAGATATCGCCATAAAGATGGACCAGGGGTGACTCTAGAATGAGTTTGTACGATATGGGTATCAAATTAAACGTTTTAATGAGAGTTTTAAAAGGAAGTGGTGGTAGTTGTATATGTGAAGGCGTTTTCCAGATATCTACCAAAATGTGGACCAGGGTGACCCAGAACATCATCTGTTGGATTCCGCTAATTTATTTATATATGTAATACCTGCCAAGATTTTAAGGGTTTTTTATTTCGCCCTGCAGAACTTTTTCATTTTCTTCTACTTAATATGGTAGGTGTCACAACTATTTTATAAAGTTTTTTCTAAAGTTATATTTCGCTTCAATAAAACAATCCAATTACCTTACCATGTTTCATCCCTTTTTTCGTATTTGGTATAGAATTATGGCATTTTTTTCATTTTTCGTAATTTTCGATATCGAAAAAGTGGGCGTGGTCATAGTCGGATTTCGTTCATTTTTCATACCAAGATAAAGTGAGTTCAAGTAAGCACGTGAACTAAGTTCATTAAAGATGTGTCGATTTTTGCTCAAGTTATCGTGTTAACGGCCATGTGGAAGGACAGACGGACGACTGTGTATAAAAACTGGGCGTGGCATCAACCGATTTCGCCCATTTTCACGGAAAAGAGTTAACGTCATAAAATCTATGCCCCTACCAAATTTCAAAAGTTTTGGTTAATTTTTGTTCGACTTATGGCGTTAAAAGTATCCTAGAAAAATTAAATGAAAAAGGGCGGAGCCACGCCCATTTTGAAATTTTCTTTTATTTTTGTATTTTGTTGCACTATATCATTATTGGAGTTGAATGTTGACATAATTTACTCATATACTGTAAAGATATTAAATTTTTTGTTAAAATTTTACTTTAAAAAAATTTTTTTTTTAAAGTGGGCGTGGTCCTTCTCCGATTTTGCTAATTTTTATTAAGCGTACACATAGTAATAGGAGTAACTTTCCTGCCAAATTTCATCATGATATCTTCAACGACTGTCAAATTACAGCTTGCAAAAGTTTTAAATTACCTTCTTTTAAAAGTGGGTGGTGCCACGCCCTTTGTCCAAAATTTTACTAATTTTCTATTGTGCGTCATAAGTTCAACTCATCTACCAAGTTTCGTCGCTTTATCTCTCTTTTGTAATGAATTATCGCAATTTTTCGGTTTTTCGAAATTTTCGATATCGAAAAAGTGGGCGTGGTTATAGTCCGATATCGTTCATTTTAAATAGCGATCTGAGATGAGTGCTCAGGAACCTACATACCAAATTTCATCAAGATACCTCAAAATTTACTCAAGTTATCGTGTTAACGGACGGACGGACGGACATGGCTCAATCAAATTTTTTTTCGATCCTGATTATTTTGATATAAGGAAGTCTATATCTATCTCGATTCCTTTATATATGTACAACCAACCGTTATCCAATCAAACTTAATATACTCTGTGAGCTCTGCTCAACTGAGTATAAAAATCATTTACACAATTTGTATAAATTTACGCGCACATTTCATTGTGTAAACGAGGTAAGCTGAAAGGAATGCAACCTTGCAGACATTACAGCAGGCATTTTCATCAGAAATATCCAACATCAGCAAGTCATTTACTAGAATATCTTAGTAAAGACGTTTTAGTTTTGATTTTTCACTTAATCTTGGCATTTTTTAATTTGTATAACAATCAAAAAAATTTTGTTTGGCAATAATACAGCTGATAAACAATCAAGTTTATCAAGAGTATTACTAGGTGCGTTCATATAACCGCGTGTGTAAATGGATATAATTTTACACCTTATAAGCTTATATGCTTTCATGAGTCACCCTAATGTTGGCCAATTTTTGTATCGCATGCGTATTTTTGGTCATTTGTTGTCATATTAATTACTTTAATACTATATTTCTCAGGCACAAAGAGGCTCTTAAGAAAAACTTTTCTGGCGAATATATTTTATTGTATTTAGGATAAACTCATCTGATATTATTATCCTACTAACATGCTTTAAAAATTATCATTTCTATATTCAAGGTGGACAAATCCAGCTATCTCATCTAAAGGCTTGGTTTCCTCGAAAGCGGTGCCGCTATATAGCGACCGCTACATAACGGTCGAATTTTACTTGCAATTCCCCTTATTTGCAATCTTCTACTAAGTTCGAATCACTAAACTATTGAATAAATAACTTTAATATTGAATAATGGAAAAATGGCCTTTATTAAAGTACTTCACAATAAATAATACTGCTATTGCTCGCCAGATAGCGTCTTAATCAAAACTGAATTCGAGCGCCTCTATCTGTCGCTGCCTTTTATACTCTTTGATTTCCTCATTCGCATCTTCTAGGCGCTTCCATTTCCAGAATCTACTAGTAGGCCATCAGCTATCAAATTTCTCAGCTGTAACTACAATTGCACGATTTTATAGCTTCTCTCATTGCATACTTTCGGCAGTATCTCACATATATGCATGTCGTTGTGCGTTGCTTCTCAGCTGCGTGTACATACATATGTGTAGACATAATGATTGATTCGTTTATGTAGATACATAATGATTGATTTATGGATGTGCATACAATCACTGCTTAGCATCGGCTTAGAGATGGCAGTACCCCTTAGTGTTGCTAATATTCTGCCCTCCACCTAAGTCTGATCGTCCCGGTCAGATAAATCTCTCGATCTAAACGTTGCTAGCATCTCCAAGTGTACCACTCTTCTATTTCGTGGTTTTCCAATGGTTTGTATGCGGTACATGGTATCACTGATCTTCTTCACAACTTTGTACGGGCCTTCCCAACTGCACCGAATATTGGATGGAACACCTTTCCGACGGTAAGGTTTGTATAGCAGTACCAAATCTCCCACCCGGAAACCTTCCGGGTGTTTGATTTTACTACTCATTACCCTGGGCCGTTCCCTCACACTCTGTTGTTTGGCCAATGAACTACTTCGTAGAGCTTGCGCTTGACGGATTGGCTTCGCATAATCAGTATCGTTCCCACGTTTCACAACAGTAGTGCGCTCCGGCTTGAAACTACCCTCGCATTCTTTCTGGGAAATTCGTTGCTTCGTTTTTGTGCGTCAATTAGGTTTTGTCAATGCCAGTGTTTCTCTCGCAGGTACTTTTGATTTTGCTTTATTTGGCCCATTCGATCTATCAACCTTTGCCTTTGACTTTCGTGTTCTTTGCCGAGTCTTCTCCACCAGTACTCGATTACTACTGAACCCTTCCTGCAAACTGAAGTTAAGTGGTATATCCTGGTTCTTATAACGCATCACCCTTCTCTGCATATCGATCTTGATGTCATGGTCAACCAAGAAGTCTACTCCCAATATGACTTCATCAACGATCTCCGCCACAACGAATTTGTGTAGAACTGTGACCTTTCCAATCAAGACTTCACATACCACTTCTCCCTGGACTTGGTTATACTCGCCAGTGACCGTACGCAACCTTGCTCCAGGTAACGTTTTTACTCTTCTGTTGATCAAGTCAGATCGAATTAAGGGATGGGATGCGCCCGTATCTACAGTCAGTACACGTTCTTTGTCATCCACATTCCCTCTGACGGTAAGAATGATCGATTTTCTACCAATTTGCGACACAGATATCACAGGACATTCAATAGCTGGAGCTAGCTCTCGATCTCTACATCTTACTCGCCTTGCTCATCCCCTCCAGCTTTGTTATTAAGACCACCCATGCTGTTGAAACCACTAGGATCAAGATCGCAATGACGTGCAATGTGACCGGGCTTCCCGCATTTGAAGCATATGATAACTTTTTCACTCCGCTTTTGCGATCCTTTCAGTGCCTCCAATATTGCGTCTACCCACTCTGGTCTTATATGCTGGTTTACTCAATAGGGAGGCAGTTTCCTGAGTCAATGCATGTGATACCGTTTCAGCAAATGCCAGCTTTGGGTTTGCGTATGTAGCTCGCTTCATTTCCACGTCCCATATGCCATTTATAAAAATCTGGATTTTTCCCTCTCGGTGTATTCCACGGGGGCGTCCGCATTGGCGAGATGAGCCAATCTTTCAACATCCGAGGCAAACTCCTGCAAAGTCTCATTCGCTCTTTGGTGACGGATTTGCAACTCAATTTGGAATATCTGTTTTCTATGTTCGCTTCCGTATCGCCTCTCTAGAGCGCTCATCAATGTTTCGTAGCTGTTCCGCTCTCCCTCGGGAATAGTATGTAGGATTTCAGCAGCAGATCCTTTCAATGCCACGAATAGTACAGCAACTTTATCTTCAGCACTCCAGTTGTTCACTGCTGCGGTCTTCTCAAACGGAATCTTAAACACCTGGAAAGGAACAGAGTCGTCAAAATATGTAGTTTTTACCTTCGTATTGCTTGCTGAAACAACTGGGCGATTTAGTTGCAACTCCTGTATATGACCTCGCAATGTTTCAATCTCGGCATTGATTTTGTTCTCAAGTTGCAAAATTTTTGTGTCTTGCGCTTCCATCTTTGAAGAAATACATCCTTCTTGCTCTTCCAGTTGTGCAGAGATCTGCGCTGATATTTGTGCCGACATTTCGGATATTCGTGCCTCTTGTGCTTTAATCTTCGATGTTATACGGTTCTCCTGCGATTCCATCTGTGATGACATATGACGTGCCTCCTGCGCTTCCAGTTGGGATGCCAATTGCGACGACATTGATGCCACTGTCGATGTTTGTGCAGATATTGCAGCCAATATCATGTTGAAGTCTGTGCTCGTAACTGTCTGCGATGTTTCGTTTTTCTCTTCAATTTTTGTTGTCTCGTCGACATCAAGATGAAAGACATACTCTTCCACGTTAATTCCTTCTACTTCCATTGCCTCTCGTAGTCGTGCTTGAAGTTCGAGTTTAATGCCGGTTGTATTCAATCCACGGCTCTCCAACTCCTTCTTCAGTTGCTGGATCTTCAATTCACTGAACTTTGCCATGTCCTTGTTGTCCTATGGAATTTATTCAACAATTCCTCTTCTGACACCAATTGTAACGAATTTTGCATGCAATTCCCCTTATTTGCAATCTTCTACTAAGTTCGAATCACTAAACTGTTGAATAAATAACTCCAATATTGAATAATGGAAAATGGCCTTTATTAAAGTACTTCACAATAAATAATACTGCTATTGCTCGCCAGATAGCGTCTTAATCAAAACTGAATTCGAGCGCCTCTATCTGTCGCTGCCTTTTATACTCTTTGATTTCCTCGTTCGCATCTTCTAGGCGCTTCCATTTCCAGAATCTACTAGTTGGCCATCAGCTATCAAATTTCTCAGCTGTAACTACAATTGCACGATTTTATAGCTTCTCTCATTGCATACTTTCGGGAGTATCTCAGATATATGCATGTGGTTGTGCGTTGCTTCTCAGCTGCGTGTACGTACATATGTGTAGACATAATGATTGATTCGTTTATGTAGATACAAGTGACTGTCTGATTTATTGTTGTTGTGACTTTATTTACTTAGCATCAGACTAGGGATGTGAGTATCACTTAGTGTCACTCATATTCGTCACAATATTGTCAAATATTTGAAATAATATATAAAATAAACATAATTTTTGAAGCTAAATTTTTTTGAATATTGCATACTACGTCGTAGCCCGGTGGTCGAATGGGGAATCGATATTGTTATTGTAACCGCAAAAACAGTTCCGCGCAAGGTTTAGGGGAGTTCTGCCGATGTGGGTGCCTAGGCTTTTAACGAATATTGGTCCGATATTCTCTGGCACTACCACTTTTTGAAGCTATCAATACTGAAACTTTCAGATCTGTGCATTTTGGATGCTTTTTCGACAAGCATGCATACAGCGGGAATATTTTAAGCCCCTTAGCCCGCTGGCGGCGGTTGCTTTCTTCGTGAGCAGGTATCTAGCGAAAGACTCTCTCTGCCACCAGTTGAGCATTTCATTTGTTGTTATATTAAAGTTGCCATAAAATGGTGGAGTGCGTACCTCTGTTGCATCCATGTCTTCCGCCAAGAATACAATTACATGGTCAGTTTAATTTCGCACTTTACAATCAAATGACTGAATGCCTGAGCCTAAAACATTTATTGTAAAGTATCACTTCATTCTTTGTTTTCAATGGTCATTAACTAATGTCCTCAAATTATAGTATATACAGGGCCGGATTAACAAGTAGGCAGAATAGGCACTTGACTGGGGCCCCCGATTTTAGGGGATCCCGAAAAATGAAAAAGACTTCTAAAATTTGTTTACAAACATAAAATTCTAGAGAGTGAAAGAAAAATATAATCAGAACTGAAAATATTTTTTTACACAAATAAATAAAACTCAATTGACCGCGTTCAAAAGGCGACGACCGACAAACTAGACAAGGTTCCTAAAAAGGACATTTCCGACTCATTTGATAATTTGTATTAGCGTGCAAAGAAGTGTATCGAAGTGAAAGAAATAGAGCAAGAGCCCGTGACTGCCAGACCTTCGTCATTTTATAAAAGTTGAAATTTCGTCAGTGCATACTTCCAACTGAAGCAGGATCGTTGGTCTATTATAAAACTTGAGTAATGGTGGCTTTAACAGATACCGTGCAAAAATTTTGCAGAAAAATAGACCTTTCTTTCGTCATTTTATAAAGACTGATTTTCATACATGGTCTTCGTCACGATATAAGAAGCCACTAGCCTCATTGCCAGACACTTTCCATAGTGGCTTTGATTAGCCAGACACTTTTAATCCTTCTAAACTTCAAAGAACATCGAAGCAATTTTATACTGAAATTCGAATACAAAATCTTAAAAAAAAAACTTTTGAAATTTTGTTTGCCGTAAAAAACTTTCAGCTTATGAAAAAGTGTTTAGCTTTATGAAAAAGTACAGTTTTGCATTATAAAAAGTGTCTGGCTGGACAAAGCCACTATGGAAGGTGTCTGGCAATGAGGCTGGTTGCTTCTTATATCGTGACGAAGACCATATATGAAAATCAGTCTTTATAAAATAACGAAAGAAATGTCTATTTTTCTGCAAAATTTTTGCACGGTATCTGTTAAAGCCACTATGATTCAAGTTTTATAATAGACCAACGATCCTGCTTCAGTTGGAAGTATGCACTGGCGAAATTTCAACTTTTATAAAATAATGAAGGTCTGGCAATCACGGGCTCTTAGACTAAAAAGTATATTGAATTATAAAAAAAAAAAATGATCTCAAAATGTACACTGGTTATTTATATTTTGAAAAATTGTGTTTACTTTTGGAAATGTGGTGTAAAGCCTTCAACTCTATTTTGGCTGCTATGCGTTCAGTGAGTAAGTCATTGCAAAGTGAAAAAGCAGATTTGAAAACGTGTGCTTTTTTGTACGGATCGTTAGAAGAGAGTTTAGTTTCATTCCGTGAAAAGTTCAATGATTTCGTAGAAAAAAACAAAACAATTATTACCTGGTGTAGTTTATACAGAAATCGTAAAACGTACTCGTCGTAGAAAAAAACAACCTAATGACGGAAATGCTCCAGAAGTAGAATTTTCGCCTTGCGATGATTTTAGGACAAAAGGTTTCCTCGAAATCATCGATAATCTACACAGTGAAAGTATATGGAAGTTTCAGAGAGATTTGCATTTCTCATCAACTTTTCTCTAAGTGATGGAGACCTCCACGAAGATATAAATTACTTAGTTATTTTTTATTCTAGAGACTTGGAAGAATTTTGTATCGAAATGAAACAATTCCAAAGTTACGTAAACTCCAGATACACTGATGCACAAAAAAACTCATAGTCATTTGTATAAGATTCTAATGGAAGATCAATTAGCCGAGGTATTTCCTAACACAGAAATAGCTCTTCAGATTTGTTTAACATTAATGATCACAAGTTGTTCTACCGAACGATCCTTTTCGCAATTAAAAAGAATCAAAGCTGCTGAAAGAGCTACAACGCGACAAGAGCGACTCGAGATGTTAGGTATACTTTGCATTGAGTCAGATTTATTGAACAAAATCGATATTGATGATATAATTGATGAATTTGCCGAAAATAAATGTAGAAAACGACGTGTTTAAAATGTGGATAGTAATTTTATTGATATTATTACATTGTGACAATCAAATTTTTATGAAAGATATAAGCTTGTATTTTTTAACCGAAAAAAAGAAGGGAACGGACGTGAAAAAAGGGCCCCCAAATTGATGGTTGCCTAGGGCCCGTTGAGGGTTAATTCGGCCCTGAGTATCTATTTCTGTCATGGCCATCAAAAGAAGTATACTGCTTGAATTGGGTTTTAAGTGCACACATAATGCACTACCAAGGTTGTGCTATTGAAAAAGTATTTAGAGATGTTACAGTCGATTCTTTGGGCATGCGCTACCAAAGGGTTTAACCAAGTTTATGAATACGATTTCTATCAAATAAACTACTGGTTAGCGTTAACTAAAGATGGACAGTGCAATGTGTAAATTTTGTAGCATAACTTTTGGCCACCTTAAACAAGTAATAGTCTCGAACGGCCGTAGCCGTGATGTAGTGGTAGCCTTCCGGGTGAACTTACCAAAACTGATTGTACTACTAACATCAAAAATACTTTAGAAAATTTTTCTAAAAAGGGTCTCATCGCGTTAGTGGTTTGCAATCCCTTGAGCAAGAACCAACTGCGAAGTTTGGTCTCTATCTACACGCGAAAATAATAATATTCTTTGGGAGCCTTTAGTATACATAGGCTTCGGAAAACAAAACAAAAGCACAAAGAATTGAATTTTTGAAAAGCAAAAAATGAAGCTTTTTGAAGATCGCGGTTTCGAATCGGGCTCAAGGCCTAACAATTATTATTTTATCCTCGATCTTACAAATCAGTAGGCCGATATAACAACAAAAATTGTTAATACATCCCAGAGCACGGGAAAAAAGTGTCCATGAAATATGACACTATGGCATCATTGCCATGAAACAAGTCCAATTTTCACATGCATTCTGCAACAGATGTCGCAGTGCTGTGAATGTGAATTGGCAAGAATCAGAACTGGAGTAGGAATAATGAAGACAAACAAAAAACCGCTGTGATGGCTGAATGGTTATAGCCTAAACGTTGCCGATGAAGGAATTTAGCAGTTCCCGAAATGGATCTACATATACAACGAGCATTTTCTTTCTTCTATTCTAATTTAATAATTTTTTCAATTAAGAAAAAATTAATCATAACAATAATAATAATAAAATAATTATTGTTAGGCCTTGAGCTCGATTCGAACCCGCGATCTTACAAATCAGTAGGCTGATATAACAACAAAAATTAAGCGTTTTTAATCAACATTCAGGAAACAGCAACGACGTTATTACCCACCTACTTTATAGCTTCTTTTATTTACAACTTGAAATTCGTAACTTTTAAGTAGCACACTTAAAAAAAAGTTATAACTACAAAGGAAACTTCAAAACCTCACATAAACAAAATATCACTACAACTGACAGCGACTTCTCACGTTCAACTCGAGTTAAAAACTAATTGCCAACAAATGAAACGTCAAGTCCATGGCGCAACGATACAAGTGGCAGCATGGAACAGCTGATTATAAACTTTTTTTATTTGATTTGATACATCAACTTCCGGTGCCGTACGATTTTGACATTTGTCCATCGAATTTACAAAAACAAAGTACATGGAATTTTTATTTATGTTTGTAGGTATGTCACCATGCGGCCACCTTGTATCATTCCGCTATGGTCAAGCCTCTGCATGTTTTTAAATTCCAGGCGCAGATGACTAGTTCCGTCTGCTGCTTGAAAATAAATGCATTTGCAAAGTAATTGAAGATACGGATTACAAATAAAAAAATTAATAAAGTGAGTAATTTTTGTAAACAAATAAATGTGTATGTATGTATGTATATATTTGGGGATATCGGAAGGTTTATTATGCAAATGTTTGACGTAATTAACCAAATCGATTATACGAGCTTACGTACGCATTTTAGTGAGCACCATTTGTTATTTACAAAAACACGTTCATTACATTACCCACTGACTCGCACTTATATCGATGTAAAAATGTACAAAATCCGGAATTCAGTACGAACATTTCTTTACTTCCTTCATCCCTAAGTATATCACGCAACCTTTTTTTAACTAAACACAAAGGTATGCAAAGAATTGCGACTACAGTTACCTTATTTACACACGCTCATTTGTCTGAGAGAACCAAGTTGCTCTGTTACCGATTGGTAAGCAGCAGAGCGCCGAGGAAAGTTTCTGCAGCATAACCGTAAATGATATGACTGTACGAAATGAAGGATTTCGTAGCCAACGATTCCTTTTAAAACATTATCGTATATTGCAAGCAGCTGCTGCGCGCCAAGTTGAGTACCGAATTGCCCCCCGTAGCTCTGTCGCCTACCACCCCAACATTTCGTCTTGAATAAGTTTTCTTTTCTGAAAAGCGTCAGTGTAAACATATTCAGCCCAATTCTAAACAAAAATTCCGTGCCAGTTTTTTCCTTTCTCCCATTCCTCGTATTCTAAATAAAAAATCCTTGTGAGTTTTTTCATTTCTCCCTTTCCTCTTATTCTGAACAATGTTCGAAAAAGCGGAAAACGGTTATGGGAGAAAAGTAGGTATTATGAAGGTGAATGAGAGGGAGATTTTTCTGCCATTTCTTAGGATTTTTTTTCACTTGCTAAATTAATAGGAAATGCATCAAAATATGTAGTTAAAGTAAATTGGTTCTTTTAAGAAAGAACACTTATTTGTACAAATTTGTGTTAAAATATTGTAATGAATTTTGGGGGATTCCTGACTATTTTGCATTCTGCCGACGCTCGTATCGCTGAACTGTCGAATAAATAACTCCGATATTCAGTATTGCAATATGGGCTTTATTTCGTCTACTTTGGGAGTAGTGCAATTATACTTCAATATCACGTACTTCACAACTAATGCGTGTTTCCATCAAAATGAATACAGCTTCCTCAGCTTTCGCTACTTTTATACTCTCGGCTTTGCTCGTTCACCCATTTCTCCTAAGGTCTAGTCATTTCGGGAAAACTGTTCGAAAACAGTTGTATCTCATGCTTGGTTACCAGCTATATATGTAAAATGGTGGCATCCCTACACAATTATCTACGCTGCATCCGTTAACCACAATCAAGGCACATAAAGAGAGTCAGTGGAGACAGATTGCGACTAACAGCCGAACAGCAGACATCAGCAACAGCCGTATTACTAGAAAGCAATCACTAAAGTACCAGCAGTCATTTTTTATTGTTAATTGTTTTAATACTTTTTATTAACTTTGTATCATTCGTTTGCTTAATTAAAATATCATACTTTACATTTGGGGGCTCAACCGAAGGCGACCCATGAGGGTTCACATGCGGTAAGCTATAGAACCGAACATTAATGTAAATGAGCATACAAACGAGAAGTAAAACAAAGGGACAACAAGAAAACGACACTACCGAATATAAAGAGGAATATCCGCTAGAAGCGCAGCAGGAATCATCTCCAGGTAACGAAACGGCGATGGAGAACTTAGGCGACTTAATACGGCTTTTTTCCGCAAAATTAGAGAAAGAATACGAAACCAAGAACAACATATCAGTGGAAAATTTCGGTAAAGTTATTCCAGAATACAACGGCGCTTCAATTCCAATACGACAATGGCTGGAAAACTTTAACCAAAATGCCGAAGCGTATGAGCTAAGCGATAAACAGAAATATGTCAATGCAAGAAGCAAGTTGACTGGAACAGCGAAATTGTTTTTGGAATCAGTGTCTGTTTCGAACTACGAAAGCTTGCAAAAAGCTCTAATCGAAGAATTTGATAAAAAGCTTAATAGCGCAGAGGTGCACAGACTACTAAGTAGCAGAAAAAAACGCGATAGTGAGAGTTTTCACGAGTACATTTTACAAATGCGAAAGTTGGCTGTGTTAGGTGCAGTAGACGAGCAATCGACCATTCGCTATATTGTAGATGGTTTGGCGTTGAGAGCAGAGTTAGCAATGCAACTATACGCAGTAACAACATTTAAAGAACTACGCGACAAACACGACTTGATGGAATTGGCGATTGGCAAACAACAGGGCGAAACCAGGCAAAAGGTACATAAAGGTAAGCGCGAAGATGAACAAAAACAAAACGAGCGTAAGCAGCACTGCTTCAACTGTGGATCATCGAGTCATAAAAGATCAGATTGCAAGGCAGAGACAAAATGTTTTAAGTGTAATGGCAGCGGTCATATGGCGAAAAATTGTAACCAAGGAACGAAAAAGAACGAGGTGAACGTAATCGACAAAAAGAAACGTACAAAAGTAATCAAAATAAACGACAAAAAGCTAAGCTGTCTTGTTGACACAGGCGCGGATGTGACACTTATTCAAGAAAATGTTTATAAAACAATGTTTGCTGATTTAGCTGTGCAAAAAAGCAGTGTTATTTTGTATGGTTTGGGAAACATCCCCACCTCAGTTTTCGGGACATTTATAGCGAGAGTGGAGGTAGATGGATTACACCACGAGCACAAATTTTTAATCGTTCCTGACAGCAAAATAAATTATGATGTGATAATGGGTTATGATTTTATTGAAAATTTCACGGTTGTGCTGAATGCGAATGGCTATCAATTTTTGAGTCGCGAAGCAGATGTCGATAAAGTAGGTTTCAATGTTTATAACATAAGCAGTATAATCGATGAAATTGAAGTGCCAGCGCAGTACAAGGCAGCTATTCAAACGATGATTAGTAATTATAACCCAGCAAGTGCTCAGCAGGAGTGTCCGACACAATTGAAGATTTTACCGTGCAAAGATCTTAGCTTTAGGCAAAGCCCAACACGATTGGCATCAGTTGAACATGCGGTAATACAAAAGCAGGTTACAGAGTGGGTTGAACAGGGTATAGTCAGAGAGTCGAGCTCAGATGTAGCAAGCAGAGTTGTACTTGCCAAAAAGAAAGATGGATCGTATAGAGTATGCATTGACTATCGCGTATTGAATACCTGTGTTCTAAAAGACCGATACCCCGTTCCGCTAATTGATGAAGTGTTAGAGAGGATGCAAACCTCAAAAGTGTTCGCCGTGATGGACCTTAAAAACGGGTTCTTTCACGTACCGGTGGATGAAGGCAGCAAAAAATATACGGCATTCATCACAAGAGAGGAGTTATATGAATTTAACGGAGCTCCTTTCGGCTTCTGTAACTCGCCAGCGGCATTTGCGCGATACATCAGCCATATATTCAGGCAACTAGTCAACGATGGTATCATGGAACTTTACGTCGACGATATCATTGTCTTCGGTCAGTCAAACGAGAGTTGTCTTCAAAATTTGCAGAAGGTGTTAGACAGGGCGCAATGTTTCGGGTTGGAAATTAAATGGCAGAAATGTAAATTTTTGAAAGAAAAAATCGAATTTCTCGGCCACACAGTACAGAACGGAAAGTTTTGGCCAGGCGAAGCGAAAATAAAGGCTATGAAAAATTGTCCAGTACCAACAGACGTCAGGAGTGTGCAGACCTTCCTGGGACTAACCGGCTACTTTCGCAAATTCGTGAGGAATTACGCCATCATTGCCAGATCCCTTACAAATCTGTTGAAAAAGGAATCTAAGTTCAAAATTGGTGAAGCGGAAATGCTAGCGATCGCAGAGCTGGATACAATTTTAACGCAAGAGCCAGTTTTAAAAATTTACAATCAAAACGCTGAAACACAGCTGCACGTAGACGCTGCTAAACACGGATTTGGTGGAACGCTCTTACAAAAGTTCGAAGGAGAATGGCATCCGACGTATTATTGGAGTAAGAAATCCTCTTCAACCGAAGAAAAAATGCACAGCTACATACTCGAAGTAAAAGCAGCATACATAGCTATTAAGAAGTTCCGGCAGTATTTAATTGGAAACACCTTTACACTCGTGACAGATTGTGCAGCATTTAAACAGACTACGCAAAAGAAAGACTTGTCCAGGGAGGTAGCGCAGTGGATAATGTACATGCAAGACTTTTCTTTCACCGTCGAGCGTAGACCGGGAAGTCGGATGAAACATGTGGATTCGTGAAGCCGTTTTCCTATTATGGTCATCACATCCGAGTTGCAGGCACGAATACACAACGCGCAGCAGAGCGACGAACATATACAAGCAGTTAAAGAAATGCTAAAACAACGTCAGTTTGGCGACTACAAGATGATAGGCTCGCTACTCTACAAACAGCGGCAAGGTCAAAACCTACTCGTTTTGCCGAAATGTATGGAGAAAGAAATCGTTACGAGTGCACACAACTTTGGTCACATGGGAGTAAAAAAAACGATGCATGCTATCGAGCAGGAGTATTTTATCCCTCATTTAGAAAGTAAAGTTAAGCAGCACATAGCTAATTGCATACAGTGTATAACGCATAATAGAAAATTAGGTAAACAAGAAGATTTCCTTCATTGCATAGACAAAGGGCAAGTGCCGCTAAACACTATTCATGTTGACCATCTTGGGCCACTTGATGCGACGGTTAAGGGGTATAAATACATATTTGCCATAGTGGATGGTTTCTCGAAATTTGTTTGGTTGTTTACTACAAAGTCCACTGATGCAAAAGAAGTTGTAAAACACATGCAGACTTGGGTAAATATCTTTGGAAGTCCAGAAATACTGGTAAGCGACAAAGGATCTGCGTTCACGTCCAACATGTTTAAGGACTTCTGTACACACAACAATATTAACCATATTGAAGTTACGACTGGTGTAGCAAGAGGCAACGGCCAGATAGAACGCGTAAACCGGGTAATATTATCAATACTTCGAAGTTGTCAGCAGCGGAGCCCGAAAAGTGGTTTAAGCACACAGGCCAGGTGCCAAAAGCGATCAACGCGCATGTCCACGATTCAACTAAACACACACAATTTGAGGTTTTGTTCGGCATAAAAATGAGGCACGAGCTGAATGCGGAGTTAATCAAGATGTTGGGAGAAGAAAGTATTCAATCTTTAAACGACGAACGTAGCACCATAAGGAAAGAAGCTAGATCCCAGATATCGAAAGCACAAGAAATATACAAAGCACAGTACGATAAAAAACGCAAAGCAAGCTATGCGTATCGAGTCGGAGATCTTGTTGCAATTAAGTACACACAGTTCAGAGCTGGTAAAAAGCTAGCAAACAAATATATTGGGCCATACAAAATCGTGAAGGTTAAACGTAACAGCCGCTATGACGTAGAAAAATCAGCTGACATTCAGGGGCCCAATCGTACATCGACAAGTGCAGACAATGTTAAATTATGGAGGTTCGTTGAGACCGCAGAAGACGGGTGGTCATCCGGGTCAGATGATGATCAGGCTGGCCGAGTGTAAAATGGTGGCATCAATACACAATTATCTACGCTGCATCTGTTAACCACAATCAAGGCACATAAAGAGAGTCAGTGGAGACAGATTGCGACTAACAGCCGAACAGCAGACAGCCGTAATACTAGAAAGCAATCACTAAAGTACCAGCAGTCATTTTTTATTGTTAATTGTTTTAATACTTTTTATTAACTTTGTATCATTCGTTTGCTTAACTAAAATATAATACTTTACATATATGTACATGTATATTTGTAGTTTATGCTTTCCTACTAGCCATATGCGTGTGTATGTGTGAGTAAAAAGTTCTGCTCTTACCCTGCAAAAAATTCGGCTAGTCTAGGGTGAATCCGGCATGAGTCGCAAAGGAGTATGCGACTATAGCTAGCTCTGATCTCTTTATATGGGTTGGAGTGGCCCCTTTTGTTTGAGTATGTCCTATGGAGAGCAATTGTACCTCTTTATGCCTGAACGGGTAGTGTCGGATATTTTGTAATGTTAGACACTTCCTCTTTTTACCCCTTTGGGTACTGTTCGACACGACACCTTTTTACCCCTAAGGGTACTGTCGGATGGATCCTTTTTGTAATGTTCCACACTTCCTCTTTGTACCCCTATGGGAAGTGTCCGGAAGGCCCTCTTTGTATCCATACGAGTAGTGTCGGACATATTATCTTCCTGGCCCTACAGCCACAGTCACACAAGTCTATTTTGCTCGCCTATGGGAACTGTCGGACGGAATTTCTTACGGATTTATAATTTTTTAAACTCACAATATAATACAATATTCTTAATTTGTTTCGTATTGGTGTTGTAGAATAATAAAAACAAAACAAATATTATGATAATAGAACATATGGTTCTAGTATTTTAGGTTCGGTATAGAGCTCCACATTTTTCTTAAATAATGCTATTGAATCACATTTAATCTTTATATTTTATTAACTTCGTTGATGTTTGATTTTTATTATTATTTTTTTTTTTCAATTGGTTACATAAATTTCAAACTGACTGATGCCAAATATACCCAAAAGGGACTATAGTGGATCAATTATACCTCATTGTGGACAAAAGAGTTCAATCGCAGACCGCTCTCTCTATGGATATATCGCACGATATTTTGCAGGGTAGCTGATGACTACATGTGTGTATGTGAGATATCTCTTCACTTCGAGCTGCTGGTTATGTGTGTGCATGTACATAAGTTTTGCTGCTTACTGTATTTCTTGTTGTGATAATTTACTAATAGCATAGTGATGCCAATATTCGTCACAATATGTACATTCTACCACAATATTCTTTATTTTAAGTCAACAAGTATATCATAAGCAACGGAAGAGCTCTTGGTATATTTGATACAGCCATCCAGAAATTGCGCAAGGATTTTTTAAGAAAGATTCATTAGATTTTAGCATATGACTGACGAAAGACGAATTTAACTCGACTTGGCCGCCAGAAAATTACTTTTCTGAATGGGAGCAGGCAACTCCAACGGATTTGTGTTATCCCGCCAGTTTCACGGTTGATATCCATATTCAAGCTCATTGAGATTAAATTTTTAGAATTTAAACCGCTGATCCTATTATGCTACAAATGGCAAGTAAAGCAATCATGAGTATAATACCTCCATATTATTATATTGATGGATTGAAGACGGCGCGCGTCAAATCTGCTGGTATAGGTGCGAAAACGCAGTCGTTTATACGCACGTTTCCTAAACATCTTTTCTATGTAAAATCCTGGAGAGATTAATATAAATAATGGCTATTTAAAGCCGAACATGGACTATAATCTGTTCTCTTCACAGCAAGTCAGTAAATACTGGGAAGTCAAAAATAAGGAGAAAACCTAGGAATACCGAAAATATATTAGGTTCCTATCGGACATAGCCAGATCTTTCAGCTATCGAAACGCAAGATCAAAGATGGTTATAATTCCATTGAAGTTACGCTTAAGGAGAATATATACATACATACATACGAATACCCTTCTATCAGTCACAGTCACGAATCAAAGTCCCCGCAAATA
The DNA here is from genome assembly GCF_040869045.1 of Eurosta solidaginis. Classification (NCBI taxonomy): domain Eukaryota; kingdom Metazoa; phylum Arthropoda; class Insecta; order Diptera; family Tephritidae; genus Eurosta; species Eurosta solidaginis. Next base: position 99,290,161 of record NC_090319.1, on the reverse strand, counting down.
ACATTGTCAAAAGTTGCGGTATTTCCCAATTCTTATTATAACTACTAGTTATCAATTTGCCTGCATCTTATTTAACATTCAATTGAATTCAATTGACACATTGATGGCGGCGTCACAATGTACTTTTTCATAAAGGTGCGTTCAACACAATCTTAAGCACGACAGTAACATGCCTGTCGTAAGAGGCGACTAAAATACCAAATTCAAGGGGTTGTGTAGCGCAACCCTTTCAGCTTGTCAGCGCAATATATAGCTTCTCCAAACCCAATTGTCAACCTCACCTATACGTGCCGAATCCTGTTTCATTAACAGCCGAGGCTCTGGCGACCCCGAACTCCTCATGGATGTAGGGGGTGGGAGGGCGGAATGGCCTAGAAAGTCGCAAGTGGTCATACCAAATCGTTCCCGAGATCGTCCGGCTTGGTACCGGAACGTACCGGATCTGCATCCGGCAAAAGACCATCAACTCGATAACACTCCCTCCTCTCCTTTGGGGAGTGTCTTTATCGCTACAACAACAACACATTAATATCGTCAATCACGCAATATTGATTTATCAGCTGAAACTTATTTCTAATACTTGGTAACATATTTTGTCTCCTATTCTTTTGTTAAAATGCAATTTTAGTTGCGAAAAACGGTGTGAGTGGTAAAATAATTTCACTTGCAAAGTGTGAAACCACTCATAGCCAAAGCAAATGTAAATAAAGTTGAAGATTGCCGAATTTTGTATGTCAGATGGTATAGTGTATAGTATGTCAGATGCCGTTCTTCATAAAAATGGGTGCATCATGAACGCATCTATCTTGAACTTTATACAAAGTGCTATAAAGCTTACGTCTGTAAAATTAAGAAGAAAATTATTAGCAACCCGCGGTCGTTTTGAGGTTTCGAAAATTCTAAACGTGGGGTAAGGGGTTTCCTTCCGCTATGAAGTTTAATGGTAACATTTCTAGCGACAGTCAAGAGATGGCGAATTTTTTCGCTCAATTTTTCAAATCTAATTATTCCAGCGAGATTGCTTTGCCACCTGGGAAATATCCTTTTGAACTGCATTCAATTCAATCCCTGCTCCACACTTACTACCTAAAGATGTTTTATTGTACCTATAGACCCTATTGAATGAACTCTACCACCTAGCATGTGTTAAAATCCGTCCAGCTGATCTTGATTATCAACTCAAGAGCGGTCAAGATTTTATTTGTTGTGGCTGTGTTAATGCCCGTCGAAATTCTCTCCGCTCACCACCACTCACCATCAATTTGGATTAGTGGTGGGATTATTTTCGAATTATATTCGAATAAACGTTATTCGAATAAACGAATAAATTTATTCGTTTCAAATAATCCTTATAATATTTATTCGGATTTTTTATTCGTTTATTCGGATACTTCGAATAGTAAAATAAAGGACATTGCGTTTATGTTACGCTCATCGCTTGTGCAGATGAGCATGCACATATATTTATGTGTGTATAGATGCATATATGCATATATTTTTTTGTTTGTTCAGGCATGCTTAACCAACGAAACGATATCATTTCGTTACGATAATCAACGTTAATAAACGAAACGAACTCATTTCGTTTCGTTTATTAACGTTAAGATCGTCAAATTAACGAAATGATTTCGTTTCGTTTTCTGCCATATCAAAACGAAATCAAATCGTTTATGTTGATTATTAATTTCAAACTATGCTGGCAAAGCTGATTGATGGCGGAGTCATTAAAGGTGAAAGCATTAGCCAAGCTGATTGCAACTTTTCTCTTGAATTTTGACAGTACGAACATTTCTCAGAGTATTTTTGACATTACCACCAACGAATTACACAAACAAATTACATAGAGTTTGTGTGTGTATGTGCGCTCGTTGTTGCCACCTTACGGCTTCACCATGGCTGTAGCATTGCCAGCACAATTCAAACATAAAGTATCACGTTTTTGTTAACGTTTTTAACGTTAACGAAAGCTTTTCGTTTCGGTTAAAAACGAGATACAATTTATTTTGATAATTTCTTTATCGATAATATTTCGAAGTGTTTCAACGGAAACGGTGGAAATTTTTTGATAAACGATTAGCTTAACGTTAAGGTGCATCCCTGGTTAATATTCATTTATTTAGTTACATATATTTACCTAACCAAAGTTGTGCTTAAGGCTTAAGCCAGAAATAGTTATCGGGGTAGTTTACAACTGTACTGATCATTGAACTGTGTTTATTAGTAAACAGGTGTGGAAATGTTCATACATAATGGTACATGTTAAATATGTACCTAATTTTAATAAGATTAATATGGTAGGGATTTTTGTTTCCCATATACATACATGTATACATATATATCCCATGTGTTTTAGCACAGCATTACAATAATTGCAGGAGACTTCACCAGTGTTTTCCACGATTGTAAAATGTTGCCAAACTTTTCTTCTGGGCATTGTGATTTTTTAAATGTCTTGATTTATGCTTGGATCAACAGAACGTTCTTGCTTGAGGTGTGAAACTCTTTTACTTTAAGCATCTTTTTTTTAAGCGATCTGCTGTAACGATCGTAGTTAGGTCAGTCAGTAGCAGTTAAAGTTTTCTATTCTATTCGATGAAATGCGTACATACTTATGTACATATAAACAATGCGATGCAGGATATAAAAGGACAATGCTGGTTAATATTCATTGTTAACGAAATTTCCAAGCGCGACATTTAAAGAAAGACAAAGAACATATACATAATCGATTAAAAACCCACAACTAAAAACGGAAGGAAAAGTTTGCCTGAATATTTCCATCTATGTATATGCAAATTTATTTTAGAATTACCTACACGTACGTATTTATGGTTGTAGGACTGTGATCAGTCAGTAGCAGGTAGAATACACGAGTATGCCCACATAAAAGTATTGCAAAAACCAAAAGATTTAATAGAAAAGAATTTCATTCGCAAGCAAAAATACTCAGCTTGTCCAAGCATCAACAAAATGAAATAAAAACAAGTAAGGAGGTTTAAGTTCGGGTGTAACCGAACATTACATACTAAGTTGAGAGCTATGGTGACAACATAAGGAAAAATAACCATGTAGGAAAATGAACCTAGGGTAACCCAGTAATGTGGTTGTATGACATGTGTATCAAATGGAAGGTATTAAAGAGTATTTTAAGAGAAAAATTTAAAAAAATGTAATAGTACCTCTAAATCGCGACCCCCCTCAGAAACGCCCCCCTCTCGGCGAGCCTGGTGATGTGCTATACTTGATATCATTCGCTATAATATTTTTTATTGATAAGCAGGTTGTTTAATTGAATACCAAGCAATTGCACGGAAGTATATCCGCATCACCTGAAAATGTGAGTGCCGTATACGTACATTTTAATATTACGTATAAACAAATAAAAAAAAATGCAATAAAATAATATTGCGACTATAAACTGAGATATAACCTATCCTATATTTCAAGTTAGATCAAACTACGCACGGGGTGCAAAACAAATTCAAAATCGGTTCAGTAGTTTAGGAGTCCATTGGCCTCAAGCCTGTGACACGTGTGTTTTATATATTAAGATAAAAAAGTTCATTGTGGCGAGGCCATGAAAGGCAAACCATTAACCATTTGCGATGTGTTGATACTGCAGATACCGTTATGTCAAAAGTAAAGATTTGTGTTCAATGCTTTGCTAGCTACTCATAAGTAGGTTCCTTTTCAAATTGGCACATTACCATAAACCAATTCTAAGACTTTCGACTGGTAAATGATGAATTTGAATGGGAAAAAGAAGTACTAACAGAAAAATACTGGTTTATAAAGTCTGACACATAAAAGTAACTAAGCACGTTTTTTATATCACCTACAAAATGCAATTCGATCTCTTTGACAGTTGCATAAATAAAGGAAACTTATATTTGTAGGAGCATTTAACTTGCGCTCGTGTTCGCTGCATTTGTATAATTTCGTTTATTGCAATACCCAGAATAAGTAAATATAACCGTCTTTTGCACTTTCGATCAATGACTTTTTAATAAAGATTTTACTTGATTAATTGTTTATATAAACAACTGACGCATGTAGTCGATCCGTAAGAGGTTGTGTCTATCGAAAAGTGTATCATGAAACGTATACAGTTACATATACCTACCGGTTGCATGAAAGTAAAGAAATTCGGTGAATTTATTTTTAAATATCTTATTTGGAATGCGGAACTTGGAAATATGTGTACGTATACACATATGTATATGTAGATGAGGATGGTCCTTATAAATTAAATAATGAACTTTTCAATTCTCACCCCTTCTGATGATAATATCTATGTATGCCAAAAATATCATATATGTACATATATATTATATATATGTAAGTATATATCAAGTTTTGGTTCCGATTGTAAAAGAGTGTAGCACAGAGGTCAAAGAGGCGTTGTTCAAGGCATGATGTAATTACAAAGGTGATGTCAACAACACAACCTCACTTTTTCGGTAGCTCTATTTTCCAATATTTACTTGTATTACAAAGTATTAAATTTTGATTGCTTCATTTTTCATACAAATTTCCCCAAAAAATAGTTTGTTTTTTTTTTGCAAAATCCTGTCTATATTGTTATAGGCAACACAAAGTTACGTTAATATTTTTGGCTAAACAGTTCTAGTAGCGGCATACATATGTATGTATATACATAGTTATTATATTTCTAAACGTATAGTATAATTTACTCCGATCGTAGTAGAACTCAAAGGCAGTTATGTATGATACACAACCCTCTAAGATATGCATGCCAAACTTGTCAGAATAAGGGAAAACGTCAACGGGATGAGAACATTTCATCATGGTTAAAGGTACATACGTATATATAGTGTGGATTTTTCAAAATATTTTACTTAAAGTTTTACAGATCCATATTTTAAAATGAGGGCGTACAAGATAAAGTTGAATCCCAATACTATACTTCGGGGCATATGAGAAGGCACCAATAGAGGCCTTGGGGATTGTGTTGGGGCTAGTGTTAAAGCTGTCCGGCTTATCACCTTATAGGTTGCTAGAGTCATCTCTTTATTCTTACAAAGTATTATCTATCGAGGATGTTCACTTGAACTTTAATTTATTTTTTCTGGCGATAGAGTGCGCCGGTAGCTTTTGAAATAATGGGCTGAGTTCAGAAAGGTATTTGCTTGGTTGATATTTTACCGGATCTTGCATTGGTTAGGGGTTTCATGACGCCAAAGTTGTAGGTTACGACATGTTAATAGGAAACCACCTTGAAGCACTGTTTTCAAGCTAAATTAAAGCATCCGATGCCTTCCAACCGTCACGTCGGATATTTTTAAAGTTTTAGCGGTACTCTGGCAGGGTCGCAGTTGATTGAGGTCATACACTAGTACTATCTGAGCGTTGACTGTGCCCAGCTTTTTAAAACGCCGAGGAAAGATTTCGGTGAATACAGTTCTTCTTGATTTGCCGGGTTTTCCTGGTCCCAGTTGTCAAATCAGTTTCCCATAATAAATTTGAACTTTTGGTACAATAAACCGCTTCCTTAAGACCCAGTTGTTTCAACAAAATCGTGGCTGTCTGTCTCGGAAGTTCCCGACGATAAGTGCCCTTTACTCGCAATATACATACCGTTAGCTTAATGTGAAAAAACATATTTAAATTTTTCATTTTTACGTGCTGTGGGCAATGATGTGTAAATGTGCTAAGTCAACCTGTCAATAATATCAATCTGATTACTAGTCATTTCTTTGTGCGCGCATTTTATTTATTTATTAAATTCATTCAGTCTAAAAGTACATGCTTTGTTGTTGTTGTTGTATTAACGATAAAGACACTCCCCGAAGGCTTTGGGGAGTATTACTGATGTTGATGGCCCATTGCCGGATATAGATCCGGTACGTTCCGGTAACAAAGCACTATTAAGGTACTACTAGCTCGACCATCTCGGGAACGATTTATATGACCACATTAAACCTTCTAGGCCATCGCGCCCTATCCACCCCCTAGTTCCATGAGGAACTTGGGGTCGCCAGAGCCTCGGCTGTGAATGAAACAGGATTCGCCACGGTTAGGTGAGTTGACGATTGGGTTGGAGAAGCTATATATTGTGCTGGCAACCCCTTGAAATTGGATTTACCCAATTGAGACATGCCTTTAGTGTATGATAAATGCTTTGCGCTGAGTATAATCTACTTCAATTCTTACATGTCGATAACTACATGCTTTCTTACAGACTAGTTAAAAATAGAAAACAATTCAAGCTTAAACTTATATACCTAAGCTGTTATTATATGTTGTGTTAATAATACTACTGAATTGATTTGCTAGATGTATAGTCCTAGTTATAGGTTCATTCATAGCATAATTCGTTTTATGAGTTATTTCGATAAATAATCTATCATGCCGAAGATCACGCAGTGGAATATATGGAATGAACAAAGTAGACAAATCAGAGCAATTTATGCTCAAGTTTATTACATTATAGGCAAGCATGAGTGAGATAAAAGTTCTTCTATCATGCAAAGCCTGAAGACAAAGCAATTTGTGACTGATATGATGGGAGGCCGTCTGGCCAGTGAAGCATACGTAAAGCAATTTTGTAAAAAATTTTGGAACTTTCTCAATTTTATAGGAGTTAGATTCATAGAAAGGATTCCATATTATTGAGCAATATTCAATACCACTTCTGACCAAGGATATATAAAGTGCCTTCAACGTCATAGTGTCCTTAAAGTCACTGGAGTTACGTTTACTGAACCCAACCATTGCAACAAAATTTGAAACAAAGAAATCAATGTAACTAGAAAAAGAGAGTTTGGAGTCAAGAACTACAACCAAGTCTTTACTTTCTTGACAACGATTAAGAAATTTAGCATTTAGTTTGTAGATAAAGTATGTGGCAGTTGTCTTTATGGAATAAGACACAACACAACATTTGTTTGAATTTAAAAATAAGTTATTGTCTGCGCATCATCCGGCAAAAGAGTCCAGATCAGAACCGTTAGAAATAAAATAAATAAATAAATGTAAGGCCCGATAACCTCCGAAGAGATTTTAGGCCGAGCTTCTCTTCGAATTTACGTCGTGCTCCTTTTTTTTTAATTTTTCCTACAAATTGGCGGGACGGGACCTACTTGTTTTATGCCGACTCCGAACGGCGTCTGCGAGGCAGGTGAGTTTTCACTGAGAGATTTTCATGGCAAAAATACACTCGCAGTGCTTGCCAAACACTGCCGAGGGGCGACCCCGCTTAGAAAAATGTTTTTCTAATTGAAAAACATTATTTTCTAAAATTTTGATGTTGCTTTGCCCGGGGTGTAAACCCAGGGCATTCGGTGTGGTAGGCGGAGCAGGCTACCATCACACCACGCTGGTCGCCAATAGTTAGAAATAGTTTGACAAATAAATAGTATTTTTTGTGAAATATATAGTTTTATTGTTTTATTTCAATCATTATAAGCGAGAAGTGATGGGAAAACATATTGAGTAAAAAGTTCTAAGTCAGCAGAAAATTTTTTTTTGAGTGAGGAAATTGTGCTAAGTCATAAAATAGCTGCTGGGTTAGCATACATGATTTTTATTTATCTTTTTCAAAGCTTCTACACTCAAAAGTATTGCAACTAAGGTATCCTCATTCACAGTTTTGAAAAAAGAAGGTTATTTCAAAAATTATTCAGTTTTTTTCGTCTCCTGTAAAATTTGTAAAAAGTGACTTAGCACATTTTCACATTAAGCTAACGATATGTACATATATACCCTATCGAAATAAACAACGGATAATTTTTATGTATATAAAACTGGTTTTTTCCGGCAAGATTCTCGAATTTCCAAACGCTCACGAAATGGCAGTACGAAACGTCTCTATCTGTTTAACTGTCAGGTAGTAAATATGGCGACCGAAAATTGACAATGGAAATACATGCCTTGTTTTTAATACCATGATACAAATTATTATATCCTTTGTTAAGGTTACTAAAAAAATAATTTTTTTGGGTCTCAAGACCTTTATTATTATTTATTCACTAATTTAATTATTGGTCGTAAGACCTTACTTTGTTACTCACTAATTAAAACTAAACGTTTACAACTAACTGCTTACAACTGACTGACTTAAAAATGGTAAATTAGTTCTAAATATAACTTAATTCTACCTGTGCCAGCATTATTTCGTTCGGCGCATGGCGGATGTTGTTCCCAATTCAATTCCGGATGTCGTTCACAATATTTGTGTTTTTGCTGATCAGGCGTCTGGGCCTTTTCCTGTTTGCTTCAAAATTATTATTAAGTATTTTGAGCCATCAACTTGCGTATTGCTGACTAAGCTCTTTACATTAGCGTCAGCTCGAATGTTGACTTAGTTGGTGCTAACTCCTCCACCCCAAAAACGAACGTCCTCGTTTGTTAAGGTAGGTATTTCGGATGCTACAGGTTCCTTGTTATCGTTTACCTGGATGCTTACTTTGTAGCTTGATAGCTCTTCTGGTTCCTTTGTAAAATATCTTCTTATTACTGGTGCGAATATGAGTCCTCCTAGGCAGATTATTATCATGATTGTTAGAGAAAAATTTGTGATTATGGCTGCTTTGTGTTTTGTGCGCAATGAATTTATACGATTTGTGTTATTTATATGGAGTTCCTTCATCATTTCCAAACTTAGGATTTCTTCTTCTTGCTTTGATGGGACATTTGACTGGAGAATTGCAGGTAGTGGTTTGCTGGTTAGTAGTTCGTTAAAAGAATATATCTGTTTATTGATACGAACTGTGGAATTATGGTACTGTATTGCGTATGACCCTGTCAGGTTTACTTTTTGGTTGTCGATATCTATAGTGCCGTTGTATTGATTTAATAGTATGATGCCAGGAGTGATGCTTTCTACGGTTGGGATGTGCTGGTTGTTAACAAAAACGCATTCAGCTGGCTTCCTTCTCAGTAGAGGTGGGACACAGGTAGTGTTGCTAATGTCTACTATAGCCTTACGGTTACATATTCTTACATTATTATTTTCTTTACATTTAGATTCAATTCCATATACTACGTTATTATTACATGTTACAATGTCCTCGTAAGGGACTCTATTAATGAATTTTCCTATCTTTATAGGTTTTATCAAAATTGACTCACAAATGTCTTCATTTGTTATTGGTAATCCTATTATGTAAAATAACATTTTATCGTTTGTTGCAATTTTTACGCTTCCGATTTCTAGTGATTCTTCTATACTACTTAGGGTAAAATTGTTTTTTTCATATATTGATTTAATTAACATAATTTCTTCATTTGAAAATATATAGGAGTTGACTATGCCGGCCTTAGCCCAATGTATCGCATAGTCTATATTAATTATTTCTTCTTTGATAATTTTTAACTTATATTTCATTTCAATAGCAAAATTATGTTGAGTGTGTTCATCCGTTTGTATGGATTTCGCGATTTTATTAGAAATTGCTGTAATTTCATTTATTTTATCAAAAATTACTTTATTAATTACCACTTGCTGGTTATTATTTTCAACTATATTATTTATTTCATTTTCTAAGATGACTTGGTCGTCGTGGTCGGGATTTCCTGCGATCCACTTCCAGATGGTTCCTAGTTCATTAATTGCTCTTTTAAATTTCCTTGGTTTAAGCTAATTCAAATAATCTTGTATTGATCTTAATTCATTATTGAGAATGGGCAAGAGGGGGTTTCCTTCATTGATTTGTGTCCTAATGGTATGGCTAAGTTCATTTAGTGTCTTTTGGCATACGTCCAGATCTATTTTATGTATAATTTTGTAAGTTCCTGTTTGAATTTTGGTTTGTCCCGTATTAAATGTTGCAAGTTGAGAGTTGGAGTAATCTATTATTTTAAAGTCCGCGTACACTAGGTGCACGAGAAGTCTGTAAGAGAGAATTTTGAAAGGGGAGTTTCTTATTTTACTAAAATCATATTAAGTCTTAATGTTACTCTTATGTACTATTCTTCCTTTTTCAGTAATTACTACACTAGATTTATCTTCTTTCACAATTTCCTTCCTGTATCTAGCAGTGAGTTTTGATCCTATTCTTTTATTAATCCTAACATAAATTATGTCACCAGGGGTGTATGTCTTAATGGGTTTCCGTGTTTTATTATGGATTTCTAAATCCTTTTCTTGTCTTTTCCGAAGGGTTTCTATGTTTTCTCGCCTTGAATTCTCGTATTGTTCTGGGTCTATCGAGACTCGTCTACCGAAAAATGTTTCTATAGGTCGTTTTCCTGTTGCAGAGTGTATGGAGTAATTATATTCATATGTGCATCTATCTAATAGTTCTTGAAATGAACGATGGGTGCGTTCTGTTTGGAGGCAGCGCATAATTTCCGATAAGGTGGAATGAAACCTTTCCACTTGACCATTAACTGTGCTTGCGTATGAGGGTGTTTTAAAGATTTTAATTCCAAGTTGATCTTCTACCATGAATTGTATGGATAGTGAGTTTAGGGACTTTTCATTGTCGATAACTATTGTCTTAGGTACACCAAATGCGAAGAGTATTTGTCGCAAAGGTTCTCTGATATGTTCTATTGCCTTTGACTGCATTATTCTTACCTGGGCATATTTAGAAAATTTATCTACTGCTGTTAGTACCAGGAGTTTCTCCGTATTATAGATATCTATGTGAACTATTTCACCAGGGTACTGTGGAATTGGGGTTTTAAGTAGATGTGGTTTATTAGGGTGACGGTCATATTTATTTTCTTTACAAACTTTGCACTGTTTAATTATATTTTCTATTCTTGCTGTCATTTTTGGGAAGTAATGTTTTTGTATTAGTTGTTTTTTGTTTTCATCCCTGTTTCTATGTGCTCGTGTGTGTTCTTTTAATATTTCCTCATTTTGAACATCCTCGTTTACTAAATCTTGTACTTTTGTTTGGGTATAGCGAATTTTGTAATTGGAAAAATGAAGGGGATAGATTTCCTGAATTTTTCCAATTATTTCTTCAGAGGTAAATAAGCCGTTTATCACTGAAGGATTTAGGTAACGTTTTAGTAGTGCTGTTAAATCGTCGGTTGAAAATTGGGGTTTACAAATTAAGTGTCTATGATAGGTCGGGAATGGTATTTTAAACTGATAGCTGTCTTCATCTCCTAGCGAGATCCAAATTTGGTTTTTGAAGGCATTTATGGGTCCTTCTACTGCTGGGATTAGGTTGTGCGATGAACTGTCGTCTGAGTGCGTCGCGACTGATAAGGAATTTACTTCAAATGGCCTTGATAATGTATCTGCAACTACATTGGCCTTTCCTGGTTTATATTGTATTTCGTAGTTATATTCCTCTAGTATTGCTTTCCATCGTTTCAATTTAGAGTTAGTGTTCTTATTGCTTAAGGCATAGGTGAGTGGCTGATGGTCAGTGTGTATAATAACTTTCGCTGTGCCGTATAGGTAATTTCTGAAGGAATTTAAAGCCCAAATTATTGCAAGCATTTCCTTTTCATTTACTGCATAATTTTCTTCAGCTTTGTTTAATGTTCTTGAAATAAATGTGATCGGTTTGCCATTCTGTTCCAAAACTGCGCCTATGGCATATTGTGAGGCATCTGTAGTTAAGTCGAAACCTTTACTGTAATCGGGGTATTGTAGGATAACATCTTTGGATGTGAGGGTGGCTTTAATTTTATTGAATGCTTCTTTTGCTTTTCATTCAAATTTATTAGAATTTTCCTTGAACTGCTTTTAGACATTCTTCCTTCCTCTCCTCGAAGTAGGGATGTCAGTGGTTTTGCTAGTTTCGCATAATCTTGGATGAATCTTCTATAATATCCGGATAAACCCAAGAATGAGCGTAAGTCTTTAATTGTTTTGGGGTAGGGGAAGTCTGTTATTGATTGTACTTTGGCTGGGTTTGTAGAGATTCCGTCAGAAGAGACGACAAATCCCAGGAATTCGACTTTCTTTTTGAAAAAGTCGCATTTGTCAATCTGGACTTTCATGTTTGCCTTGTTAAGAGTTTCGAAAATTGTGTCGATATGTTCAGCGTGCGTTTTTTCGTCCCCGCTAAATATAATTATATCGTCTATGTATACATAGCAAATTCTACCTATGTGTTCCCTAAGTATGTCGTCCAGTGTCCGTTGAAAGATGGCAGGGGCGTTCTTTAAGCCAAAAGGAAGTCTCGTGAACTCGTATTTTCCGTTGTTCACTGAAAAGGCTGTTTTTTCCACGTCGGATTCCTTAAGAGGGATTTGATGGAAACCGCTTTTTAAGTCAATCACTGAGAAAATTCGATTCTTTCCTAATTGGGAAAGTACCTCGTTTATCTCGGGTATTGGGTACCTATCTGCGATTGTTACTTGATTAAGTTTCCTGTAATCAATGACCATTCGAAATTTTTTTTCCCCTGAGGCATCGTCCTTTTTAGGCACGACCTAGACGGGTGAGTTGTATGGGGATCTTGATTTGCGTATTATTCCGTCCTCTAGCAGTTTGTTTACCTGAGTTTCAACTTCCTGCTTAAGGCTCATGGGATATGGGTATGATTTTGAGTATATTGGTGTGTCAGAATTTGTGCGAATTTCGGCAATTACTTTTGTTGTATAAGTTAATTTTTCGTTTGGCTCTGAAAATAAATTACGGTGTTTCTGTGCTAATTATCTAATTTCGTTTTTTTCTTCCGTGGTCATGTGTTGGTCCCGAATTTGTATTGTGTTAACATTTTGTACACTGTATTGTCTTAAAAAGATTTTTTTTATGTTTGCTATAACCATAAAATTTTCTTTTGTATGTATGACCGCTGAGAGTTCTTTTAGGCTGTCATTGCCTAGTATTGCATGAAAGGTTTTGAGAGTGGGTAGTAAGAAGAATTTAAGCTTGTACTTTTCTAAGTTGAAGAGGTTGAGATATGTGTGATGGGTAATTTTGATTTTTCCCCCGACAGAATTTGCAAAAAAGGGGTTGTCGTTTTCTATTGATTTTGTTACTAAGCTGGACTGGATATAATTTTTGTTAGATCCAGTGTCCACTAAAATGTTTAAAATTTCGCCGCTCTTCGTCCTGCATCTAAAGTAGGGTAACGAAGAGCTGTTCAATCTAAAAAATGTACATCACTCAGATCCTGCGGTTCTTCCTTTTCGTTGTTAAAGGTTGTGTTTTGATTGTGGTCGTTTGGATCTTCGTAGTATTGGTCTTGGTAGTATTGGTCATGGTAGTGTTGGTTATGGTAGTGTTGGCTATCCGTCGCTCCGTCGGTGTTTATGTGAAAGTTCCTTTGAACTTTGATAGGGGGATGGTTTATCATTGATGTATTAGGTGGCCGTTTGCCCATTTCTTGAGCTTTAGGGCGGTTCATATAATTTACCGCTCTTGTCCTGACGCTTTCGTCTACGTCCATGGGTTCAGGTGGTTTAGGTGGTCTTGGAGGAGCGTGGTGTTGTTGGTTAAAAGGGTTTTGTGGTTGGTATCTATTTACCTGGTTTGAGTTTTGGTTGGCGTATAGCTGATAGTTGGGAGGATTCAAATTTTGTTGATGATAGTTTTGTGGAATGGGATTTGATATGGGTTGAGGTAGGTGTGCTAGTTCGGGATAAAACCTTGACTGTGGTTGGAATTGTTGGTAAGATTGCGGCTGGGGGTATTTTACCGTGAAGGGCTGCTGTCGTGGATTCGGAGAATTAAAGCTTTGTTGACGGGAGTTAGCCATCTGGTTGTTCGCGTGGTATGCCCTGAAGTTTTGGTTTTCGAGCTTCAGCAAAGGTGTAAGGCTTCTGGCAAACTCTTTGGTTCCTTTATGCCAAGTAACCTGGGGAGATCACCCGAAAGTCCTCTGACGAAGGTGTCGAGGGCCTTAGCTCGGTAATTCTCAGTTAACAGGTGAACTGCTTCTTCACCTATCTCCATACAGCCTATTTTATTTAAAAGTAGTGATAGGTGTCCGTATACCTTCTGGTAGAACTCATTAATGGACATTCGTCCTTGTATGAGACATGTCATTTGGTACTCTAAAGTGCCTATGTCTCGTTTGTCGGCGTAGTGGGTAGTTAGACAGCGGGAAATTGCTGTCCAATCTAAAGGGGTGTTGTACGATTCTAAAGCTATGTCTGCCTTTCCAATTATCTTATTCCTAATAACATTCAAAATGCCGAAATATCTAGGTGTGCCCTTTGAGGGTTCATAAATTCTCAAAATTCTTTCAACACTCTTTTTCCAGGAGCTAAACTCTGAGGCATTTCCTGAGAATTCTCTTAATGAACGTACAACATCTGAAATCTTATCCATTTCACTCATATTATTTTGGAATTGGGCGTCTATAGTTTGATCAGTTATGATAGGATTTGTTGTGTTGTTAAGGACACTCTGTACTATATTAGGCACGCTTGCCTCTATGGCTAGGGATATCATGCTTTTTATCATATTGGCCAAGTCTGGTGAAATTTGGTTATTAGCGCTTGGCGGTGCTGGTGGTGCAGCAGGAGGGTTAGCTCCAAGCATTGAGGGTCTAATCAAATTGTTTGGGTTTGACATTGTAAGGAATTTTTGATTTTTTTCTTTCGGTAAGGGATTTGATTTTCTGGACTTCTTAAATCACAAAAAAAAATTACGATTGTCTTGAAAAGGATTTTCCTAAATTTTTTCTTTTTTTTTATTTCCGCACTTTCACTTTTAAAATGAAATATCTAAGTTATTAAATTCTAAATTATTTAAATTTTTGAGTGACTTCCACAATAAGTATTCGAATTTCGTAATTGTAATTTTTATGTAGTAATTTACTTCTCTTATTTTTTATAATTTTTAATTCCTATAAATCTTTTTGAAAGTTACTTATTTTCCAATATTTTTTTCGCTCATTACTTTCTAAATTTTTCAAATATGCGTTTTTAAGATGAAATTTCAAAATGTAGTAGATTTGAATTTTTTTGTTTTTAAATATTTTTCTTAAATATATAAATATTTTCTTACATTAATTTCAGCTCCATCTCGATAAGTGTGTATTCTTCCCTTTTCCTGGCGGTACTCGTGGTACACTGGTTTATACCTTGTTGCTGGGGGTGGCTCCTTGGCTGGTATCGTTGGGGCGTCCGGGAAGTTTGTAAGTTTTCGCTACCCCTTTCACGCCTCTTCTTATAGGTATCGTTTAGTAATACATATTGGAATAGTTTTTCTTTCGTAGCACTTTATTATTTGTGGTACTTATTGAAAGTTTTTTTCTACCGGTTTTCTTTCTATTGTGGCACTTTTTGTATTGTGGCACTTTTTTTGAAAGTTAATGCTATACTGGTGGCACTTTGGGAATTTTTTGATAACAGTTTCCTTCGCGGCACTTTATTAAGCTTTATACCGATTTTACAACACTATAAGTTTACCAAGCCAAGCCTTTTAGCTCGGGCGCCAATTATTATATCCTTTGTTAAGGTTACTAAAAAAATAATTTTTTTGGGTCTCAAGACCTTTATTATTATTTATTCACTAATTTAATTATTGGTCGTAAGACCTTACTTTGTTACTCACTAATTAAAACTAAACGTTTACAACTAACTGCTTACAACTGACTGACTTAAAAATGGTAAATTAGTTCTAAATATAACTTAATTCTACCTGTGCCAGCATTATTTCGTTCGGCGCATGGCGGATGTTGTTCCCAATTCAATTCCGGATGTCGTTCACAATATTTGTGTTTTTGCTGATCAGGCGTCTGGGCCTTTTCCTGTTTGCTTCAAAATTATTATTAAGTATTTTGAGCCATCAACTTGCGTATTGCTGACTAAGCTCTTTACATTAGCGTCAGCTCGAATGTTGACTTAGTTGGTGCTAACTTACATACCAGGATCGCTAGGCGGTGGAATTTTTATACTCAGTTGAGCAGAGCTCACAGAGTATATTAAGTTTGATTGGATAACGGTTGGTTGTACATATATAAAGGAATCGAGATAGATATAGACTTCCATATATCAAAATAATCAGGATCGAAAAAAAAATTTGATTGAGCCATGTCCGTCCGTCCGTCCGTCCGTCCGTCCGTCCGTTCACACGATAACTTGAGTAAATTTTGAGGTATCTTGATGAAATTTGGTATGTAGGTTCCTGAGTACTCATCTCAGATTGCTATTTAAAATGAACAATATCGGACTATAACCACGCCCACTTTTTCGATATCGAAAATTTCGAAAAACCGAAAAAGTGCGATAATTCATTACCAAAGACAGATAAAGCGACGAAACTTGGTAGATAAGTTGAATTTATGACGCAGAATAGAAAATTACTAAAATTTTGGACAATGGGCGTGGCACCGCCCACTTTTAAAAGAAGGTAATTTAAAACTTTTGCAAGCTGTTATTTGTCAGTCGTTGAAGATATCATGATGAAATTTGGCAGGGACGTTACTCCTATTACTATATGTACGCCTAATAAAAATTAGCAAAATCGGAGAAGGACCACGCCAACTTTTAAAAAAAAATTTTTTTAAAGTAAAATTTTAACAAAAAATTTAATATCTTTACAGTATATAAGTAAATTATGCCAACATTCAACTCCAGTAATGATATGGTGCAACAAAATACAAAAATAAAAGAAAATTTCAAAATGGGCGTGGCTCCGCCCTTTTTCATTTAATTTGTCTAGGATACTTTTAACGCCATAAGTCGAACAAAAATTAACCAATCCTTTTGAAATTTGGTAGGGGCATAGATTTTATGATGTTAACTGTTTTCTGTGAAAAAGGGCGAAATCGGTTAATGCCACGCCCAGTTTTTATACACAGTCGTTCGTCTCTCCTTCCGCATGGCCTTTAACATGATAACTTGAGCAAAAATCGACATATCTTTAATGAACTTAGTTCACGTACTTACTTGAACTCACTTTATCTTGGTATGAAAAATGAACGAAATCCGACAATGACCACGCCCACTTTTTCGATATCGAAAATTACGAAAAATGAAAAAAATTCCATAATTTTATACCAAATACGAAAAAAGGGATGAAACATGGTGAGGTAATTGGATTGGTTTATTGATGCGAAATATAACTTTAGAAAAAACTTTATAAAATGGTTGTGACACCTATCATATTAAGTAGAAGAAAATGAAAAACTTCTGCAGGGCGAAATAAAAAACCCTTAAAATCTTGGCAGGTATTATATATATAAATAAATTAGCGGTATCCAACAGATGATGTTCTGGGTCACCCTGGTCCACATTTTGGTCGATATCTGGAAAATGCCTTCACATATACAACTACCACCACTCCCTTTTAAAACTCTCATTAATACCTTTAATTTGATACCCATATCGTACAAACACATTATAGAGTCACCCCTGGTCCACCTTTATGGCGATATTTCGAAACGGCGTCCACCTATAGAACTAAGGCCCACTCCCTTTTAAAATACTCATTAACACCTTTCGTTTGATGCCCATATTGTACAAACAAATTCTAGGGTCACCCCTGGTCCACCTTTATGGCGATATCTCGAAACGGCGTCCACCTATGGAACTAAGGATTACTCCCTTTTAAAATACTGGTTAACACCTTTCTTTTGATACCAATATTGTTCAAAAAACTAATTCTGGGGTCACCCCTGGTCCACCTTTATGGCGATATCTCGAAACGACGTCCACCTATAGAACTAAGGCCCACTCCCTTTTAAAATACTCATTAACACCATTCGTTTGATGCCCATATTGTACAAACAAATTCTAGAGTCACCCCTGGTCCGCATTTATGGCGATATCTCGGAACTGCGTCCACCTATGGAACTAAGGATTACTCCCTTTTAAAATACTCATTAACACTTTTCATTTGATACCCATATCGTACAAACGCATTCTAGAGTCACCCCTGGTCCACCTTTATGGCGATATCTCGAAAAGGCGACCACCTATACAACTATCACCACTCCCTTTTAAAACCCTCATTAATACCTTTAATTTGATACCCATATCGTACAAACAAATTCTAGGGTCACACCTGGTCCACTTTTATGGCGATATCTCGAAACGGCGTCCACCTATGGAACTAAGGATTACTCCCTTTTAAAATACTGGTTAACACCTTTCTTTTGATACCAATATTGTTCAAAAAACTAATTCTGGGGTCACCCCTGGTCCACCTTTGTGACGATATCTCGAAACGGCGTCCACCTATGGAACTAAGGATTACTCCCTTTCAAAATACTCATTAACACCTTTCTTTTGATACCCATATTGTACAAACAAATTCTAGAGTCACCCCTGGTCCGCATTTATGGCGATATCTCGGAACTGCGTCCACCTATGGAACTAAGGATTACTCCCTTTTAAAATACTCATTAACACTTTTCATTTGATACCCATATCGTACAAACGCATTCTAGAGTCACCCCTGGTCCACCTTTATGGCGATATCTCGAAAAGGCGACCACCTATACAACTATCACCACTCCCTTTTAAAACCCTCATTAATACCTTTAATTTGATACCCATATCGTACAAACAAATTCTAGGGTCACACCTGGTCCACTTTTATGGCGATATCTCGAAACGGCGTCCACCTGTGGAACTAAGCATCACTCCCTTTTAAAATACTCATTACCACCTTTCTTTTGATACCCATATTGTACAAACAAATTCTAGGGTCACCCCTGGTCCACCTTTATGGCGATATCTCGAAACGGCGTCCACCTATGGAACTAAGGATTACTCCCTTTTAAAATACTCATTAACACCTTTCATTTGATACCCATATCTTACAAACGCATTCTAGAGTCACCCCTGGTCCACCTTTATGGCGATATCTCGAAAAGGCGACCACCTATACAACTATCACCACTCCCTTTTAAAACCCTCATTAATACCTTTAATTTGATACCCATATCGTACAAACAAATTCTAGGGTCACACCTGGTCCACTTTTATGGCGATATCTCGAAACGGCGTCCACCTGTGGAACTAAGCATCACTCCCTTTTAAAATACTCATTACCACCTTTCTTTTGATACCCATATTGTACAAACAAATCCTAGGGTCACCCCTGGTCCACCTTTATGGCGATATCTCGAAACGGCGTCCACCTGTGGAACTAAGCATCACTCCCTTTTAAAATACTCATTACCACCTTTCTTTTGATACCCATATTGTACAAACAAATTCTAGGGTCACCCCTGGTCCACCTTTATGGCGATATCTCGAAACGGCGTCCACCTATGGAACTAAGGATTACTCCCTTTTAAAATACTCATTAACATCTTTCGTTTGATACCCATATTGTACAAGCGCATTCTAGGGTCACACCTGGTCCACCCATATGGCGATATCTCGAAACGGCGTCCACCTGTGGAACTAAGCATCACTCCCTTTTAAAATACTCATTAACACCTTTCTTTTGATACCCATATCGTACAAACATATTCTAAAGTCACCCCTGGTCCACCTTTATGGCGATATCTCGAAACGGCGTCCACCTATGGAACTAAGGATTACTCCGTTTTAAAATACTCATTAACACCACAAACACATTCCAGGGTTTCCCTCCGTTCATTTTCCTGCATGGTTATTTTCCCTTATGTTGTCACCATAGCTCTCAACTGAGTATGTAATGTTCGGTTACACCCGAACTTAACCTTCCTTACTTGTTTATATATACATACTTTTTTATGCCCATAAAATCTTTGTAAAACTATCAAATCTAGTTTTATGAAAGCAAATTATATATAAAAAACTCCCAACTGTCAACTAACAAACTTCAAAGCCAAGTGTGAATCACGCTACTAAATTTCCAAAAGTGATACGTACTTCTTGCCCAGAAGAAAAACTAAATTTATAAATTTTTTTAAACACTCATCGTTAAGCAGTTTCTTGTGTACCATTTATATTTTCCCATTTCCACCTCCGGTATTTGATTTCAGACTCGTACTTCGAAAATTGTACAATTATGATAAAATCCATGAAGTCTATATTCAACGTTGATTCCTTTCAATTTTTAAACTGATTACCCAGCTGTGCAAATATCCTGAACAAATAATTTTTGCAATGAAAATTCTAAAATTCTCCTGAGGGTAAAGACGTAAGTCCCCCTTTTCATCATCGTTTTATTCACTCCTTCCTCTGCATTTCTCTTTATCTTCGTCTCGTTCTCCCTTTCCGTATTTCCCTTCATTTCTTTCCGCTCCATCTATCCCTATTTCTGTATCATAGTCTAATTCTATCTATATCTGTTTCTCAGTCTCCTTTTCCTTCCCTCTTTTCTCTTCCCTCAAGTTATCCTTATTCTTCTCCATCCCTTATTTCTAGCCCAAGTCCAAGTTCAAGTCTCAGTCCGAGTATCAGCCCCAGTCCCATTTGGACCCTGGTCCATTTTCCGGGAAAAAAGTATCGTAAATACTAACCAATACCAAGTTTCAGACAAATCGAACCGTGAACAGAATTTGTTCGAATAGATCAGTCCCTAGTCCACTTCCTGGGAAGAAACTTCACAGGAACAATCATCGAGATGCTGTGTGACCCAGCAAATTTTAATAAAATCTGCTGAGTTGAAGTCCATAAGCTGCATAAAATCATACATTCTTCTTTATATATACATACATATGAGCCGTTCACTGCACAAATCGACTAACTCCACTTTTTCAAAAATCCTAAATTTAAGTGTAAAAGCACTTGGTATAGTCATAATTTTTATATTTATAAAAACGTTCCCAATCAATAAAGGTTAGCACCACAAAAGGACAAAAATTTGTTGGCCACTGAATAATAAATAATTTATCTCAGAGGCCACTTTGAATTACTCCGTACTGTAATCGAAATCGTTTCAATAATGCAATTTAAATTCACTAGCAAACGCTAAATGATAACGCTGAATTTTTTAGTGCCGTCTTCACTACATAGTATAAAACAAAGTCGCTTTTTCTGTCCCTATATCCCTTTGAATTCTTAAACCTTTAAAAATACGTAACGGATTTTGATGCGGTTTTTTTTTAATAGATAGAGTGATTGAAGAGAAAGGTTTATATCTATAATAACATCCATTAAATAGTGGAGAAATACTGTTATTTTTGAAGTTTCTAATGTAATGTATATATATAAAAGAAAGTGGTGTTACACTATTTATAACTCAAGAACGGATGAACCGATTTGGCTGAAAATTGGTGGAAATGTAACCTAGAACCAGGAGAAGGACATAGGATACGTTATCCCGTTCTGGCTAGGGTCTTGATATCAAAATGTGGACCTGGGTAATCCTGGGATGTGTTTGGAAATGGAAGCTGTTTATGAGTACTTTGATACGGGTTATTTACCCCTGGCTGACTAGGGTCTCGAGATATAGGCGAAAACGTGGACCCGGGTACCCCTCGAATGTGTTTATAGAATATGGATAACAAATGAAAGCTGCTGATGAGTGCTTTAGTACAGGGTAGTTTGCATAATTCTGGCAAAACTGATAAATGTGCATGCGAAGCCGAAATAAAGACATGAATTAATAATACCCACATACCTATTTACATACGTCCTATTCGATTTGCCTGAAGTTTGGTATATAAATTTGCCTATATTAGTATTTACGATACTTTTTTCCGAGAAGTAGACGAGACGGACTGGGACTGAGATTAGGACTAGACCTGGGACTGAGACTCGGAGTGGGATTGGGACCCGGAATGGGACTGGAATAAAATACATACCGCCCTCTGTGGCTGGCAATAAGGGATGAAGAAGAATGAGTAGAACTTGAGAGAAGAGAAAAGAGGAAAGGAGGAGACTGAGAAAGAGAGTGAGAAGAAGATAGAGATAGATGAAGCGAAAAAGACGGAGGGAGGGGTGAATAAAAGGACTAAGAAAAAGCGAAGAGAGGGAAGCGCAGAGTTAGACGGAAAAAGCTTATTAAAATGAATGCATATAGACCAAATTTAGGGCAGAACAACTTCTGACGGGTCTGCTAATATCACAATAAAATAAAATAAATTTGTCACTCTCGGTCTAATTGCCGTAGAATCAAGTACTTTAAAAATAACTCTCAATTTGGTATATTTCCTCTGCTGTGAACGCTGGTCATCAACCAACTGCTCAGTCGATTCGATGAGGGACCCGTAAAACGTACGGCTTACGCAGATGATGTTGCAATTGTCATAAGTGGAAAGTGCCTTCCAACGATTAGTTCTTTGATGGATCGGGCGCTTCGGGATATTCATACCTGGGCATCTAATGTCGGGTTGAAAGTCAATGCGGAGAAGACGGATATGGTCTTGTTTACAAAGAGGTACAAGGTCCCAAATTGGACCAGGCCTAAGTTAGGAGGGGTGACCTTACAGGAGAAACCTTGCGCAAAATATTTAGGAATCATCCTAGACAGTAAGCTGTCATGGAAGCTCAACGTGGAGGAGAGGGTGAACAAGGCCTCAACGGCAGTATATGCATGTAAAAGAATGCTGGGGTGTACATAGGGCTTATCGCCCTCTCTTTCCCATTGGGTTTTTACAACGATTGTAAGCCCTATTCTATACTATGGAGTTCTTGTTTGGTGGAAAGCCATACAAAAACAACATACCTCAAAAAATTAGACGGGGTATGCAGACTATCGATGCTTAGCATTACGGGAGCCCTGAAAACAACCCCGACGACTGCACTGTATGCCATTCTGCACATTCCACCTGTAAACCTGGTAGGAAAGAACACAGCATTAGCATAGCAGATTGAGCGCCGACCATATGGCCATAGTAGTATAGCGTCATCAATCACAAGACGAACAGACTACCTGATTCCCTATCTGCGCTTCGAGGGAGATCTTAAGGCCACAATAGAGGTCGACAGTTGGCGCAAGGGTGCGCAAATGCCGGACGAGGCGATGCATGTGTGCACAGATGGTTACAAAGTAGTGGAAGGAGTAGGGTCTGCGGTATACTGTGCTGATCCGGAAATAAGCAGATCCTACAGGCTGCCGTATTACTGTAGCGTTTTCCAAGCGGAAATATTAGCCGCAACCAAATCAGTAGAAACCCTGGAAGAGAATAGCTTAAGCTGCAACCGTGTTAACTTTTATATTGACAGTCAAGCAGCAATTAAGGCAATAATCTCGCATAGCACAGCATCTAAATCCGTGTTAGAGTGTAAGCAATCTCTGGAGAGAATCGGGACAGGAAGAAGCATACATCTATATTGGGTTCCAGGCCATATGGGAATAGATGGGAATGAAAAAGCGGACGAACTAGCTAAAAAGGGCGCATTCCTTGAAGCTTGCTCCGTAGACGTCCCATGAGATTAAGCGAAGGCGAGAGGTGCACATGATCGACCAAGCGTGAAAGGCGTGGGTTCAAGGCGGGGCTGTAAAGTGTCGAAGATTATGTGTAGGTCTTACAACCTTAGACTAACAAAGTTGCTTCTATCATTAAAAAGAGAGGACTGTACACTGCCTTCTGGCGTCACATGCCTTTAAATTAGGCTTGGTCAGTGATAGCAGACGTAGGAAGTGCGGGTTGGAGGAGGAAACGATCGAGCACGTTCTGTGCTCGTGCCCTGCACTTGCCAGGCTAAGACCCCAGCTATTAGGAGTGATACAGCTGTCAGATATAGAAGCAGCAAGTGGCTTAAGTTCTAGGAAGCTTCTAGTATTTGCCAAGAGGACGGAGTTATTTTATAACGTAGGTCATTTTTTGATGCAAAACGAAGGTAAATATTTCAATTTTTTACTGCAAAGAGGAAATATTAAATCGATCCATCCGTTTTTGAGCAATAGCTATCTATGTAAACAAAAATTTCATAATTTTTACTGCAAAAAAAAAACGTTTTAAAATCGGAGCATTTCACGTGAAGTGATGGGCGTTCAACGGTATTTAGCGACTTAATTTTATAAGATTTACAGACAGTGAGTGGACTTGGTAAATTGTTTTCTCAGATGTAATGAGAAATAAAAATTAATACGAGCTGGGAAAGCGAAGCTAAATAAGTTTGATTTGCGTTTACCTTGCAACTTCCGTAGACTGGTAGACATGTAACAAATAAAAAGAAGAGCTTTGCTTCTATCAAACCAATGCTTTTGTGTGTTCGATTGTGTGTGCATTGATAAACGGAGAAACAACACGTAAGGAAATCAAAGGGACATGAAGGCCGCGGCACAACGACATATTTCATATACATAGATGCGTTTAACGCAAGCTTATGCATTCCAGTAACATCGCCACAATCAACCAAGATGTTGCGTTTGTAAATATGAAGGAACTTCAGACTTGGCAACTGAACTGAACCTAAATAATGCTATTCAATCACATTTAATCTTTATATTTTATTAACTTCGTTGATGTTTGATTTTTATTATTGTTATTTTTTTTCAATTGGTTACATAAATTTCAAACTGACTGATGCCAAATATATCCAAAAGGGACTATAGGGGATAATTATACCTCATTGTGGACAAAAGAGTTCAATCGCAGACCGCTCTCTCTATGGATATATCGCACGATATTTTGCAGGGTAGCTGATGACTACATGTGTGTATGTGAGATTTCTCTTCACTTCGAGCTGCTGGTTATGTGTATGCATGTACATAAGTTTTGGTGCTTACTGTATTTCTTGTTGTGATAATTTACTAATAGCATAGTGATGCCAATATTCGCCACAATATGTACATTCTACCACAATATTCTTTATTTTAAGTCAACAAGTATATCATAAGCAACGGAAGAGCTCTTGGTATATTTGATACAGACATCCAGAAATTGCGCAAGGATTTTTTAAGAAGGATTAATGGGGGCTAAGATACTTGGCTTGGATATCATAAGTGGTTTCAGGCTCTGGATCAGGGACTGATATCAGTCTTAGACCGGCCATAGTGACGAATGTCACGCGTGATTAGTTATCACGTCCTGCACGAGGTGCCCCTGCTTCTACTGATAATGGCGGATCTAGAGAGGACAACTCGATAAAACCCGCACCCCTCGAGTCATTGTGCCGAGCTCAGGGGAGGGAGAGTCAAGATCGGTACACAACGGTGACGAACTGGACTGTTTAAGGACTTTGATTTCACTTTACATTTTGACTTGATGACATTGGGCTGGTAGGTGCGGTATTCTGCCACTTTAGTAGGTCGGGGTGAAACCCTACCAAAATGGTTGGTAGGCTAATGCTGCACCTGCCCACGTCCCGTTAAAACCGTGGCGGGCCTCAAGGTACGTTCCGGCTCCGTCGCCGTTAAGTTGGTGGTGTAGGTGCGGTTGAAGATTTTCCCGCTTCGCGTCCGGTCTGGCTCTGAACGCATTACTCATAAGGTAATGCGTCAACCCTCGCGTGGCCTCCCTGCGTAGCATAGATAACCACGAGATCGTTAAAGGGCGACTACACAATCGGCTCCGGATAGCGGCCTTGAGGGGGGACTTTTTTAGAATGGACAATACTAATACGAATCCGCCAAGGATGGGGTGCGCAAGAAGAGCGCTTTTGATGGAAATCCGTCAAATCAATCTTCAGCACTCTAAGGCGGCTTCCGCAAATTTGTTGCTCTGCCTTGAAAAAGGCGGAGTGGATATAGTCCTTGTCCAGGAGCCGTGGCTGAGTAGTAACGGCAGTAAGATTTCTGGATTAAGGACTGGAAAATTCAACACCTTGGTGCATACGGAGGCAAGTAGGCCTAGATCCTGTGTGCTTGTTAAAAAAGAGATTAAAGCCTTTATTCTCTCTAATTTCAGCAATGCTGACGTAACCACGGTCTGCCTCGAGCGAGGAAGTAATGAAATGTGGGTGGTCTCAGCGTACATGCCCCACGGGGACGTAGTGGGACCACCACCTGCGATACTGGGTGAAATCACCGCTGAAGCAAGGCGGAGAGGTGTTGGCGTGATCATCGGTGCCGATGCAAATGCCCATCATAGCATTTGGGGAAGCTCGGATACCAACACTAGAGGTGAGTCTTTATTTACTTTTATTGTAGATGAGGGACTTTGTATATGTAATAGGGGGAATGACCCGACTTTTATTACTGCGTTAAGGGAGGAGGTCCTGGACCTCACCCTGGTTAGTAGAGAACTGGAAGGTCGGATATCTGGATGGAGGGTTCTCAACGAGCACTCCTTCTCTGATCACCGATATATTCAGTTCTCAGTGAACGAAGAACGTCCCGGTAAAATATCTTTTAGGAACCCTAAAAGTACTAACTGGGACTTGTATTGTAGGAAGCTGGGAGAGCTACTGCCTGCGGTGCCTATCATTAGTTCGGGCCTGTCCGAATCTGAGATAGACGTTCTGGTGGAAAACTTCACCTCGGCAAGCAATAGCGCCTTTCAGCTGTCCTGCCCATTGAAAACTTACAGGGGGAAGGGCAAGCCGCCCTGGTGGTCGGATTCTCTTGACGACCTAAGAGCGTCCAGTCGGCGGCTCTTCAACAGAGCCAGGAGGAGTAAATTACCCTCGGACTGGGAGCTCTATAAGGTGAGTCTGGGGATGAAATAAGGATAGCCAAGCGAGATGCATGGCGAAGCTTCTGCGAAAACGTAGAAGGCTGCAATGAATCCGCGAGATTTAGAAAAATACTCTCTAGGAACCCCGCTCCTCTGGGGTATCTGAGAGATGATGGTGGGGACTGGTCGATGAGTAGCGAGGAGTCCCTAAGGCTTTTACTGGACAATCATTTTCCCGATGTCCCAGTTGCGCAGGGATCTTCGCCTGCATGGTCGGCGGTCGTTGGCCATGCAGAAGTGCCTGCCATTCCAATACGGGAAAGTCAGATAACCTGGGCTATAGGGTCGTTCAAGCCCTATAAGTCTCCGGGCCCGGATGGAATCATTCCTGCGCAGCTTCAAAGGTCTTTGGGGATTTCCTGCCGCTGGTTGGCCATCATATATACTAACTGCCTCAGGCTTAACTATATCCCGAAGTCTTGGCACACGGTTAGGGTTATTTTCATTCCGAAGGCCGGCAGAAGCTCTCATGTATCACCTAAGGATTTCAGGCCAATCAGTCTCTCGTCGTTTCTTCTTAAGACGTTTGAGCGGTTGATTGACCTGTACCTACGGGAAAGGATACCTCGGGGGTTACTGTCGGCTTCACAACATGCGTACTGCAAGGGCAGATCGACGGAAACGGCTCTCCATTCGATTGTAAAGCAAATAGAGGGGTCCCTAGAACACAAAGAGTATGCTCTGGGTGCCTTTCTAGACATCGAGGGAGCTTTTAACAATGTCTTACCGGGGTCAATCGAAAGAGCTCTGGTGGGTTTAGGAGTCGAGGCGGCTCTGGTTGAATTTATTAGCAAACTTCTATGCGGCAGAATTGTCGCAGCGGAGTGGGGAGGGGCCATAATTAAGAGGAAGGTGTGCAGGGGCACGCCACAGGGGGGTGTCCTATCTCCTCTCCTCTGGGTTGTGGTAGTCAACGAGCTTCTTGTGGAGCTGGAAGCCAATGGTTGTCGGGTGGTTGCCTATGCAGATGACCTCGCTATCCTAGTCAGAGGCAAATTTCTGGGCGCCCTGCGCGATGTTCTTCAGGGCTACCTGGATACTGTGGCTAGGTGGGCTGAATCATGTGGATTGGCGGTCAACCCGGGAAAAACGGAATTGGTCCTTTTCACAAGAAGATATAAGGTGCCCGATTTCAGAACTCCCTCGATTGCAGGGGTACCGTTGGTACTTTCTGATAGGGTTAAATATTTGGGGATTGTTTTGGACAAGAAACTGTCCTGGAGACCCAATGCGGAAGATCGGGCCAGGAAGGCCGCCATTGCCTTGTACTGCTGCAGAGGAGCTATCGGAAAGAGATGGGGACTCTCGCCAAGAATAGTACACTGGCTTTATGAGATGGTGGTCAAACCGATTCTGCTATATGGGGTGCTGGTCTGGTGGAAAGCACTGGACACGGCGAGCACCTCCAAAATGTTAGTGTCAGTGCAACGGACGGCGCTGATCGGTATCAGTGGCGCTCTCAGAACAACGCCTACCTTGGCACTGAACGTCATGCTGAACATATACGCAGTAGATATTGCGGGAAAGGCAGCCGCGGCAAGGTCGTTGGTCAGGCTTCGTGATATGGGATATAGACTTTCTGACCGCGGACACTCTAGCCTTCTTACCAGTTTCGACTTCATCCCGGACAGAACGGACTACTGTATGCCGATAACAGCTCCCTATACAACCTTCACCCCAGTTATTCCAGAGAGAGAGGATTGGGGAAGAGGAATTATCTGGGGCATGGGACGGGTTAACTTGTTCACGGATGGGTCAAAGCTGGATGGAAAGGTTGGTGGGGGGGTCTTTTGTCAAGAGCTAAATTTAAGCCGCAAGTTTAAGTTGGCTGATCACTGCAGTGTATTCCAAGCGGAAATTGCTGCGATTAAGGATGCGGTGGATGGAATGCTATCCAGTGCTACCACGGTTAGGGAATTTAACATCTACTCTGATAGCCAATCGGCTATCAAGGCCTTGAGCTCAACTACAGTGCGATCGAGGGTGGTCTGGGAGTGCCTGACCTCGCTTGCGATTGCATCGAATTATTTTACAATTAAGATTATCTGGGTCCCGGGCCATAGTGATATCCCGGGTAACTGTCAAGCGGATCTCTTAGCCCGCATCGGTACAACTGAACCGGATGAAGATGGCTGTAGGGACTTCGGGATCCCGCTGGCCACCTGTGGATTGCTCCTCCATAGCTGGGCCTCGAATCAGCTCAGCAAACGTTGGGCGGATACCACGTCTTGCAGGGTAGCAAGATCTTTCTGGCCGAAAGTGGATGGCAGGAGGTCTGCTGAAATAATTGGGTTCACTAAGGCTCACCTATCAATGGTCATTGGGGTTTTGACAGGGCACTGTCCCATGGGTATCCATGCGGTACGTCTCAATATACTGGAAACTCCATCCTGCTGCAGCTGTATGGAGGATGATGAGGTGGAATCACCAAATCACTTTATGCTTGATTGTCCAGCTTTTGCCAGAATTAGGCGAAAGTACTTCGGTCGCGACTCACTTGGATCTCCCGAGGATATATCCAAAGTTGAGATCGGTATCATTCGGAGCTTTATCGTTGCTACCCAACGATTCTCTAAGTAGCTGGATCTAGGTCACCGTTATTTTTGGTGTATGTGGTATCACAACGGACCTTCGTGTTGTCCAAGTGAGCTATCCTTATCAGGGCAGCTACCACCTAACCTATCCTATCCTATCCTAATTAGATTTTAGCATATGACTGACGAAAGACGAATTTAACTCGACTTGGCCGCCAGAAAATTACTTTTCTGAATGGGAGCAGGCAACTCCAACGGATTTGTGTTATCCCGCCAGTTTCACGGTTGAAATACATATTCAAGCTCATTGAGATTAAATTTTTAGAATTTAAACCGCTGATCCTATTATGCTACAAATGGCAAGTAAAGCAATCATGAGTATAATACCTCCATATTATTATATTGATGGATTGAAGACGGCGCGCGTCAAATCTGCTGGTATAGGTGCGAAAACACAGTCGTTTATACGCACGTTTCCTAAACATCTTTTCTATGTAAAATCCTGGAGAGATTAATATAAATAATGGCTATTTAAAGCCGAACATGGACGATAATCTGTTCTCTTCACAGCAAGTCAGTAAATACTGGGAAGTCAAAAACAAGGAGAAAACCTAGAAATACCGAAAATATATTAGGTTCCCATCGGACATAGCCAGATCTTTCAGCTATCGAAACGCAAGATCAAAGATGGATATAATTCCATTGAAGTTACGCTTAAGGAGAATATATACATACATACATACGAATACCCTTCTATCAGTCACAGTCACGAATCAAAGTCCCCGCAAATAACATTGTCAAAAGTTACGGTATTTCCCAATTCTTATTATAACTACTAGTTATCAATTTGCCTGCATCTTATTTAACATTCAATTGAATTCAATTGACACATTGATGGCGGCGTCACAATGTACTTTTTCATAAAGGTGCGTTCAACGCAATCTTAAGCATGACAGTAACATCGCACCGCGGTAGGTATGCCTGTCGTAAGAGGCGACTAAAATACCAAATAGATTCAAGGGGTTGTGTAGCGCAACCCTTTCAGCTTGTCAGCGCAATATATAGCTTCTCCAAACCCAATTGTCAACCTCACCTATACGTGCCGAATCCTGTTTCATTAACAGCCGAGGCTCTGGCGACCCCGAACTCCTCATGGATGTAGGGGGTGGGAGGGCGGAATGGCCTAGAAAGTCGCAAGTGGTCATACCAAATCGTTCCCGAGATCGTCCGGCTTGGTACCGGAACGTACCGGATCTGCATCCGGCAAAAGACCATCAACTCGATAACACTCTTTCCTCTCCTTCGGGGAGTGTCTTTATCGCTACAACAACAACAACACATTAATATCGTCAATCGCGCAATATTGATTTATCAGCTGGAACTTATTTCTATATACTTGGTAACATATTTTGTCTCCTATTCTTTTGTTAAAATGCAGTTTTAGTGTGAGTGGTAAAATAATTTCACTTGCAAAGTGTGAAACCACTCATAGCCAAAGCAAATGTAAATAAAGTTGAAGATTGCCGAATTTTGTATGTCAGATGGTATAGTGTATAGTATGTCAGATGCCGTTCTTCATAAAAATGGGTGCATCATGAACGCATCTATCTTGAACTTAATACAAAGTGCTATAAAGCTTACGTCTGTAAAATTAAGAAGAAAATTATTAGCAACCCGCGGTCGTTTTGTGGTTTCGAAAATTCTAAACGTGGGGTAAGGGGTTTCCTTCCGCTATGAAGTTTAATGGTAACATTTCTAGCGACAGTCAAGAGATGGCGAATTTTTTCGCTCAATTTTTCAAATCTAATTATTCCAGCGAAATTGCTTTGCCACCTGGGAAATATCCTTTTGAACTGCATTCAAGTAATTCAA
Organism: Eurosta solidaginis; assembly: GCF_040869045.1. Lineage (NCBI taxonomy): Eukaryota > Metazoa > Arthropoda > Insecta > Diptera > Tephritidae > Eurosta > Eurosta solidaginis. Next base: position 99,259,416 of record NC_090319.1, on the reverse strand, counting down.
TCCCTGCTCCACACTTACTACCTAAAGATGTTTTATTGTACCTAAAGACCCTATTGAATGGACTCTACCACCTAGAATGTGTTAAATTCCGTTCAGCTAATCTTGATTATCAACTCAAGAGCGGTCAAGATTTTATTTGTTGTGGCTGTGTTAATGCCCGTCGAAATTCTCTCCGCTCACCAAAACTCACCATCAATTTGGATTAGTGGTGGGATTATTTTCGAAATATATTCGAATAAACGTTATTCGAATAAACGAATAAATTTATTCGTTTCAAATAATCCTTATAATATTTATTCGAATTTTTTATTCGTTTATTCGGATACTTCGAATAGTAAAATAAAAGACATTGCGTTTATGTTACGCTCATCGCTTGTGCAGATGAGCATGCACATATATTTATACGTACATATATTTATGTGTGTATAGATGCATATATGCATATATTTTTTTTTGTTTGGGGTTGCTTTGTTAATATTCATTTATTTAGTTACATATATTTACCTAACCAAAGTTGTGCTTAATGCGGCAGTTACTCACGAACGTACGTACCAAAAACGTGTCAGCTGACACGACCTATCTTATGAGTGTGCAATGTAAACGAAAACTCACCGACGTGCAACGCCCGTACGTACGTAGCCCGGAACGTAGAAATCAAAACAATTTTGATTTTTTCCGTAAGAACGTGTCAGCTGATCGCTCTCTCACTAGACAGAGTTGCCTAGTAAACTTTTGTGCGCTAATTTTTGATCGTTTGCACTTTTATGCAAAAACACCTAATTAAGGTTTGAAAAATTGTGAAAATAATTCGAAATAATTATGTAAAAGTGCAGATTATAAATATGTAATCTATTTATACTTATTTAATATTTATTCCGGCCTTTTACAATATCAAAAATTAAATTGGAAAAAGTTGATGTTTCCATAAGCATGCATGCAAACTGGCCAATGGCAACAGTGCTTTGTTGTAAACAATACACACACAAATATGTTATGTACATGTACAAAGACGCACACATTGATTCCTACGGGCTTGAGAATTCGGTCAAACGTGCTTCGTACGACAAACGTCCGTACGTACGGCACACGTCGGTGGGTAACTGCCGCATAAGTCTTAAGCTAGAAATAGTTATCGGGGTAGTTTACAACTGTACTGATCATAGAACTATGTTTATTAGTAAACAGGTGTGGAAATGTTCATACATAATGGTACATGTAAAATATGTACCTAATTTTAATAAGATTAATATGGTAGGGATTTTTGTTTCCCATATACATACATTTATACATATGTATGTATGTAAGTTGTATGGAAAAATTTTCTTTTCATATCTTTTGGTTTGTATAAACATCTAATTGGTCACCATTAAGAAAAATATTTTTACATGTCATTGTCAACATTTTTTGTGAAGTCTGATTAATCAAAAGTTATTTAAGGTCAATGTTAACTTAATGAAAATTTTGGAAAAAAATTTCCTAAAATAAAGTTTGAAGCAATCCATTTTAAACGCAACAAAATTTTAGTGGAATTAGTGACTAGTTTCAAAAACGGCTGTCTGTCTGTTCTTGTCGCTCCTTAAAATTTTGATTGTCCTTGAACGCGTTAAACGCTGTAATATAAATACCCAAATGTGCATATAAGCACTAACATATGTACATGTTGTATTCTTGCAGATTCCTTTGAAATTAGATTCAAGTGCATGTGGGTATCTCTATGAGTATGTATATGTATTCCAGAAAATGCGCAAAGGGTGATATGAAATAAGAATTCCACCTACTTTTACGGTTAGTGTGGGTATTGGTTATTTATTTTTTTATTTGATTTTGTTGATGCTTGGACTAGCTGAGTATTCTTGCTTGCGGATGAAATTCTTTTCTTTTAAATATTTTGGTTTTTGCAATAATTTTATGTGTGCATAATCGTGTATTCTACCTGCTACTGACTGACCTAACTACTGCTACTGACTGATCACAGTCCTACAACCATAAATACATACGCGCAGGTAATTCTAAGACGTAAATTTGCATAATATTCAGGCAAACTTTTACTTCGGTTTTTAGTTGTGGGTTTTTAATCGATTATGTATATGTTCTTTGTCTTTCTTTAAATTCCGAGCTTGGAAATTTCGTTAACCATAAATATTAACCAGCAACGTCCTTTTATATCCTGCATCGCGTAACTTATTCATAATTAAAAAACGACACAATGGAAAGTATAAAATGAGGATACCACCTTCTTTTTGTTGATGGTGTGGGTACCTATACTAAGGAATTGAACCGAAGACAAATCACTTATCGCAAATAATCAGTAGTATTTTGAGGTTTATTTCGAGTTATAAGACATTAAAAAAGCAAAAAACCTTAACCTCTGCCCTTCAAAGTGAACAATTTTTTTAATTTCATGATAAAATTTTATTTATTTATTGTATGTATGTGTGCTTAATTACTCATTTCAGTGTCACATAAAGTTGATTTTCTTATTTATATATATGTAAATGATGACTTAGTTCTAAAATCTGTGTAAATATTTAATTTTTTTTATTTTGATGTAAAAATATTAAAGCTGATACAAGATATGGTTTAAGTTTACTTCTTGGAGGCTTAACACTTAACCAGCACTTGAGAAAACTCGCTCGGAACTTGCTGAAGTAGCTGGTATGGCAAGATATTGCTTTGCCAGCATAGAAAGTAAGCGATATTGCTTTTCATGATCCTTCCACCAAATTCTTGCCTCTAAATTGTGGTTTATTTGAGGCTCTGAAATATATCTTTCGTACTCATCCTGCATTTCGTTTATGTTTTCGCCACAAAGAAGTATATCCATCACTGTTGGTGCATCCTGAGCGACCGAAGTTGACGGCGTGTTTATGCCGGATTTATATAGTTCTTTTGCCGTTGTACATATCTTCGCTCTTAACTCCTTTGAACTTTCAAAAAGTAAATTTTTATATCGCGGATCTAAGAATGATGCGATGTGACATGGTTCGACGGATCATGTTTCCAACGTTGTATAAAGCCCAAACCGTTGAACCAAGTCATCGGAAATTTTGTTTTTGATATCCTTTACAAAACTGGAATCACTACAGTTCGGTCTGAGGTGTTTGTATACTAAACTATTTACAATTGGCTGAACTAAAGATATTGTTATAATAGCTTCAGAGCACAACACAGTTGTTGCTTTCTCTAAAGGCTGCAACAAATTACAGACGTCACTTAGCTTCAGCCGCTCGTCCTCAAAAACTTCCATTTTTTGGGCCGTTCGACCATCAAAAAATTTTCTATCTGCAAGCGCTGCCTCCAATAATAGTCTCAGGCTTATTAACCGCTCGACCATATAAAAACTGGAATTCCATCTGTGGGGCAACTTTGTATTAGAGACAGTGCCGGTTTTCCAAGTTGCTCAAGGTGTTTCTCTACTGCTGCAGTTCTTTTTGCCGAATGGTTGAAGGCACTTACTAAATTTGATGCCTTTTTTAAGAGGTTGCTACAGTCTTCCATCTCCATGGCTTTTTTAATGCTTAACTGCAGCGTATGTGCTGCACAAGCCACGTTGCCTATGTCCTTGCTTTGCAAATTCCGAACCGCGTTTGTCACATTACCGTGCACTACAGCTGATATTCTTCCGGAAATTCCCCATACCTCTATGGAGTCCAGAAGAAAGTTGCGCAAGTTTTCCGATGTGTGAATTGAACCCTATTCATTTGTTTCAAATTCATTGAATGTAGGATCCAATCAGAATCAAAATAATGCGCTACAGACAAATATTTTTATAAAAAAAAAATTTATATATATTATAACTTTTTATTTTTCCAAAACAGTTTTTCAATTACAATATAAGAAATTTTATTTTAAGAAATTATTTTTTGGCATAACTCTTAGAACGCTCGAAAAAATTCCACGTATGAAAAAAATTATTTACATAAGACTGGCCGCAAGCCAACCATAAATAGATATATTGTAGACAACTAACCTGTTATTTTGACGTAGGAATCTAACGCCCTTGAAGTCCAACCATCTGTGGTTAGGGCTATATATGTATTAACCTTGCCAATGACATCTTTAGCTTTGGCTAATTCGTCAAAGTACAGAGCTTCAATTCGTTTCCGAATAGTTTTCCGACAAGGAACTTTGTAGCTTGGCTCCAAAGTACTCATTAAAGACCTAAATCCTTCATTTTCAACAAACGACGTCGGCAGCATATCCAATGTCAACATTTTCGTTAACGCCTGTGTTATCAGTTCCTGCCGGTCTTGACTGATATTCCAGGAATTGCTGATTGATGTACTAACTCGTGACTGCCGTTTCCGGTTTGGTGGCAAAATTTCTACAAAATCATCAGTAGCATTGCTGCTTGAAGTTGCTTGCTGATAATCAACTCCATAACTGAGTTTGTGCTTGAAGTTATAATGGTTCCATAAACAAGTAGTGGATCCCATGTGTTTTAGCACAGCATTACAATAATTGCAGGAGACTTCACCAGTGTTTTCCACGATTGTAAAATGTTGCCAAACTTTTCTTCTGGGCATTGTGATTTTTTAAATGTCTTGATTTATGCTTGGATCAACAGAACGTTCTTGCTTGAGGTGTGAAACTCTTTTACTTTAAGCATCTTTTTTTTAAGCGATCTGCTGTAACGATCGTAGTTAGGTCAGTCAGTAGCAGTTAAAGTTTTCTATTCTATTCGATGAAATGCGTACATACTTATGTACATATAAACAATGCGATGCAGGATATAAAAGGACAATGCTGGTTAATATTCATTGTTAACGAAATTTCCAAGCGCGACATTTAAAGAAAGACAAAGAACATATACATAATCGATTAAAAACCCACAACTAAAAACGGAAGGAAAAGTTTGCCTGAATATTTCCATCTATGTATATGCAAATTTATTTTAGAATTACCTACACGTACGTATTTATGGTTGTAGGACTGTGATCAGTCAGTAGCAGGTAGAATACTCAGCTTGTCCAAGCATCAACAAAATGAAATAAAAACAAGTAAGGAGGGTTAAGTTCGGGTGTAACCGAACATTACATACTAAGTTGAGAGCTATGGTGACAACATAAGGAAAAATAACCATGTAGGAAAATGAACCTAGGGTAACCCAGTAATGTGGTTGTATGACATGTGTATCAAATGGAAGGTATTAAAGAGTATTTTAAGAGAGAGTAGGCCATAGTTCTATGGATGGACGCCATTTAGGGATATCGCCATAAAGGTGGACCAGGGGTGGCCCTAGAACTTGTTTGTACAATATGGGCATCAAACGAAAGGTATTAATGAGGGTTTTAAAAGGGAGTGGTGGTTGTTGTATAGGTGGTCACATTTTCGAGATATCGCCATAAAGGTGGACCAGGGGTGACCCTAGAATTTGTTTTTACAACATGGGTATCAAAAGAAAGGTGTTAATGAGTATTTTAAAAGGGAGTAATCCTTAGTTCCATAGGTGGACGCCGTTTCGAGATATCGCCATAAAGGTGGACCAGGGGTGACCCTAGAATTTGTTTGTACAATATGGGTATCAAAAGAAAGGTGTTAATGAGTATTTTAAAAGGGAGTGGGCCTTACTTCTATGGGTGGACGCCGTTTCGAGATATCGCCATAAAGGTGGACCAGGGGTGACCCTAGAATTTGTTTGTACAATATGGGCATCAAACGAAAGGTATTAATGAGTATTTTAAAAGGGAGTGGGCCTTAGTTCTATTGGTGGACGCCGTTTCGAGATATCGCCATAAAGGTGGACCAGGGGTGACCCTAGAATTTGTTTGTACAATATGGGTATCAAAAGAAAGGTGTTAATGAGTATTTTAAAAGGGAGTAATCCTTAGTTCCATAGGTGGACGCCGTTTCGAGATATCGCCATAAAGGTGGACCAGGGGTGACCCTAGAATTTGTTTGTGCAATATGGGTATCAAAAGAAAGGTGTTAATGAGTATTTTAAAAGGGAGTAATCCTTAGTTCCATAGGTGGACGCCGTTTCGAGATATCACCATAAAGGTGGACCAGGGGTAACCCTAGAATTTGTTTGTACAATATGGGTATCAAAAGAAAGGTGTTAATGAGTATTTTAAAAGGGAGTAATCCTTAGTTCCATAGGTGGACGCCGTTTCGAGATATCGCCATAAAGGTGGACCAGGGGTGACCCTAGAATTTGTTTGTACAATATGGGCATCAAACGAAAGGTATTAATGAGTATTTTAAAAGGGAGTGGGCCTTAGTTCTATAGGTGGACGCCGTTTCGAGATATCGCCATAAAGGTGGACCAGGGGTGACCCTAGAATTTGTTTGTACAATATGGGTATCAAAAGAAAGGTGTTAATGAGTATTTTAAAAGGGAGTAATACTTAGTTACATAGGTTGACGCCGTTTCGAGATATCGCCATAAAGGTGGACCAGGGGTGACCCTAGAATTTGTTTGTACAATATGGGCATCAAAAGAAAGGTGTTAATGAGTATTTTAAAAGGGAGTAATCCTTAGTTCCATAGGTGGACGCCGTTTCGAGATATCGCCATAAAGGTGGACCAGGGGTGACCCTAGAATTTGTTTGTACAATATGGGCATCAAACGAAAGGTATTAATGAGTATTTTAAAAGGGATTGGGCCTTAGTTCTATAGGTGGACGCCGTTTCGAGATATCGGCATAAAGGTGGACCAGGGGTGACCCTAGAATTTGTTTGTACAATATAAGCATCAAAAGAAAGGTGTTAATGAGTATTTTAAAAGGGAGTAATCCTTAGTTCCATAGGTGGACGCCGTTTCGAGATATCGCCATAAAGGTGGACCAGGGGTGACCCTAGAATTTGTTTGTACAATATGGGCATCAAACGAAAGGTATTAATGAGTATTTTAAAAGGGAGTGGGCCTTAGTTTTATAGGTGGACGCCGTTTCCAGATATCGCCATAAAGGTGGACCAGGGGTGACCCTAGAATTTGTTTGTACAATATGGGCATCAAACGAAAGGTGTTAATGAGTATTTTAAAAGGGAGTGGGCCTTAGTTCTATAGGTGGACGCCGTTTCGAGATATCGCCATAAAGGTGGACCAGGGGTGACCCTAGAATTTGTTTGTACAATATGGACATCAAACGAAAGGTATTAATGAGTATTTTAAAAGGGAGTGGGCCTTAGTTCTATAGGTGGACGCCGTTTCGGGATATCGCCACAAATGTGGACCAGGGGTGACCCTAGAATTTGTTTGTACAATATGGGCATCAAACGAAAGGTTTTAATGAGTATTTTAAAAGGGAGTGGGCCTTAGTTCTATAGGTGAACGCCGTTTCGAGATATCGGCATAAAGGTGGACCAGGGGTGACCCTAGAATTTGTTTGTACAATATGGGCATCAAACGAAAGGTGTTAATGAGTATTTTAAAAGGGAGTGGGTCTTAGTTCTATAGGTGGACGCCGTTTCGAGATATCGCCATAAAGGTGGACCAGGGGTGACCCTAGAATTTGTTTGTACAATATGGGCATCAAACGAAAGGTATTAATGAGTATTTTAAAAGGGAGTGGGCCTTAGTTCTATAGGTGGACGCCGTTTCCAGATATCGCCATAAAAGTGGACTAGGGGTGACCCTAGAATTTGTTTGTACAATATGGGCATCAAACGAAAGGTATTAATGAGGGTTTTAAAAGGGAGTGGTGGTTGTTGTATAGGTGGTCGCCTTTTCGAGATATTGCCATAAAGGTGGACCAGGGGTGACTCTAGAATGCGTTTGTACGATATGGGTATCAAATGAAAGGTGTTAATGAGTATTTTAAAAGGGAGTAATCCTTAGTTCCATAGGTGGACGCCGTTTCGCGATATCGCCATAAAGGTGGACCAGGGGTGACCCTAAAATTTGTTTGTACAATATGGGTATCAAAAGAAATGTATTAATGAGGGTTTTAAGAGGGAGTGGTGGTTGTTGTATAGGTGGTCACATTTTCGAGATATCGCCATAAAGGTGGACCAGGGGTGACCCTAGAATTTGTTTTTACAACATGGGTATCAAAAGAGAGGTGTTAATGAGTATTTTAAAAGGGAGTAATCCTTAGTTCCATTGGTGGACGCCGTTTCGAGATATCGCCACAAAGGTAGGCCAGGGGTGACTCTAGAATTCGTTTGTGCAATATGGGTATCAAACCAAAGGAGTTAATGAGTATTTTAAAAGGGAGTGGGCCTTAGTTCTATAGGTGGACGCCTTTTCGAGGTATCGCAATAAAGGTGGACCAGGGGTGACTTTAGACTTTGTTTGTGCGATATGGCTATCAAATGAAAGGTGTTAATGAGTATTTTTAAAAGGGAGTGGGCCTTCGTTCTATAGGTGTTCGCCTTTTCGAGATATCGCCATAAAGGTGGACAAGGGGTGACTTTAGAATATGTTTTTATTAATGAGAGTTTTAAAAGGGAGTGGTGGTGGTTGTATATGTGAAGGTGTTTTGCAGATATCGACCAAAATGTGGACCAGGGTGACCCAGAACATCATCTGTTGGATACCGCTAATTTATTTATATATGTAATACCTCTTCTACTTAATATGGTAGGTTCACAACCATTTTATAAAGTTTTTTCTAATGTGGTCGTTCTCCGATTTTTCTAATTTTTATTAAACAGGCATATAGTAATAAGTGTAACGTTCCTGCCAAATTTCATTATGATATCTTCAACGACTGCCAAATTACAGCTTGCAAAACTTCTAAATTACCTTCTTTTAAAAGTGGGCGGTGCCACGCCCATTGTCCAAAATTTTACTAGTTTTCTATTCTGCGTCATAAGTTCAAATCACCTACCAAGTTTCATCGCTTTATCCGTATTTGGTAAGGAATTATCGTACTTTTTCGATTTTTCGAAATTTTCGATATCGAAAAAGTGGGCGTGGTTATTGTCCGATATCGTTCATTTTAAACAGCGATCTGAGATGAGTGCCCAGGAACCTACATACCAAATTTCATCAACATACCTCAAAATTTACTCAAGTTATCGTGTTAACGGTCAGACGCACGGACATGGCTCAATCGAATTTTTTTTCGATACTGATGATTTTGATATATGGAAGTCTATATCTATCTCGATTCCTTTATACCTGTACAACCAACCGTTATCCAATCAAAGTTAATATACTCTGTTAGCTCTGCTCAATTGAGTATAAAAAAATAAACATAATACCCACACTAACCGTAAAAGTAGGTGGGATTCTTATTTCTTATCACCCTTTGCGCATTTTCTTGAATACATATACATACACATAGAGATACCCACATGAACTTGTATATGAATCTAATTTCAAAGGAATCTGCAAGAATACAACATGTACATATGTTAGAATGTGATTACATGCACATTTGGGTATTTATATTACAGCGTTTAACGCGTTCAAGGACAATCAAAATTTTAAGGAGCGGCAAGAACAGACAGACAGCCGTTTTTGAAACTAGTCACTAATTCCACTAGAATTTTGTTACGTTTAAAATGGATTGCTTCAAACTTTATTTTAGGAAATTTTTTTCCAAAGTTTTCATTAAGTTAACATTGACCTTAAATAACTTTTGATCCATCAGACTTCGCAAAAAATGTTGACAATGACATTTAAATTTATTTTTTTAATGGTGACCAATTAGATGTTTATACAAACCAAAAGATATCAAAACAAAACAAAATTTTCCATACAACTTACATACATATGTATATACATATGTATTGTCACGGATATTAGCATCACTAAGCTATACCATCACTAAGGCCATGCTAAGCGATGTTTACGTCAATAATCAAATCATGTATACACATATATAAGGCAGCTGACAGATGTCACACACAGATGCATTTACTTATACGCCTATGTGCGAGCGAGAGACTGTAAACTACAAACATTCACATCAATAATTTAATCTTTATGTATCTACATAAACGAATAAATAATTGCGTCTACACCTATGTACCATATACGAATACGAGCAGCGGGGAGTCAATGCGCAAACACATGCATATAGCTGAGAAGTTTGAGAGCTTATGGACAATGCTAGTAGATTCTGGAAAAATGCGAACCAGGAAACCAAAGGCCAAAGGGTATAAAAGGCAACAGATGTAGAGGCGCTGTAATTTAGTTTGAGTTGAGCTATCAATCAGTTTGATTAAGCACGCGATCTGGCGGCCAATAGTAGAGTTTCATTTGAGTTATCAATCAGTTTGGTTATTAAGCCAGCGAGTAGCAAAGTATAAGTGTTATTATTGTGAAGTACTTTAATAAAGGCCATTTTTCCATTATTCAATATTGGAGTTATTTATTCAACAGTTTAGTGATTCGAACTTAACAGAGGATTGCAAATAAGAGGATTTGCAGCAAATTCGTTACAGTATGTATATGGGAAACCAAAATCCCTACCATATTAAATAAAAAAAAAAAATATTAATCTTATTAAAATTAGGTACATATTTTACATGTACCATTATGTATGAACATTTCCACACCTCTTTACTAATAAACAAAGTTCTATGATCAGTACAGTGTTAAACGACCCCGATAACTATTTCTAGCTTAAGCCTCAAGCACAACTTTGGTTAGGTAAATATATGTAACTAAATAAATGAATATTAACGAAGCAACCCCAAACAAAAAAAATATAAGCATATATGCATCTATACACACATAAATATATGTACGTATAAATATATGTACATGCTCATCAGCACAAGCGATGAGCGTAACATAAACGCAATGTCTTTTATTTTACTATTCGAAGTATCCGGATAGTGCGCACTATCCGGATAGTACTATCCGAATAAACGAATAAAAAATCCGAATAAATATTATTCGGATTACGAATACGTGGCGAATAAAAGGGTTTATTATTCGAATAATTTTTATTCGGATAGTCCCACCCCTAGTACCAAAGCACTCATCAACAGCTTTCATTTGATATCCATATTGTATAAACACTGTCTAGGCATTTACTGGCCCACGTTTTGGCCTATATCTCGAGACCCTGTACCTGTAGTAGCCACCGCGTGAGGTTTACGCAACTTGTGTGAAAGTTTGAACAAAATCGCCCGACGCATCTCTTCAAACAGCGGCGACCAACTAACACACATTTTAGCCTTCTTTTTATATATATATAATTAATTTGTTTATTGGCCGTTAATGAATAAATATATATATTATTCTGTTTTATGAGCTCTAGGCAAAGCATCACAGCATCACAGCGGAAGATTCCTGATGATGATCTCAGATTGAGATCGAAATATCGAAATTAAATACATATAAGCAACAAACGGAGTTGTTTTATTTAAAACAGGCCTAGAGCTCATAAAACAGAATAATATATATTTTTATATATATAGATTTTTATTTTTCATACTTCACTATAATATTAAAACGAAATGCAGATTTTCGTTGCTTTTGAAATTCGGCTTAAAAATTGCACATGGAACAACTAAAGACTCTCCTGTATAAAAAAAAATGTCATAGTACCTCGAAATCGCGGCCCCCCTCAGAACCCCCCCCCCCCCCCCCCTCTCTCGGCGGGCCTCGTCATGTGCTATACTTGATATCATTCGGTATAATATTTTTTATTGATAAGCAAGTTTTTTAATTGAATACCAAGCAATTGCACGGAAGTATATCCGCATCACCTGAAAATGTGAGTGCCGTATACGTACATTTTAATATTACGTATAAACAAATAAAAAAAAATGCAATAAAATAATATTGCGACTATAAACTGAGATATAACCTATCCTATATTTCAAGTTAGATCAAACTACGCACGGGGTGCAAAACAAATTCAAAATCGGTTCAGTAGTTTAGCAGTCCATTGGCTTCAAGCCTGTGACACGTGTGTTTTATATATTAAGATAAAAAATTTCATTGTGACGAGGCCATGAAACGCAAACCATTAACCATTTGCGATGTGTTGATACTGCAGATACCGTTATGTCAAAAGTAAAGATTTGTGTTCAATGCTTTGATAGCTACTCATAAGTAGGTTCCTTTTCAAATTGGCACATTACCATAAACCAATTCTAAGACTTTCGACTGGTAAATGATGAATTTGAATGGGAAAAAGAAGTACTAACAGAAAAATACTGGTTTATAAAGTCTGACACATAAAAGTAACTAAGCACGTTTTTTATATCACCTACAAAATGCAATTCGATCTCTTTGACAGTTGCATAAATAAAGGAAACGTATATTTGTAGGAGCATTTAACTTGCGCTCGTGTTCGCTGCATTTGTATAATTTCGTTTATTGCAATACCCAGAATAAGTAAATATAACCGTCTTTTGCACTTTCGATCAATGACTTTTTAATAAAGATTTTATTTGATTAATTGTTTATATAAACAACTGACGCATGTAGTCGATCCGTAAGAGGTTGTGTCTATCGAAAAGTGTATCATGAAACGTATACAGTTACATATACCTACCGGTTGCATGAAAGTAAAGAAATTCGGTGAATTTATTTTTAAATATCTTATTTGGAATGCGGAACTTGGAAATATGTGTACGTATATACATATGTATATGTAGATGAGGATGGTCCTTATAAATTAAATAATGAACTTTTCAATTCTCACCCCTTCTGATGATAATATCTATGTATGCCAAAAATATCATATATATGTACATATATATTATATATATGTAAGTATATATCAAGTTTTGGTTCCGATTGTAAAAGAGTGTAGCACAGAGGTCAAAGAGGCGTTGTTCAAGGCATGATGTAATTACAAAGGTGATGTCAACAACACAACCTCACTTTTTCGGTAGCTCTATTTTCCAATATTTACTTGTATTACAAAGTATTAAATTTTGATTGCTTCATTTTTCATACAAATTTCCCCAAAAAATAGTTTTTTTTTTTTTTGCAAAATCCTGTCTATATTGTTATAGGCAACACAAAGTTACGTTAATCTTTTTGGCTAAACAGTTCTAGTAGCGGCATACATATGTATGTATATACATAGTTATTATATTTCTAAACGTATAGTATAATTTGCTCCGATCGTAGTAGAACTCAAAGGCAGTTATGTATGATACACAACCCTCTAAGATATGCATGCCAAACTTGTCAGAATAAGGGAAAACGTCAACGGGATGAGAACATTTCATCATGGTTAAAGGTACATACGTATATATAGTGTGGATTTTTCAAAATATTTTACTTAAAGTTTTACAGATCCATATTTTAAAATGAGAGCGTACAAGATAAAGTTGAACCCCAATACTATACTTCGGGGCATATGAGAAGGCACCAATAGAGGCCTTGGGGATTGTGTTGGGGCTAGTGTTAAAGCTGTCCAGCTTATCACCTTATAGGTTGCTAGAGTCATCTCTTTATTCTTACAAAGTATTATCTATCGAGGATGTTCACTTGAACTTTAATTTATTTTTTCTGGCGATAGAGTGCGCCGGTAGCTTTTGAAATAATGGGCTGAGTTCAGAAAGGTATTTGCTTGGTTGATATTTTACCGGATCTTGCATTGGTTAGGGGTTTCATGACGCCAAAGTTGTAGGTTACGACATGTTAATGGGAAACCACCTTGAAGCACTGTTTTCAAGCTAAATTAAAGCATCCGATGCCTTCCAACCGTCACGTCGGATATTTTTAAAGCTTTTAGCGGTACTCTGGCAGGGTCGCAATTGATTGAAGTAATACACTAGTACTATCTGAGCGTTGACTGTGCCCAGCTCGTTAAAACGCCGAGGAAAGATTTCGGTGAATACAGTTCTTCTTGATTTGCCGGGTTTTCCTGGTCCCAGTAGTCAAATCAGTTTCCCATAATAAATTTGAACTTTTGGTACAATAAACCGCTTCCTTAAGACCCAGTTGTTTCAACAAAATCGTGGCTGTCTGTCTCGGAAGTTCCCGACGATAAGTGCCCTTTACTCGCAATATACATATCGTTAGCTTAATGTGAAAAAACATATTTAAATTTTTCATTTTTACGTGCTGTGGGCAATGATGTGTAAATGTGCTAAGTCAACCTGTCAATAATATCAATCTGATTACTAGTCATTTCTTTGTGCGCGCATTTTATTTATTTATTAAATTCATTCAGTCTAAAAGTACATGCTTTGTTGTTGTTGTTGTATTAACGATAAAGACACTCCCCGAAGGCTTTGGGGAGTGTTACTGATGTTGATGGCCCATTGCCGGATATAGATCCGGTACGTTCCGGTAACAAAGCACTATTAAGGTACTACTAGCTCGACCATCTCGGGAACGATTTATATGACCACATTAAACCTTCTAGGCCATACCGCCCTCCCCACCCCCTAGTTCCATGAGGAACTTGGGGTCACCAGAGCCTAGGCTGTAAATGAAACAGGATTCGCCACGGTTTGGTGAGTTGACGATTGGGTTGGAGAAGCTATATATTGTGCTGGCAACCCCTTGAAATTGGATTTACCCAATTGAGACATGCCTTTAGTGTATGATAAATGCTTTGCGCTGAGTATAATCTACTTCAATTCTTACATGTCGATAATTACATGCTTTCTTACAGACTAGTTAAAAATAGAAAACAATTCAAGCTTAAACTTATATACCTAAGCTGTTATTATATGTTGTGTTAATAATACTATACTGAATTGATTTGCTAGATGTATAGTCCTAGTTATAGGTTCATTCATAGCATAATTCGTTTTATGAGTTATTTCGATAAATAATCTATCATGCCGAAGATCACGCAGTGGAATATATGGAATGAACAAAGTAGACAAGTCAGAGCAATTTATGCTCAAGTTTATTACATTATAGGCAAGCATGAGTGAGATAAAAGTTCTTCTGTCATTCAAAGCCTGAAGACCAAGCAATTTGTGACTGATATGATGGGAGGCCGTCTGGCCAGTGAAGCATACGTAAAGCAATTTTGTAAAAATTTTTGAAACTTTCTCAATTTTATAGGAGTTAAGATTCATAGAAAGGATTCCATATTGTTGAGCAATATTCAATACCACTTCTGACCAAGGATATATAAAGTGCCTTCAACGTCATAGTGTCCTTAAAGTCACTGGAGTTACGTTTACTGAACACAGCCATTGCAACAAAATTTAAAACAACGAAATCAAAATAACTAGAAAAAGAGAGTTTGGAGTCATGAACTACAACCAAGTCTTTACTTTCTTGACAACGATTAAGAGATTTAGCATTTAGTTTGTAGATAAAGTATGTGGCAGTTGTCTTTATGGAATAAGACACAACACAGCATTTGTTTGAATTTAAAAATAAGTTATTGTCTGCGCACCATCCGGCAAAAGAGTCCAGATCAGAACCGTTAAAAATAAAATAAATAAATAAGTGTAAGGCCCGATAACCTCCGAAGAGATTTTAGGCCGAGCTTCTCTTCGAATTTACGTCGTGCTCCTTTTTTTTAATTTTTCCTACAAATTGGCGGGACGGGATCTACTTGTTTTATGCCGACTCCGAACGGCGTCTGCGAGGCAAATGAGTTTTCACTGAGAGCTTTTCATGGCAAAAATACACTCGCAGTGCTTGCCGAGGGGCGACCCGCTTAGAAAAATGTTCTTCTAATTGAAAAACCTTATCTCTAAAATTTTGATGTTGCTTTGCCCGGGGTGTGAACCCAGGGCATTCTGTGTGATAGGCGGAGCACGCTACCATCACACCACGGTGGTCGCCAATAGTTGGAAATAGTTTGACAAATAAATAGTTTTTTTTGTGAAATATATAGTTTTAGTGTTTTATTTCAATCATTATAAGCGAGAAGAGATGGGAAAACATATTGAGTAAAAAGTGCTAAGTCAGGAGAAAAATTTTTTTTTGAGTGAGGAAATTGTGCTAAGTCATAAAATAGCTGCTGGGTTAGCATACATGATTTTTATTTATTTTTTTCAAAGCTTCTACACTCAAAAGTATTGCAACTAAGGTAACCTCATTCACAGTTTTTAAAAAAGAAGGTTATTTCAAAAATTATTGAGTTTTTTTCGTCTCCTGTAAAATTCGTAAAAAGTTACTTAGCACGTTTTCACATTAAGCTAACGATATGTGCATATATACCCTATCGAAATAAACAACGGATAATTTTTATGTATATATAACTGGTTTTTTCCGGCGAAATGGCAGCACGAAACGTCTCTATCTGTTTAAATGTCAGGTAGTAAATATGGCGACCGAAAATTGACAATGGAAATACATGCCTTATTTTTAATACCATGATACATACCGGGATCGCTAGGCGGTCGAATTTTTTATATATACATACTTTTTTGTGCCCATCAAATCTTTGTAAAACTATCAAATCTAGTTTTATGAAAACAAATTATATATAAAAAAAAACTCCCAACTGTCAACTAACAAACTTCAAAGCCAAGTGTGAATCACGCTACTAAATTTCCGAAAGTGATACGTACTTCTTGTCCAGAAGAAAAACTAAATTAATAAATTTTTTTAAACACTCATCGTTAAGCAGTTTCTTGTGTACCATTTATATTTTCCCATTTCCACCGCCGGTTTTTGATTTCAGACTCATACTTCGAAAATTGTACAATTATGATAAAATCCATGAAGTCTATATTCAACGTTGATTCCTTTCAATTTTTAAACTGATTACCCAGCTGTGCAAATAGCCTGAACAAATAATTTTTGCAATGAAAATTCTAAAATTCTCCTGAGGGTAAAGACGTAAGTCCCCCTTTTCCTCATCGTTTTATTCACTCCTTCCTCTGCATTTCTCTTTATCTTCGTCTCGTTCTCCCTCTCCGTATTTCCCCCCATTTCTTTCCGTTCCATCTATCCCTATTTATGTATCATAGTCTAATTCTATCCCTTTCTGTTTCTCAGTCTCCTTTTCCTTCCCTCTTTTCTCTTCCCTCAAGTTATTCTTATTCTTCTCCATCCCTTATTTCTAGCCCAAGTCCAAGTTCAAGTCCCAGTCCGAGTATCAGCCCCAGTCCCATTTGGACCCTGGTCCATTTTCCGGGAAAAAAAGTATCGTAAATACTAACCAATACCAAATTTCAGGCAAATCGAACCGTGAACAGAATTTGTTCGAATAGATCAGTCCCTGGTCCACTTCCTGGGAAGAAACTTCACAGGAACAATCATCGAGCTGCTGTGCGACCCAGCAAATTTTAATAAAATCTGCTGAGTTGAAGTCCATAAGCTGCATAAAATCATACATTCTTCTTTATATATACATACATATGAGCCGTTCACTGCACAAATCGACTAACTCCACTTTTTCAAAAATCCTAAATTTAAGTGTAAAAGCACTTGGTATAGTCATAATTTTTATATTTATAAAAACGTTCCCAATCAATAAAGGTTAGCACCACAAAAGGACAAAAATTTGTTGGCCACTGAATAATAAATAATTTATCTCAGAGGCCACTTTGAATTACTCCGTACTGTAATCGAAATCGTTTCAATAATGCAATTTAAATTCACTAGCAAACGCTAAATGATAACGCTGAATTTTTTAGTGCCGTCTTCACTACATAGTATAAAACAAAGTCGCTTTTTCTGTCCCTATGTCCCTTTGAATGCTTAAAACCTTTAAAAATACGCAACGGATTTTGATGCGGTTTTTTTTTAATAGATAGAGTGATTGAAGAGAATATGTATAATAACATCCATTAAATAGTGGAGAAATACTGTTATTTTTGAAGTTTCTAATGTAATATATATATATAAAAGAAAGTGGTGTTACTTACACTTACTTATAACTCAAGAACGGATGAACCGATTTGGCTGAAAATTGGTGGAATTGTAACCTAGAACCAGGAGAAGGACATAGGGTACGTTATCCCGTTCTGGTTAGGGACTTGAGATCAATATGTGGACCTGGGTAATCCTGTGATGTGTTTGTACAATATGGGTATCAAATGGAAGCTGTTTATGAGTACTTTGATACGGGTTATTTACCCCTGGCTGACTAGGGTCTCGAGATATAGGCGAAAACGTGGACCCGGGTACCCCTCGAATGTGTTTATAGAATATGGATAACAAATGAAAGCTGTTGATGAGTGCTTTAGTACAGGGTAGTTTGCATAAACCTGGCAAAACTGATAAATGTGCATGCGAAGCCGAAATAACGACATGAATTAATAATACCCACATACCTATTTACATACGTCCTATTCGATTTGCCTGAAGTTTGGTATATAAATTTGCCTATATTAGTATTTACGATCCTTTTTTCCGGGAAGTAGACGATACGGACTGGACTGAGATTAGGGCTAGACCTTGGACTGAGACTCGGAGTGGGATTGGGACTGGAACAAAATACATACCGCCCTCTGGGGCTGGCAATAAGAGATGAAGAAGAATGAGAAGAACTTGAGAGAAGAGGGAAGAGGGAAGGAGGAGACTGAGAATGAGATAGAGTGAGACGAAGATAGAGATAGATGAAGCGAAAAAGACGGAGGGAGGAGTGAATAAAAAGACTAAGAAAAAGCGAAGAGCGGGGAGCGTAGAGTTAGACGGAAAAAGCTTATTAAAATGAATGCAGATAGACCAAATTTAGGGCAGAACAACTTCTGACGGGTCTGCTAGTATCAGAATAAAAGTAAAATAAATTAGTCACTCTCAATCTAATTGCCGTAGAATCAAGTACTTTAAAAATAAAGCTCAATTTGGTATATTTCCTCTGCTGTGGACGCTGGTCATCAACCAACTGATCAGGCGATTCGATGAGGGACCCGTAAAACGTACGGCTTACGCAGATGACGTTGCAATTGTCATAAGTGGAAAGTGCCTTCCAACGATTAGTTCTTTGATGGATCGGGCGCTTCGGGATATTCATACCTGGGCATCTAATGTCGGCTTTAAAGTGAATGCGGAGAAGACGGATATGGTCTTGTTTACAAAAAGGTACAAGGTCCCAAATTGGACCAGGCCTAAGTTAGGAGGGGTGACCTTACAAGAGAAACCTTGCGCAAAATATTTAGGAATCATCCTAGACAGTAAGCTGTCATGGAAGCTCAACGTGGAGGCGAGGGTGAAGAAGGCCTCAACGGCAGTCTATGCATGTAAAAGAATGCTGGGGTGGACGTGGGGCTTATCGCCCTCTCTTTCTCATTGGATTTTTACAGCGATTGTAAGCCGTATTCTATACTATGGAGTTCTTGTTTGGTGGAAAGCCATACAAAAAACAACATACCTCAAAAAATTAGAGGGGGTATGCAGACTATCGATGCTTAGCATTACGGGAGCCCTGAAAACAACCCCGACGGCTGCACTATATGCCATTCTGTACATTCCACCTGTAGACCTGGTAGGAAAGAACATAGCATTAACAATTGCAACCAGGCTCGATGCCTCGGTGCAGCTTGAGCGCCGACCATATGGCCATAGTAGTATAGCATCATCAATCACAAGACGAACAGACTACCTGATTTCCTATCTGCGATTCGAGGGAGATCTTAAGGCCAACAATAGAGGTCGACAGTTGGCGCAAGGGTGCGCAAATGCCGGACGAGGCGATGCATGTGTACACAGATGGTCTGCGGTATGCTGTGCTGATCCGGAAATAAGCAGATCCTACAGGCTGCCGGATTACTGTAGCGTTTTCCAAGCGGAAATATTAGCCGCAACCAAAGCAGTAAAAACCCTGGAAGAGAATAGCTTAAGCTGCAACCGTGTTAACTTTTATATTGACAGCCAAGCAGCAATTAAGGCAATAATCTCGCATAGCACAGCATCTAAATCCGTGTTTGAGTGTAAGCAGTCTCTGGAGAGAATTGGGACAGGAAGAAGCATACATCTATATTGGGTCCCAGGGCATATGGGAATAGATGGGAATGAAAAAGCGGACGAACTAGCTAAAAAGGGCGCATTCCTTGAAGCTTGCTCCGTAGACGTCCCACGAGATTAAGCGAAGGTGAGATGTGCACATGATCGACCAAGCGGGAAAGGCGTGGGTTCAAGCGTGGGGCTGTAAAGTGTCGAAGATTATGTGTAGGTCTTACAACCTTAGACTAACAAAGTTGCTTCTATCATTAAAAAGATAGGACTGTAGACTCTTGACGGGTATTCTGACTGTACACTGCTTTCTGGCATCACATGCCTAATGCTTGGTCAGTGATAGCAGATGTAGGAAGTGCGGGTTGGAGGAGGAAACGATCGAGCACGTTCTGTGCTCGTACCGTGCACTTGCCAGGCTAGGACCCCAGCTATTAGGAGTGATACAGCTGTCAGATATAGAAGCAGCAAGTGGCTTAAGTCCTAAGAAGCTTCTAGTATTTGCCAAGAGGACGGAGTTATTTTATAACATAGGTTTTGATGCAAAACGAAGGTAAATGTTTCAATGTTTTACTGCAAAGAGGAAATATTAAAATCGATGCATCCGTTTTTGAGCAATAGCTATGTAAACAAAAATTTCATAACTTTTTACTGCAAAACAACTGTTTTAAAATCAGAGCATTTCACGTGAAGTGATGGGCGTTCAACGGTATTTAGCGACTTGATTTTATAAGATTTACAGACAGTGAGTGGACTTGGTAAATTGTTTTCTCAGATGTAATGAGAAATAAAAATTAATACGAGCTGGGAAAGCGAAGCTAAATAAGTTTGATTTGCGTTTACCTTGCAACTTCCGTAGACTGGTAGACATGTAACAAATAAAAAGAAGAGATTTGCTTCTATCAAGCCAATGCTTTTGTGTATTCGATTGTGTGTGCATTGATAAACAGAGAGACAACACGTAAGGAAATCAAAGGGACATGAAGGCCGCGGCACAACGTCATTTTTCATATACATAGATGCGTTTAACGCAAGCTTATACATTCCAGTAAAACATCGCCACAATCAACCAAGATGTTGCGTTTGTAAATATGAAGGAACTTCAGACTTGGCAACTGAACCTTATTTCGCCTTCTACATTTACATACAAAATTTCGCGAAGCACTGGTATAAACATTCTCCCTATACAACAAAAATACTTGCTAACATATTTTGTGTTGTTGTTGTTGTAGCGATAAGGACACTTCCCGAAGGTCTTGGGGAGTGTTATCGATGTTGATGGCCCTTCGGCGGATGCAGATCCGGTACGTTCCGGTACCAAGCCCGACCATCTCGGGAACGATTTGTTATGACCACATGCGACTTTCTAGGCCATATCGCCCTCCCACGCCCTAGATCGGGTTCGCCAGAGCCTCGGTTGTTAATGTAACAGGATTCGCCACATATTTTGTGTCGTACTCATTTGTTATATTGCAGTTTTTACTTGCGAAAAATTTTATAAAAGTTACCAACGAGTGGGAAAAATAGTTTCACTTGCAAAGTGTGCCAACACCCTTAGCCAAAGCAAATGTCAAATTCTTCTTCTTATGCTTCTTTGCTTGTAACAAAATTTGGGAATTGTCTTCATTTTTTGCATGTCAGATGGCGCCAGTGTCGCTCAATCTACCGTTCTCCATAAAAATACGCGCAATCTACTCATAATGCATAAGCTTGTGTTAAACTTATCTATATGAAAAACTACTTATGTGTCGGGGCTTATAATTAAAAGCCCTCTAACTCCTTTCCGCCATAACTTTATACAATTTTTTTTTTTTTTTGCACATACTCTTCTGTGATCGAAACCTTTGTTCATTGAAAATCGGTAAAGCCGTTCGGCAGTTTTGCCCGGTCACCTTTTGGGTACTGCATTTTATAATATTAATAGAAAATAGATTTTGCATATCACTCACGAAATAGTAGGTATGTAACGTCGCACGATAGTAGGTATGTGACAGATTTTTGTAACCTTTTTTTCAGATAAATTACCAACATTTAATCCTTCATTGTTTTTCTTTGTTTTCCCAAACGTTTAAGATAATCGACTTTTTTGAAAAATTTTATTCCAAACTTTAATTCCGAAAATTCGTAAAATGGTACATACGATATTAAATTAATAGCAATGTATGCCGACTGTCCACGATTTACTTTCAGATTAAAATTTAAAACAAATGCAATGACAATAGAGCGGCCAGTAGGTAATCAGCATGATTCCCATTTCCTGCTTATACTAACTAATCTATTATTCAACCAAAGAGTTAGTTTTCTAAATTCATTGCTATCTTTAATTATTTTTTAATTAAATATTTACACTTGGCTTTCTCTCTTATTTAACATACAATAAAAATCTATTTGAGCCACTTAATGCTTGCGAATAATACCCAGTTAACGTTTCAGTAACAGCTGTTAATTATTATTTAAATTTCTTCAATTATGTTAGTAAACTAAAATTAAAAAAAAAATTGCTAATGACATACAGCAGTTTCACTTTCGTACTAACATTTGTTTAATTGTTCATTTAATTGACGCAAGTTGTCTTATATTGTGTATATTTAAGCCAATCGCAAACATATATTCAGACACGCAATTGAGTATATATTGTTAAATAAATATAAAAACATACAAATGCACATAAATTAGTTGTAGGATTGATTCCTGGAAGATGTTGCACTGATCGAGCTTGGCTTTTCATTAGTTAAATTAGACCGATCTTTTTTATTACAGCATAAATCTTGTGTGATCCCGCGAACCGTGTCAACTACCGCGGAATCAGCCTGCTTAATATCGCGAATAAGGTTCTATCTAATTTACTGTGCGAAAGACTGAAGCCCATTGTCAACAAATTGAGTGGAGCTTATCAGTGTGGCTTCAGACCTGGTAAATCTACTATCGACCAGATTTACACGATGCGCTGGAACACTCACCATCTTTTCGTCGACCTCAAAGCATCCTTTGACAGCGCGGAAAAAAGCTGCTTGTATGCTGCCATGTCTGAAGTTAAGTTTCCTGCAAAGTGAATAAAGCTCTGCCAAATACCGCTGAGCAACATCACTAGCTCCTTAAGGATTGGTAAAGACGTCTCCGTGCCATCCGAAACCAGATAAGGCTACTCCCTTTCGTGGGATTTCTTTAACATAGTGCTGCAGAAGATAACAATAGCAGCAGAATTAAACCGTGATGGTATAATATATTTAAGAGCGTACAATTTCTTTGGATAAGATAAAGAAGCAAAAAAAGTGAGTCTTGCGGTAAACGAGGACATGCCGAAGTCATCCAAGAAAGAATCGGCGCGCTCGCGCCTTTGCAGCCACGTCATTGTTGACGGATATAAATTGAGACTGTAAAGGATTTCGTCGTATTTGGGAACCAGGATTAAAAGCAAAAACAAATTCAGCTTAGAAATCAAACGGAGATCAACTGACAATTAAAGTCTTCTCTTGAGGAACAAAAATCCCGCTCTGCAAGTCGCTCATCATTCCTGTCCTGATGTACGGCTTAGAATCATGGACGGTGTCGAGAGCAGATGAGGTGGCTCTTGAAGTGCTCGAGAGAAATGTTCTCCGGAGGATCTATGGCCCTGTCCACAATGCCGACGGCGAGTATTGATGGAGGTATAATGATGATATGTATCAGCTTTACGCAGATATAACGGTAGTGCAGCGTATAAAAACCCAAAAGCTTCGCTGGTTATGTCATTTTAAGCGAATGGACGAAGATGCTCCGGCCAAGAAAGTATTTCAGTCGACACCGCAGTTTGGAAGCAAAGGGAGGGTAAGGCCTCCATTGCGTTAGGAGAGGCAAGCGGGGGAAGGTTAGACCTTCCGAATGCGCCGATTCTTTCTTAGATGACAGTAAGTATTTCTGATTGTCCTTCTTTACCGCAATATCCACTTTTCTTGCTTCTTTATCTAATCCAGAACAGTCAGAACTCACAGTGCGTTTGTTAGTAATATTAATATAATCAGCATACGCCAGTAGTTGTCTACTCTTAAATATAATGTACCGAAATATATATTGGGGAAAAACTTAACAAACGTGCGTTTTTATTCCTAATGACCTAGAGCCAGCCAAAAGTCAATAAATATAATTTCAAGCAAAGGTCGCATAAATATTAATATTATAATGTACCGCCACGTTTTAGTTATGCTGCTAAAATTATCTTCTACAGCACTATATCAAAGAAATCCCACGAAAGGGAGTCGCCTTATCTGACTTCGAATGGCTCGGAACTTAAATTCAGACATAACAGCATACGGGCAGCTTGTTTTCATGCTGCCAAAGGCTGCTTTGAAGTTGACGAAAGGATGGTGAGTGTCGATTCCCTTATCGTGAGTATTTTCCGGGTCAGAAGCCGCACTGATTAGGTTCAACCAGTTGGTTAACTGTGGGCTTCAGTCTTTCGAACAATACGCTAGTAGAACTTTATACACGATATTAAGCAGACTGTGCAGAGTACACGCAAGCTCCAATCTGGAGGCAAGCGCTCATCTGACCGTATTTTGGTACTGATGCATGCTCTTTATTAACTCTTCGCCTCTGTGTTTGAAGAGTTCGGTGGTTATTTGGACAGTATATCGCAGGAATAATTTTACTTGAAGTAGAGGGCTCTTCCTTGCGTTGATGATGATGGTTGGTGTTATAGTACCTACCAACACTTCGCCCGCTCAGGTATGTGTAAATATGATTCGAGTCCTGTGAGCAATCTACACAGGCGAGGCAAACATCTGTATCTATGGTCAGTAAACTGGGTCGAAAAGAAAAATTGCAAAAGTTCGCCTCTAAATTTGAAGCTTATGTTGAGAGGATCTCGGAAATTTTTTTAGATCCTTGTAAATTTAGCTGAAATTGTTTTTGTTGTAACTTGGTTGTTTTATACATGTCTCGTTTTTAAATTTGATATGTCATAATTCTTGAGAATTTCTATAAATTCGTTTAATGTCCTTTGTGCTCGGAGGTGGCTTTATTATAGCAAAACCAGTTATATGAAAAACGAGACCCTCTCAACATAAGCTTCAAATTTAGGACGGAGTTTGGCAACTTCTTTTATTTCGTATAGGAACTAACCCAGTACATGTACAGGTTTTGACTAAATAGGTACATTCAGATCAAAGTTCTGCGAAAGAAACTATGGTTTTCACTTAAACAGAACGATAGAAAATATTTTTCATTATTTTCCTTCGCAAAAGTGCGCTTTTTCTTTTTTTGATGACAACAATTACGACGCCTCGTTTTCGTTCATAAAATGATCTGCCGTTTGCATCTTTCTTATTCGAAATAATGTAGCTGTCCCATATAGTTTTTCTGTTCCGTTATATTGTACAGCATAAGGTCAAAGAACGTACAATGGGGAGTCGTCAAATCATAAACCTAGTTTGGTCTTCAACTTCTCTGACAGGTCCGTTCCCAACTCACTACTCAACGTCTTTAGCGCAGCCCTATAAGCTTTACATGCATACGTAGCTTTCTTTCGTGCTATTAGTAACACCTTTGTAATCGACAAAGAAATGACCGATATCGGTTCTCTTATCATTGACATTCGCCCGAATTTGAAGTGTCTTGAATTATAATTAAATTATCCCGGTTTAAATCACACAAAAGAGTTGTTTGCCGTATAGGTATGCCGCTATAATTTTAACGGTCGATTTGGCGAAAGTAATACAATTCTGACAGCTGTTGTTGTGCTAGCTATTTTAAAGTAGCATGACTCAGTCTGGAGCTTGCGAAAACGGAAACAAAGATAATTAGGTATTTGTTTACGACTCAATTCCAGGTAAGTACTTGAGTTATAAGTAATTTCCTAAATTCTCGATTAAGAAAAACAATAATAATAACCAACAGAGCCAGCAGATTTCACTGTGTATTTGTTGAGGCTATTAACCATCTTTTAAGATTGCAATATAAACTCTCTTAATCAAGGAATGGTATGAAGAACTACTACCTGGGGTCTGGGAAACTTATTCGCGGATGGATCCAAGCTGAGGGTTGGGGGAGACTTCCCGATCACGCAGCGACTTCCAAGCGGAGTCCGCCGAAAATAAGAATTCTGCCGTAGGAATGTTTATCAGCTAATTCAACTCTTATGAAATTCGATATTTACTGGGATAGTCAACACGCTTATATTAGCTTCACCTGTATGTATGCTTGTTTGTAACTCTCTCCCTAGCCTAGGCGCGCAAAGGAGAGTTATACCCACGTAGCGGCAATTGTTGAAGTGGTTAAATAACTCGCTACAAAACGAGTTGTGCTTAATAGCGGAGACACGAACCTATGTACTACCATGCTACCAACATCAAATATCTAAGTGGATTGTATATACTAAAGCGGGAGTCATTGGTGCCATTTGTCGTATCGCTGTAGTCGTATCCCTAACGTAATCAGCTGTTTATCGTTACGACGGTAAACCAAAAACCAATTGGTTGGCTACGATACGGTTACGACCTTAGCGGCACCAATAATCGATTGCATTGATTCCCATAAGGTTGGTCGAATCAGCTGTTATAAGGTTACCGATATGGTTACCGATAAAGCACCAATGTCTCCAGCTTAAAACGGCACCATATTTACGTTTTTTTTTCATTTTTTTGAACTATACATATTTATATTATTTGTTATAAAATTTAACTTGGTGCCAGGACATTGTGACATCCCTGGCAGCTGTCGCGCTGGTCTGCTGCGAATTTAAAGTGGCCTGGCATCAGGGACTTTGAAATTACGTTCGTCAGTTGCTCTTTGCTTCTGCACAGGCGGGCCTCGAGCCAATTTGGTCAGCGCTATGCTGACGCCATACTGATTTGTGATACTTTTGCGGTCGGCGGAAATGTTAAGGTATACTTACGTTTATCTATTCATGGCAATTTCTTAATGGGAGTCTATACGTATGTCTCAATATCCCCAGTTTTGTGTGATACCAGAAGAAATCGTCCAATATCGTCGATGTCTGCCTTGTCCCTAACTTTACTGTTTCTACGCAGCGATTCGCTAAATAATTGAAAGCCAGTAATGTGTTTAGATAATGTAGTAACACATCGAACCCTTAAATTTTCCAAGTGAGGTGGCCTTTAACTGGGCAAAGGCCACCCAACCCGACCTAACCTTGGCCGTCATAAATTTAAATATTTTCTCATTCTCTTCTGTCTACCGCACACACACTTTCTGGCGGGCATGGCACCACCTCCAACATCGAAATTTTATTAAACTGATCTAAACATGAACGGGGGTTATCCACAGTTTAAATTTTATCTTTTCTTGGGTCACACCGCCATCTATTGGCAACCTTTCGGATATACATTTACTTTCAATCATCCTGGATCTTATTCGCTTCAGGAATATGCAGTTCTACACACTCTTTAAATTCTTAGATGTATAGATGAAGATACTGAGGAAGAATACAGTACCTGTGCAGCATATATAAAATGCGTTTTCCGCACAGGCGCATAAATAATAAAAGCAAAAAAATCCTTTTCAAAATAAATTTCACAAACACTTTATTGATACGAGTAGGTATAAAAGCAACTCCCGCGCAAGTGAAGTTAGCCCGGTTCTTTATATATTTTTGAATTGACTTGCGTAAAATTGTCTAACCGATTCGACAACGAATATGCAACTAAAATAATTTCAATCAACATTGACGATGATCAATTTAACTTAGAACAAAAAAAGGAGAAAAAACATTGACATTCAAGTGGGTATAAGTACGAACGAAAGTTGGTAGGTATTTAAGTGAGTTCGCAACCAATCCGGTTAGTGCGTGCGGTCGGCGTTATAGCGTGAAGAAAGGGAGCAGATATCATTCATATGCTGTAAACAACTCCTAACTCCAAGCCCTTGAATTAATGCTATTAACAGGCAAACATTAAAATGGGAAAAGTGATCATTAATCAAGCCGACTTTTGTCGCCTTTTTTTGATACTTCTGTTGTTAAATTGAAAAATTCATGCTGGTGTATCGCAGCTAAGACACCAAGTCAGTGAACCCCGATCCCGGAACTCCCGACCTATTTTGCCATCCCGAAATCACGGGACTATATTTATTAAAATCCCGGGTCCTTAGGATTCGCGAGATTTTATATTGCAAATTTAAAAAACTTTATTTAATAAATTGGGAAAAATTTAAATAAATTCAAAATTTTTAATTAACAAAAAAATAAAAATGCTTTAAAAAATGTTTTGATACATTAAAATCAACAAAGGGCACTTGATAGTACAAAAAAACTTTAATTGATTAATGGTATCCCTGGTTTTTATTTTTGGAAAGTTCTAATTCTAAGGCAAAAGGAAGTCCTCTTTCATGACAAAAACAGCCTTCTTTAGACGTTGCAAGTCTCAATAATCTGATTTCATGGGAAATAGACATTTTTATAACCAGTATATTTCGTGTATTTCTGCCATGAAAAGCTTCTCAGTGAAAACTCATCTGACTTGGAGATGACGTTCGGAGTCGTCGTTAAATATGTAGGTCCCGTCCCTCCAATTTGAAGGTAAAATTAAAAATGAGCATGGCGCAAATTGGAAGAAAAGCTCGGCCTAAAATCTCGTCGGAGGTTATAGCGCCTTACATTTATTTATTTATTTATATTTCATAGCCTACCTTTAGAAATGATGTATAACAGGGATGCACCGTAACGTGAAGCTAATCGTTTATCAAAAAATTTCCACCGTTTCCGTTGAAACACTTCGAAATATTATCGATAAAGAAATTATCAAGATAAATTGTATCTCGTTTTTAACCGAAACGAAAAGCTATCGTTAACGTTAAAAATGTTAACAAAAACGTGATACTTTATGTTTGAATTGTGCTGGCAATGCTATAGCCATGGTGAAGCCGTAAGGTGGCAACAGCGAGCGGACATGCACACACAAACTCCATGTAATTTGTTTGTGTAATTCGTTTTTGGTAATGTCAAAAATTCTCTGAGAAATGTTCGTACTGTCAAAATTCATGACAAAAGTTGCAATCAGCTTGGCTAATGCTTCCACCTTTAATTACTCCGCCACCAATCAGCTTTGCCAGCATAGCTTGAAATTTATAATCAACATAAACGATTTGATTTCGTTTTGATATGGCGGAAAACGAAACGAAATCATTTCGTTAATTTGACGTTCTTAACGTAACGAAATGATATCGGTTCGTTGGTTAAGCATGCCTGATGTATAATATTGTTACGAATATTAGCAAAACTAAGGAGTAATGCCATCTCTAAGCCGATGCTAAGCAGTGACGTGAATTCACATCCATAGATCAATCATTATGTATCTACATAAACGAAACAATAATCGCGTCTACACATATGTACCATGTACGTATACGAGCAGCGGAGAGTCAATGCACAAACACATGCATATATCTGAGATACTCCTATAAGTATGCAATGAGAAAAACTATCAAATTGTGCAATTGTAGTTACAGCTGAAAAGTTTGAGAGCTGCTGGACTAGTAGATTCTGGAAGCGCCTAGAAGATGCGAAGGTTGAAATCAAAGAGTATAAAAGGCGACAATTGTAGAGGCGCTGAAATTCAGTTTGATTTGAGTTGTCAATCAGTTTGGTTATTAAGCAAACTATTCGTTGCACAGTTTGAGTGTTATTGTGAAGTACTTTAATAAAGGCCATTTTGAATTATTACAAATTGGAGTTATTTATTCAACAGTATAGTGATTCGAACTTAGCAGAGGATTGCAAATAAGAGTATTTGCAAGTAAATTCGTTACAATATGTTAACAACAATTTCACCTACCAACGTGGAAAGATGTTATTTGCCGGTTGTTTTGAAGCAAGTAAAAATCTAGTCATTCAGATCATACTATCAAGTAAGTGCTCTAATATGATTAGGATATTTTTTAAAATAATGATTTGTTTGGATTTCGTGAAATTTCATATGTGTTTAAGTGTATAACACAAAATATTTATTTTTGTTTAAAAGGAAACTAATTTTTTATTTATTTATAAGATTTGAATTTAATTTTTTTAAAACATCGGACTGAAATACATGCTATCGTAATACTACTTACATTATTATTGAATCAAAATTCAAAACTAATGGCTTCTGTATAATCCCGGGATTGCAAAAGATGTTCGGGATTCGATGCCTTAATCGCGGCTATATTTTATTGCGCTACTGCATTATTCTTACCGTTATTGTTTTCTCATATATTCCTAGTACACTTCAACTTTGCTGATAAAAAGCTGCAGCTGAGTAATTAAATTAATTGTATCTGAAGATATTTATATTATCTTAATCTGCTTCGAGAGTGTACTGTTGAGAGACTCTTATCTATTCGCGTTATGTGCGATATGTCCAGTTGAGCTGTATTATCATGGAAAGCTTTATGTAAAAAAAAAACGGTGATTTCTTCCAGGCCTTAGTCGATAGTTTCGATAGCGATTTTTTTTTTTTTTCATAAAAAGCCTTCATTTTTATATTATAAGCTTTTATTTACTCTCACTTGGCTGTTGTCTGTAATCAAATCTTGCAAGTTAAATTTGATACACTTCCCGGTGCAAGATTGAGCTGCAATTTTGCACACATGTATAACTCCGATGACAATGCAATATCACTTTGCGAGAATTCGATAAATTAATCGATAACATAGTTATCGGTAAAGATTTGTATTCACAAGGGAATAAAAGTCGTAAGTCCTCAAGAACGCAGGTAAGTTCGCTTTGTTTGTGTATGCAACAAACGTAGAAGTTAGGCTGTTATCGCTAAACGTTGCATACTTTTTGTTGCATAATTTTCTGCGCACTTGATTTGTTTTACAGATTTTTGCGATAGAACAAAGCAGAGATCTGCAATAGTAGTTGTAAACTGAACGCGACATAGGCAAAGTCACAATAAAATATGATTTTAAGTTAGTTAACACTCGATAGAAGAACTTGACTGTTCAAAGTTGACTTCGAAGAAACCTTGTAATGTTGATGCATTAAAAGAAATGGATAGGATGAGAAACGTTACAAATAACTAAGTAAAGATTACATAACTAATTTAAACAATATTTTACCCTACTATAAATTTAAAAAAATTCATATTTAAATTAAATTTAAGAAGAAAGTTTTTCTAAGAACAAGCTTCTATTACTTGTTAATAAAACGAACTAAAAAGTAAAACATAAAATTAAAGAAAAAAACTTTTTTTAAAAATAAACTTTTGTTATTGGTTAATAAAATTAACTAAAAAGTAAAAAATAAGTTGACTGTAAAGAAATATAACACTTTCTAAGTTCATTGTAACCTTTAACGATAATTAGGCTTCTTCGTCTGCGACAAAAAAATTCCATATTGTACATAATTATATATTTTAACATTAAAACTTTACACCTAAATTATTAAATCTTACAATTTATATCACAGTCCTAATTGTAATAATAAAAGCGTGTTACATTGTGATAGCAAGAAAAGGAGGTTCTAAATGTTAAAGGACTGTGATATAAACTGTAAGATTTAATAATTTAGGTGTACAGTTTTAATGTTAAAATATATAATTATGTACAATATGGAATTATTTTGTCGCAGGCGAAAAAGCCTAATTATCGTTAAAGGTTACAGTGAACTTAGAAAGTGTTATATTTCTTTACAGTCAATTTATTTTTTACTTTTTAGTTAATTTTTTTAACCAATAATAAAAGCTTATTTTTAAAAAAGTTGTTTTTCTTTTATTTTTGTTGTAAATTATAAGTATAATTTTTGATTGATTTTAATTTCTAAAATCTAGTTATTAGATAAAATATGAGCAGCCAGTTACGCCCCGATTCTGAGCGTTACCGTTAAAATAGTACCCAGAACGTTATGTAACCGAATATCGTTACCAGTTCTTTTATCCGCGATTCTTGCCAAAATGGTAACGCTGTCATCACCGAAAAACTCACCAGTGTCTGTGAAATTTGAAAGGCAGAGTTGGGTCGTTTCGTTCTGAACTTGTTCAATTGACCGGGTCTCTCAACTGAACAAGTGAACTAGATTTTCGATTTCGGCTCTATTTGTTCTTTTAGTTCATTTGTTCCTTTAGTACGTTTTATCTAATGTTATTCTTTCTCACTTCTCGTTCGCGAACATTGTAAATTCATACATATATACATACGCAGAAATTCTGAGCACGAATGTCGATGATGCCACTTACACTAAAGATATGTGTGGTCATCTTTGTGTGTGGCACTGCTACAACAATATATGTATGGACTAATTATGAAAAACATCTTTTGTAAGAAACTAATTACATTTATTAAACTTGAAAAGATCATATTTACAATTTGTGTCTGTACTCTTTCAATTTCCTGGATCTTCCGAAATGTGTAACTTCTTTTGAAGTTAATTAAACATATACATATGTATATATTAACTTATTTATTCATAACACATTTAAATATACATACCTACACAAAGCATTGCTGCATACACACCCTCATCTATACTTGTAGGCCTTTTTCGCGGGTGCAAGCAGCAGTGAACAAATTGCTTGAAAACAAAAAAGAACAGATGAACAAAAAGAACAACTTTTCGTTCATCAGAAAAAGAACTTAAGAATCGAATCTCTGAAATGAACGAAAAAGCACAACTCTATTGAAAGGTAGTTTTCTTCGCTTTCACGGTGCCACTTTGGTCCAGTTGGACCAAAAATGGTCGCTTCCAACCCCATTTGTTTCGCTGGTCCCTTTTCTTCAATATTGGTCCTTTTTAGGCAGTAGCCACGATTTGTACTTTTCTTTCTTTTTCACTCAGGTAAAAATTCACAATATTGCCCCAAAAATTCGCTACACTTTCGTTAGCCCCCATATAATTTTGAATTTACTTCAATGGAACTCTTACCATAAAAAATTGCTGAGTCAATAAAATATACCAGAACAATAACATTCAGCTAGAATATAATTCAGGCATGCTTAACGAACGAAATTCGTTTATTAGCGTTGATTATCGTAACGAAATGATATCGTTTCGTTCGTTAAGCATGCCTGATATAATTTATGCCAGGCATTAAAAAGAAAAGTGTTGGCAAACACATTGTCGTTAATTGTTGATGAAATAACCAACTAATCAAAAAACCTCTTGTTTTATAATAATATTAATAACGGCTAGATATTTCGATCGGTTATACAACACTATGTAAAATATATGAAAATAAAAATTGCTTCTCGTCTAGCATAGCTTAAAGCGAGCACTCTGGCGTGATCTAACACTTTCAAAACTTATACAAAGAAATTCTATGCATTACTTCTCGTTTGGCACGTTGATATTTAAATCTTTCTCTCCCAGCTCAATGAGTTCAAGGAGTTCCAGGACTATTGCGGTGTTAAGCCACGAAAAGTAATTGAAAACTAAGTATCTTGGCACAAGAAATATTTTAACTCGAAGACAGAAGGAAGCAAATTCAAAAGAGATTTAATTTCGGAAGAAATGTTTTGTATAAAATTATTCCCGTACTTACTGAATCTAGGCTCTGATATGAAGTTTAAACGTTAAGGAAAAAAGTAAGCATCTATAAAAATAGCACTAAAAAAAATTGCCTAGTTTCATTTATGATTTAATGATTTACTGAGTTTTCCACATACATAGTTCGGCAACACCAGAACGCAAATTTTGAACCGTTTCTACCTAAAACCTAACTGCACTATACATTTTATTTCATTACAATCAACAACGTAATGCTAGAACCAAGAACTTTGTGACCAAAACTAGATTCACAGCGTTTGGTTGGTGAATGCCATAGACTCATCCTATGTCAAAATATAATACCATTTTTGGTTGCATGCACATATATTTGTTTGTTCAGCTTGAATTAAAGAAAATTCTTCACTATGTTTAGTAAAACTTTATATGGAAACATCCTAAAATTTTGTATTTTATACTAATAAAATAAAAATAAAAAGTTTGTCCTTTTTTCCATGAATTTTGGTCCCAAATGAAAACATGGTGTGGCAAGCGTGTTCGCTTTACCGAAAATGTCTCACTTGTAGATACGAGGTTAGCGAATAAACGGGACGATGTGTATATGCATATTATGCATGATAAGTTTCTACATAGGTATATTGTAATTTATTCTGTGAAAGTGCATAATGTAAACAAATATGTATAGCAAAAGGCAACACTTTTTTATACTCAGTTGAGCAGAGCTCACAGAGTATATTAACTTTGATTGGATAACGGTTGGTTGTACAGGTATAAAGGAATCGAGATAGATATAGACTTCCATATATCAAAATCATCAGTATCGAAAAAAAATTTGATTGAGCCATGTCCGTCCGTCCGTCCGTCCATCTGTCCGTTAACACGATAACTTGAGTAAATTTTGAGGTATCTTGATGAAATTTGGTATGTAGATTCCTGGGCACTCATCTCAGATCGCAATTTAAAATGAACGATATCGGACTATAACCACGCCCACTTTTTCGATATCGAAAATTTCGAAAAACCGAAAAAATGCGATAATTCATTGCCAAAGGCGGTTAAAGTGATGAAACTTGGTAGATGGTTTGACGTTATGACGCAGAATAGAAAATTAGTAAGATTTTGGACAATGGGCGTGGCACCGCCCACTTTTACAAGAAGGCAATTTGAAAGTTTTGCAAGCTGTAATTTGGCAGTCGTTGAAGATATCATGATGAAATTTGGCAGGAACGTTACTACTATTACTATATATGTGGTAAATAAAAATTACCAAAATTGGATGAAGAACACGCCCACTTTTTAAAAAAATTTTTTTTTAATTCAAATTTTAACAAAAAATTTAATATCTTTACTGTATATAAGTAAATTAGGTCAAAATTTAACTCCAGTAAAGATATGATGCAACAAAATACAAAAATAAAAGAAAATTTCAAAATGGCTCACCCTAATGACGATATCTCGAAAAGGCGTCCACCTATAGACCTAATGCCCACTCCCTCTTAAAATGCTCAGTAAAACCTTTCGTTTGATACCCATATCGTTCAAACATTCTAGAGTCACCCCTGGCCCACCCTAATGGCGATATCTCGAAAAGGCGTCCACCTATAGACCTAATGCCCACTCCCTCTTAAAATGCTCAGTAACACCTTTCGTTTGATACCCATATAGTACAAACATTCTAGAGTCACCCTTGGTCCTCCTTTATGGCGATATCTCGAAAAGGCGTCCACGTATAGAACTAAGGATTACTCCCTTTTAAAATACTCATTACCACCTTTCATTTGATACCCATATCGTACAAACACATTTTAGAGTCACCCTGGCCCACCCTAATTGCGATATCTCGAAAAGGCGTCCACCTATAGACCTAATGCCCACTCCCTCTTAAAATGCTCAGTAACACCTTTCGTTTGATACCCATATCGTACAAACATTCTAGAGTCACCCTTGGTCCACCTTTATGGCGATATCTCGAAAAGGCGTCCACCTATATAACTAAGGATTACTCCCTTTTAAAATACTCATTACCACCTTTCATTTGATACCCATATCGTACAAACACATTCTAGAGTCACCCCTGGCCCACCCTAATGGCGATATCTCGAAAAGGCGTCCACCTATAGACCTAATGCCCACTCCCTCTTAAAATGCTCAGTAACACCTTTCGTTTGATACCCATATCGTACAAACATTCTAGAGTTACCCCTGGCCCACCCTAATGGCGATATCTCGAAAAGGCGTCCACCTATAGACCTAATGCCCACTCCCTCTTAAAATGCTCAGTAACACCTTTCGTTTGATACCCATATCGTACAAACACATTCTAGAGTCACCCCTGGCCCACCCTAATGACGATATCTCGAAAAGGCGTCCACCTATAGACCTCATGCCCACTCCCTCTTAAAATGCTCAGTAACACCTTTCGTTTGATACCCATATCGTACAAACATTCTAGAGTCACCCCTTGCCCACCCTAATGGCGATATCTCGAAAAGGCGTCCACCTATAGACCTAATGCCCACTCCCTCTTAAAATGCTCAGTAACACTTTTCGTTTGATACCCATATCGTACAAACATTCTAGAATCACCCCTTGCCCACCCTAATGGCGATATCTCGAAAAGGCGTCCACCTATAGACCTAATGCCCACTCCCTCTTAAAATGCTCAGTAACACTTCTCGTTGGATACCCATATCGTACAAACATTCTAGAGTAACCCCTGGCCCACCCTAATGGCGATATCTCAAAAAGGCGTCCACCTATAGACCTAATGCCCACTCCCTCTTAAAATGCTCAGTAACACCTTTCATTTGATTCCCATATCGTACAAACACATTCTAGAAACACCCCTGGTCCACCTTTATGGCGATATCCCGAAACGTCGTCCACCTATGGAACTAAGGATCACTCCTTTTCAAAATACTCATTAACAGCTTTCATTTGATACCCATATCGTACAAACACATTCTAGAGTCACCCCTGGTCCACCTTAATGGCGATATCTCGAAAAGGCGTCCACCGATAGACCTAAGGCCCACTCCCTCTTAAAATGCTCAGTAACACCTTTCATTTGATACCCATATCGTACAAACAAATTCTAGAGTCAGCCCTGGTCCACCTTTATGGCGATATGCCTAAATGGCGTCCATCCATAGAACTATGGCCTACTCTCTCTTAAAATACTCTTTAATACTTCCATTTGATACACATGTCATACAACCACATTCCAGGGTTACCCTAGGTTCATTTTCCTACATGGTGATTTTCCTTATTTTGTCTCCATAGCTCTCAACTGAGTATGTAATGTTCGGTTACACCCGAACTTAGCCTTCCTTACTTGTTACTATTATCTTTACTTATTTGCGCTTAGAATTCCGTATTTTTCAGTTTTGCCTTTTTCCAAACAACAGCTGTTGTGTGGTTATTTCGATGTAACCACCTACTTTTGTGGGTAAAAAATTATCCGGCTACTTTCGCTGGTAGAATACCAAAAGGTGTAAATGTAAAAGTTGCCACATGATTTCGTTACCGTGCTGAAGAATGTTGTTACCACACTAGAATCGGCGCGTTAAGCAAACATTTTAAAATATGTAAATAACCAATCGTTTACAAAAATGTTTGACATTATTGGAAAAGGATTTAAGTGTGTAATCGAAAAGCGATTGAACAGACATTCGCCTCTTGTATGAATTCACAATGGACGTGACATAGGCGAAGTGGGTGAGAATAGAGAGGGAGAGTACAACAGCTTCCGTACCGTCATGATGTAATAATAAAGGTAATGTCCATGGTGGAATAACCAGGTGAAGTAAGCCGTCAATTGTCTCGTTCTAAATTCATCTTTGTTCTGTCATCTATCTGAAAAATTTTCACCAATGTTGTCCCCGAAAAAGTGTTGCTTTTTGAATTTTTCTGGACTAAAATATGCCACTTTTAGTACTTTTTTCACATAACTATTAGGTGAATATCCATGGACCTTTATTGGATTTAATTACAGAAATTCATCATTTATGGTATCTTTGGGGTTGGCTTCCATAAGTAAGGCTGTGTGTGCTCAACTAATATTTTTGATATTATCATTATTTATGTACATATCGTCGCTGCGCTCACAAAAATAGTTATGTGTTGCTTAACTGATTTGGACGTTCGAAATTGCGAATAGCTGATACCTTTTCATCAGAAGGTCGAATACTTGTTCCAGAAATGTTATGTCCTAAAAAATCTATATTTGTTACACCAAAAGTACATTTACTTGGTTTAATGTTTAAACCGTACTCTGTAAGGCGTTGAAAAAGGATACGTAAATCTTTTGAATGTTGTTCTTCGTCTTTACTTGCAA
Organism: Eurosta solidaginis; assembly: GCF_040869045.1. Taxonomy (NCBI): domain Eukaryota; kingdom Metazoa; phylum Arthropoda; class Insecta; order Diptera; family Tephritidae; genus Eurosta; species Eurosta solidaginis. Next base: position 99,221,982 of record NC_090319.1, on the reverse strand, counting down.
TAAGTAAGTCGTCGATGTAAGCATATACAAAATCTAAGTCACCTACTACCTCATTTATGAATCTTTGAAAGGTTTGTGCAGAATTTCTAAGTCCGAAAGGCATTCTCATGAATTCAAACATACCGAAAGGAGTTGTAATAGCAGTTTTATAAATATCTTCTTAAGCCATAGGAATTTGGTGATGTGCCCTAACTAAATCTAATTTTGAAAATATATTTTTATTATGAAGGTTCATATTAAAATCTTGAATATGAGGTAAGGGATAACGATCGGGAACAGTTACAATATTCAATCTTCTAAAATCACCACATGGACGCCAGTAATTCAACTCTTTTTTAGGTACAAGGTGAAGTGGTGATGCTACTGAAGAATTTGAAGGCCGACAAATGCCTGTTTTAACTAAGAAATCAAACTCCGTTTTCGCGACTTTGTATTTTACCGGATCTAAGCGCCTGGGCTTAGAAAATGGAAGATTACCTTCTGTTACAAGTCGATGTACTGTTGTATGTTTAACAGGTTTAGTATAATCTGGTTCAGAAATAAGTGACGGAAACTCTTTTAATAATTTTGTAAATTTATTGTCAACCACAAATAATTTCGGTAATGGAATATCACAAAAGTAGGATACTGTATTAACTGAGAGATTGGTTAATGGATCTACCAAACGTTTATGTTTAATGTCTATAAGAAGACCATATTTACAAAGAAAATCAGCGCCAATTATTGGCTTGGCTATATCCGCAATCAAAAATGTAAAGGGAAATTCACGTCTTAAACCTAAATTTACGTTTAAAAGCCTTTCCCGTAATTGGTAATTGTTGAGCCATTAGCTGCAGTGAGAATTATGTCTGAACGTTTCGTATGAGGAAATTTAGACGCGGGTAATACCGAAATTTCTGCTCCACTATCAATTAAAAAATTTTGTTTGTTTTCTCTATCAAAAATAAATAAGCAACGCGTCGAAAATTCTAAATTTCCGTTGTTCGTCGCTGCAACAATGGAAGAATTTAGTTTGTTGAATCTTTGTTTTTGTTATAAGAACAAGGTTGTTCACAACTTCTAGCATTATTTCCAAATTTGTAGTGAAATCTACACAACCAATTTGGATTATTACGCGAGTTAGAACGATGCCTAAAAGAATTTCTAAAATTATTCATAGAATTAGAACGCGACCTAGATTTATTCCGATACACTTCTGTTTTAATTTCTGCCAACTCCAAAGAAAGTTTCTGAAAACTTTCACACATTAAAGAAGTGGTTTTAACTACATTTTCAATAACTGAATTTTGAGCTTTTGTATCTGATATTGTATTTACTGAGAAAACTTCTTTTTTATTCATAACTTCAAAAATGTTATCCGCTAATTTTACTAATTCATTAATATTATTAGAACTTGAGCCAGCCAAAATTGCATTTAAATTTTTGGGAAGTTTTCTCAACCAAATTCTCTTTAAAATATTTTCACTAAAATTTGAACCGGCTAACAAAATTAATGACCGATATAATTCAGAGCGCTTGCGATCACCCATTTCAGAATCATTTAAGATTTTGTCAAGTTTTGAATTTTCACTAAGAGAATGTCTTTCTATTAAAACTTTTTTGAGTTCACTAAACTTGTTAGTGAGGGGAGGGTTTTGGATAAAATCTAAAATTGTTACTATTACGTCTTGTGGAAGTGCTGTTATAATGTGTTCGTATTTGGTATTCTCTTGAGTTATATTTTTGGTGCTAAATTGTGTTTCAGCGTGTACAAACCACGCTTCTGGACAACTAGTCCAAAATTGTGGCAGTTTGACAGATGCAGCACACATTTCAGAATTATTTTGATTTGTATATGGATTTACTAATTCTTCTTGAGAAGAATTATTCTGTAAATCAATAAGGAAATCATTTAAATTTTGTGTGATTGTAGAAGTGTGTGTATTGTGTCGTGGAGAATGAAACATTTTGACTAAATTGAAGAAGGAGTTTACAAATTTAGTAAAATATTAAATTTCAATATTAAAAATATTTATATTTTATAATAACTATTTAAATAAACAATATATATATATATTTAACTAATTGTCCTGTTTTGCTGGCTCGAGGTCCGTGTTTTATAAATTAAACACAATTGTTTCTTTATTCAAAAAAACCGATATATTTCGATTGCTCTACGGCAATCGTCTTCAAGGTTACAGAGCTAATAAAAACATAATGACAACAATTAACAAATATACATATCAAACATTTAACATATTTACATACTTTTCTTAACACGTTTGCTCTGTGCGACGTGGAGTATGGTACTGCCTTTTACTTAGCAGGTGTTTGTAAATATGAGCGGAATGGTCCACATCACTCTTATAGTTGAGTCGTATGTTTGTCGGTACGTTGATAATATGTAACATTTCAAGAGTAAATCGTAATCGTACTCCGCTGCTTTTATTTGATTATTACCGTTGTATCGGTATGTGTTAGAAAATTCTTTTTCAATACTTTTTCTTTTAACGTCCACGCTGCTCTGCTCCTTTCTCCAAAGTTAGTTGACTTGCTTTTTCTTTCGCCTTTCACGTTGTTCGAAAAAAATTAAAAATACACACCACACAATTTTTTAAAATAGGCAGAGATTGCCAATGTAGTAATTGAAACCACGTTTTTATTTTATAACAAAACTTTAAATTATATATTTTAAAACGCATAAATGTATGCGTCAAATTCTTTCTAAATTTTCACCATTTGCCTGAAATTTGGTATATAAATTTGCCTATATTAGTATTTACGATCCTTTTTTCGGGGAAGTAGACCAGAGACCGGCTGGGAATGATATTAGGAATAGAATTGGGACTGAGACTCGGAGTGGGACTGGAACTCGGAATGGGACTGCAACAAAATACATACCACCCTCTGGGACTGGCAATAAGGGATTAAGAAGAATGGGAAAAGCTTGATAGAAGAGAAAATAGGGAAGGATAAGTATACTGAGAAAGAGATACAGTGAGACGAAAATAGAGATAGATGAAGCAAAAAAGACGGAGCGAGGAGTGAATAAAATGATTAGGAAGAAGTGAAAAGGGGAGGGCAGACTTAGAGAGAAAAAGGTTATTAAAATGTATGCAGATAGACCAAATTTAGGGCAGAAAAACGTCCGACGGATCTGCTAGTTACATATATAAATAAACTAGCAGACCCGTCAGACGTTGTTCTGCTCTAAATTTTGTCTATCTGCATGCATTTTAATAAGCTTTTTCTCTCTAACTCTGCCCTCCCCTCTTCACTTCTTCTTTATCATTTTATTCACTCCTCCTTCCGTCTTTTTCGCTTCATCTATCTCTATTTTCGTCTCACTATATCTTTTTCTCAGTCTCCTTATCCTTCCCTCTTTTCTCTTCTCTCAAGCTTTTCCCATTCTTCTTCATCCCTTATTGCCAGTCCCAGAGGGTGGTATGTATTTTGTTCCAGTCCCATTCCGAGTTCCAGTCCCACTACAAGTCTCTGTCCCAATTCTAGTCCCAATCTCATTCCCAGCCGGTCTCTGGTCTACTTCCCCGAAAAAAGGATCGTAAATACTAATATAGGCAAATTTATATACCAAATTTCAGGCAAATCGAATAGGACGTATGTAAATAGGTATGTGGGTAATATCAATTCATGCTTGTTTTCGGCTTCGCATGCATATTTATCAGTTTTGCCAGGTTGATGCGACTAAATCGGCTATCACAATGAAAATTACTTTAAAGCTCTGAGCAACAACTTTCATTTGATATCCATATTACACACACATTCTAGGGGTATCCGGGTCCACGTTTTGGCCTCAATTTCGAGGCCCTAGTAACCAATAGGTATGAATACTACCCTGTACTAAAGCACTCATCAACAGCTTTCATTTGTTATCCATATTCTATAAACACATTCTAGGGGTACCCGGGTTCAAATTTTGGCCTTTTTTTCGAGACCCTAGTCACCCATGGGTAGAAAAATATCCCGTATCAAAGTAATCATAAACAGCTTCCATTTATAATAATAATTTATTTATTTACGGTCTTTAAGACCTAGTTCAAGGTAAAAAAAAAAATATATATATATATAAATAAATTGTATACATTACATGCTTAATGACTTACAGTATAAAAATAATTTTGCTTTAAACTTATTAATATTTTCACAGTCTTTTATCGCATTTGGTAACTCATTGTACATTTTATAACCTATATATTCTAAAGTCTTCTTCGCGAACTCCGTTCTTACTCTAGGCAGTCTTATATTTCCGCTGCTTCTAGTTCCATAGTTATGTATTTCATGATTAAAATGTATTCTCCCGTTTAGATAATTCGGTGTTATTCCTAATTTCATATGATGTATAAATTTCAATGTGAAATAATATATCGACTGTTTTACACTGAGCCAGTTTAACATATTTAGCATTGTAGTTTTTGGTGTTCCAAGCGAACATTTTAAAATTAATCGCATTGCCTTGTTTTGTTGTATCTGCAGTTTTTTTATTTGTGTGTCATTTGCTAATAGCAGGATTGTTGGACAATAGATAAAGTGCGGTTCAATAATTGATCGATAGACTAATAATTTGTGTCGTTGACTAATATATTTACAAGTTCTGTACATAAAACCAATTTTTTTTGCAATTTTGTTTTCTAAATAACTTATGTGTTCTCCAAATCTAAGGTTTTTGTCGATCCAGACTCCTAGGTATTTGATCTTGTCTACTTGCTGAATTTCAACATTTCTTATCTTCAGAGTAATATTGCTAAGGTTATTTGCACCCATAATGCTTTGATTTTTGCAAAATATCATACTTTTGGTTTTATCCACGTTCACTTTCAACTTTCTATGGCATAGCCATTTGTAAAGGGAGTCTAAGTCTTCTTGCATTTTCGATACCGCAAAGCCCGCACTTCTTTCACTAATGGTTATCAATGCATCATCCGCAAATAGTCGAATATTGCAATATTTCAAGCATTCTTTAATATCGTTAATATATATTGTAAACAATAGCGGTGCCAATACTTAACCTTGCGGTAGCCCAATATGTACATCAGCAACCGGTGAAACTGCACTTCCAATTATCGTCTTCTGTTTTCTATTACTCAAATAGCTTCTGAACCATTCCAAGGATTTTCCTCTTATCCCATTATTAAACATAACATTCAGCAGTTCCTCTCTATCCACAGTTTCAAAAGCACGTTTTAAGTCTAAAAAGACTGAGATCACAACTTTCTTATTAGTTATATCCTCTTTCCATTCCGCAATAACCATATTCAGTGCGGTTTCGCAAGAATGGCTTTTCCTAAACCCAGATTGTTCAGGTATAATAATTTGGTATTTATCTAGATATGTCACTAATTGATTTTTAACCACCATTTCCATAATTTTTTCATCTGCGGGTAGCGTATTAATTGGGCGCAGTTCCTCTGGCCTTACTGTATTTTTGACTTTTTCCGCAGGTACTATAGTTGATACTTTCCAGCAATTTGGAACAATGCTACTGTTTATTGATTCATTTATTATATCTTTGTAGAAGTGAGCAATGTAAATCATGGCATCTTTAAATACCCCCTCCGACAAAAGCTTTTTTCCACCATATTTGTTTCTAAAAGATTTAGTAATGTTCATTATATCATCTAGCTCTACGTCGGTGAATTGAAAAGTTTCAATTGCATTATTTACACTTGTTTCTGCCGCAATGGGAATTATTTCAATGCTATCATTAATTTCAGCTATGCTCTGTACAAAAAATGTATTTAGGGCATTGGCTACATCGTATTCCTTCTCGAGGCATTCACCGTTAATTACTATTTTGCTAACGACCTTTCTGTCATCGGTGAGCTCAGCAAGATGTTTTAAATACTTCCACATCCGCTTCATGTCTCCTGCACTATCGAGCACTTTATCTTCCATATATTTCTTCTTTTTATACATAACAGTTTTTTTATATATTTTTTTATGCCATTATAATCCACCCAGTTGCCAGTATTTCTAGCAGTATTATAGAACTCAAATTTTCTTTTGTGCAGTTCCCTTAGCTCACGGTCATACCACTTATTCCTTAGTTGTATTTGGATCCTCTTCTCATACGTCAATGCTTGCATAGCTTCAGTTAAAATATTGTTCAGGATCTCAGTTCTATGTTCTATTCCTACATGAGACACAGAGCTAAAGTCGCACGTTCGCAGCAGATTTAAAAGATTTTCTGCGCTATAGTACTCCCAGTTGGTGACAGTAGCAACTTTTCTCATTTTGCAATATTTAGCTGTTGATACTTTGAAATGAATTGTTTCATGATCGGAAATTTTATATCCACTTACATGTTCAGTTTTAGCTTGCTCATTATTGCTGAAGAGTAAGTCTATTTTCGTAGAGGAGTGCTCAGTTATTCTTGTGTTGAAATTTATTCTTTGTACCATAGCCATTTGTGCAAATAAACTTATAAGCTGGTTTGAGTATGTTGATGATATATTCATATTAATGTTAAAATCTCCAACTATTATAATGTTGTCAGATTCCCTGAGGTGTTCATTGATGACATTGTTTAAGTATGTCATGAAGTCAGCATCACTGCTATTTGGTGAGTGATAGAGTACACCAATTTGCCATTTTAACGCATATTTTTTAAGTTTTATGACAATGCACCGCACATTCCTGTCAATAGCTTTATTACACACTATGCTATATTGTAAATTTTCATGTACATACATTAGAACACCACCTGTATGCCTACTGTGGGAATCGCAGCGGATGAATTTATATGTGGAAATGCATAGCTCAGAATCCATGATTTTATCTGTTGTACATGTTTCCGCGCATAAACCAATGCTGGGTTTTTTTATTTCTATAAGATGTTCCAGCTCTAGCTTATTTGCTGTAATACTATTAATATTAAGATATATACAGTCCAAGTTGAGCACTTTGTTACGCAGGTTTGTTTTAGTTTTCGACTTGTGCTTTGTGGTTACAGATTCCCTCGTTGGTTGCTAATAGCCAATCTTCCTCTTCCTTGCTATGAGCTTTTGTTGATACACAGGACACATTCTGTCCATGGAATCGTGATTTTCGTCCAGTCCCAAAATTAATTCTTTATTAGCCCTGATGCAGTTGATGCATTTATTTATTGCTTCTTTATTGCATACCACATATTTATGCTCACCCAAGCATTTTGTGCATACTTCTTTTTCTTTGCAGTCACTGGCTTTGTGATTGAAGCCTTTGCATTTGAAACAACATAGTACTTGCACTGCATCATATACTCTGCACCGCTCCCAGCCTACATTGAGCCTTTCTCCGGCTAGTATATTCATAAAAGCTTCAACCTCCACTTCAAGTACGGCATTATAGTAAATTTTCTCATTTTTTTTAACTTCATACTGCTTGACAATTTTTATATCTGTTTCGGATAGACAATTATTCTGACGTTTAATTCTCTGGGTAAGCTCATCATTATCATACTTGAAATTTATACCAGTTACAATAACGGTTGGTTTCACTTTCATAGGAATCTTCACATTGTAGTTATTTCCGAGGCTGTTCTCAATAGCATTTTTTATTTTCTCACGATCATGGTCATTTGCACTTTCTACAATCACTACACCGCTTTGTCTTGCTACTATATTTGTAATTTGTAGCTCCTTTGGATCGACATTCAAGTTTAGATCATTTTTGGTTTTTTCAGCACCTTGCTTTGTATTTGGCTTAACTATTAAGGGAACAACTTTTCTAATCTCTGGCAACGCTTTTGTTACAGCTGCATACGATGCCTTGGCTTCAACATTGCCGTTTCTCTTTATTTCTGTGCATATTTTTTTATTTTCATTACTAATTGTTTCAATCATTTTCTTATTGTCATTTTTATTGCTTTTTAACTCTTCGCATACTTGCTCACTGCTTCGCTTGAACCCTTCTGCTATTTCACGGATTTTGTTTACTTCTTTCACACTTCTTTCGCAAGACTCTTGAGCTTTTTGCATTGCTTTGATTCTTTCACTAAATGCAACTTCCACTGCTTTAAGTACTTGTTTAATCTCTCGCTCATTTTTCTTTAGTGAATTATCAAACTCACTTTTATAATCTGCTAATTGTTGTCCATTCTGCTTTACTGATGCCCACATTGTACAAACATATCCCAGGATTACCCAGGTCCACGCTTTGATTTCAAGACCCTATCCAGAACGGGATAAATAGTATCCTATGTCTGTCTCCTGGTTCTGAGCTACCCCTCCACCAATTTTCAGGCAAACCTGTTCATCCGTTCTTGAGTTATAGTGTAACTAATACCACTTTCTTTTATATATATACATCACATTAGAAACTTCAAAAATAATAGTATTTCTCCACTATTTAATGGGTGTTATCATACAATCTATAAACTTCAATCACTCCATCTTTTAAAAAAAAGCGCATGAAAATCCGTTGCGTAGTTTTAAAAGCATTCTAAAGGACATGGGACAGAAAAAGCGACTTTGTTTTATAATATGTAGTGATAGTGATACATGCAAAAATACCAAAAAATTTAACTTTTTTAATGAATTTTAAGGAAATGTTTAATATTTTTAACGAAAGATTATTTTTCAATAGATGTATGCATTCTTAACCATTTATGTTGCATTAATATGTATGTACATACATATGTCAAGCTGATGTGATATGAAAATACATACATATGTACATACATGCCTATAAACCTACGTCCGAAGTTAAATAACGCAGCGAATGCTATGTACATATGTACGTATGTGTCGCATCATGGCTCACTCAAAAGCAATTAGCGCGCACAGTTGACACCGAATAATCACACACACGAATTTTTTGGTAAAAATGTTACTTTTGTTTAAACAATTTGGCTGATATAAGAAAGGAATCAATCATTTTTTTTGATGTAGATCGAAAGTAAATATTTCAAAGTTTTACCGAAAAGTAGAATTTTTTAAATCCATCCATCCGTTTATGAGTTATAGCTGTGTAAACAAAAATTTTATGATTTTTTACTACATTTTGGCAATTTGCCACGCCCCTATAAAATATATCTTCAAATACATTAACTGTACCATCTCATGTAGCTAAGCTTTCAAATGCAAAAAACCGTTTTAAAATCGGATCATTCTGTGTGAAGTTATGTGCATACATGTCATTTAGCGATTTTATTTTATAAGATTTATAGAAAATAGATAGATACCACGAACAGTATTCCTGCCAAGATTCCAAGGGCTTTTGATTTCGCCCTGCATAACTTTTTCATTATCTTCTACTTAATATGGTAGGTGTCACACCCATTTTACAAAGTCTTTTTCTAAAGTTATATTTTGCGTCAATAAACCAATCCAATTACCATGTTTATCCCTTTTTTCATATTTGATATAGAATTATGGCATTTTCTTTTTTCATTTTTCGTAATTTTCGATATCGAAAAAGTGGGCGTGGTTATAGTCCGAGTTATTTTTTATACCAAGATAAAGTGAGTTCATATAAGTACGTGAACTAAGTTTAGTAAAGATATATCGATGTTTGCTCAAGTTATCATGTTAACGGCCAAGCGGAAGGCCAGGCGGTCGACTGTGTATAAAAACTGGGCGTGGCTTCAACCGATTTCGCCCATTTTCACATAGAACAGTTATCGTCATTGAATCTATGCCCCTACCAAATTGCACAAGAATTAGTAAATTTTTGTTCGACTTATGGCATTAAAAGTATTCTAGACGAATTAAATGAAGAAGGGCGGAGCCACGCCCTTTTTGAAATTTTCTTTTATTTTTGTATTTTGTTGCACCATATCATTACTGGAGTTGAATGTTGGCATAATTTACTTATATACTGTAAAGATATCAAATTTTTTGTTAAAATTTGATTAAAAAAAATTTTTTTTCTAAAAGTGGGCGTGTTCGCCATACGATTTTACTAATTTTTATTTAGCATACAAATAGTGATATGAGTAACGTTTCTGCCAAATTTCATCATGATATCTTCAACGACTGCCAAATTAGAGCTTGCAAACCCTTTAAATTACCTTATTTTACAAGTGGGCGGTGCCACGCCCATTGTCCAAAATTTTACTAATTTTCTATTCTGCGTCATAAGGTCAACCCACCTACCAAGTTTCATCGCTTTATCCGTCTTTGGAATTGAATTATAGCATTTTTTCTGTTTTTCGAAATTTTCGATATCGAAAAAGTGGGCGTGGTTGCAGTCCGATTTCGTTCATTTTAAATAGCGATCTGACATGAGCGCCTAGGAAATCGCATACCAAATTTCATCAAGATACCTTAAAATTTACTCAAGTTGTCGTGTTTACGGACGGACGGACATGGCTAAATGAATTTCTTTTTACGCCCAGATCATTTTGATATATCTATCTCGATTAGTTTATGTCGTTACGGATTGCCGTTATGCGAACAAAGTTAATATACTCTGTGAGCTCTGCTCAGTGGAGTATAAAAACAGGCGCTTTCGATATCAGCTTAACACGGACTTTTCATCACCCAATTCACCTAGTTATTAAAAAAAATTATTTTTAAAAATTTTATAATGCGATTGGCTGAGAGAATAAGTGAAATCAGTGATGCAAAATCCTTTAGTAGGTTCTAGGGGCATAAACACTCCTTTGAAATGATTCTTACCTCATACTCAAGTTGAGGATATATGTACGTATGGGAAGGGTTTGAAAAATAACTTGAGCTTACATTCAAACATCTCTTGTTTATTTGTGAAACTATACAATAGCGTCTGAAATGTTAACTTTGATGTTCACACTTCATCTTTCAACACCCAAGTCTCCCGGTTTGACATATCCTAAAGTTTGCGGACCTATCCAAAACTAGTGTTTTTGAGTGAATCACATCAACCAAGCCTATCAACCAAGTTTAAATATCACCTACGCGTTACGTCTCCTTTTACAAATGTGAATACGTAGGCGCATATACATATTTACCAGGTGAGGCTTTGTCCTTCGCAAGAACACTCAAAGTGGTGAAGCAAAAGCTTTCCCAAGACAGTCGAACTAATGCCGTAACGTAGTGAACAGTCGAACTGGTATGAAAACTGAAGCTACGCGGTCATCCATATTGAGTTCTTATACCATAAGGCCGGAAAACAGCAGTTAACATCTTTAAAATTGGTCGACTTTAATTCTAAAATATCGTTTTTATTTAACAAAGACTATTGAAATCAATGTTGTGAACACAAACCTCTGCAAACTTTGGTCTACATTTTAAAAATTTTATCCAGGGTCCTTGTAAAAATTTAATTATGTAGATGCGCCGAGGATTATAAAATTTTCACACATTACGCAATGACACCCGCTTAAACTGCTTATGATTTCCAGGGCGACATCCTTGGCCGAATAGTCACTCCCCAACGTTTGAAGGTGTTTCTCTGGTGTAGCTCGGCAGCATAGCGCGACAAAAGCATCCGTTGGAAAGTCTTCGGAGCTAGTAGGGAAAGCTTCTAGGAAAGTGACGTCGACGAAGGTATGAGTTCGAAGTCGCAGTCCTATTCTTTTGTGCTAGCATATGGTGTGAGAGTCAGGAGGCGTGGTAGCGACTGGTGGTCGTGATGCTATTGTTCTCACATCGGGAATTGTAGCCCTGTGCCACGAAAGTCATGAGTATTAATAGCAACCGTAAGTCGCCTTTGTGCATGACCGCCAAGGAGCCACAAATGATTTATACAAATTGAGTTCCCGACGATTATTAGGAGTTAGGCCGGAACATCTTCTTCGGTGAAACTACGCTTTGCACGAGATATACAGACAAAAGTGTGACTATTTTATGTATCTCTATTTCTTTTCATCAGACGCAGCAGTACCAATTCCAAAGACCGGGGTTAGGTTGGAAGCCTCTCTGGAGTAAGCGAAAGAGGGGCAATCCCTCCGCAAGGAGCTACTCCTGAAAATTTTTCAACGGTCTGCGAGTTCTTGAGGCAAAACCCCCGGGTCTTTCCGAAATGGCCAACACGTTGATTTCCTTAAATATATACAAAGACAACCTTTCCTAAATATTATTTTTTTTTTAATAAAGCGATTGGCGTAAACCTCTAATACATAGCTTATGCCTGTATCATAATTACTTTTTTCCTGTATTTTGAGCTTGAAATGCTGAGGAAACTTTACCGATACGTCTCATTACAACAACAATTTTCCAATGTACCAGTATTTTTCTGCCACAAAATAACCGACTTTGGCATGTTAACGTTTAATTAAAACTTTTTTATTTTCGTTCAAAATCATTTATAAAAAACTGATGAAAATATCGCAGGAAAATATTTGCGAGCTCATTTACTACATTTCTTTCATAAACAAATTTATTTCTTATTTGAATTTGTGCACAAATTTTTCAAAATAAAAACCGAATTTCACCAAAAACAAGTAAGGAAGGTTAAGTTCGGGTGTAACCGAACATTACATACTCAGTTGAGAGCTATGTTGACAACATAAGGGAAAATAACCATGTAGGAAAATTAACCGAGGGAAACCCTGGAATGTGTTTGTATGACATGTGTATCAAATGAAAGGCATTAAAGAGTATTTTATGAGGGAGTGGGCCATAGTTCTATAGGTGGACGCCATTTAGGGATATAGCCATAAAGGTGGATCACGGTTCACTCTAGAATGCGTTTGTACGATATGGGTCCAAATGAAAGGTGTTAATGAGTATTTTAAAAGGGAGTAATCCTTAGTTCCATAGGTGGAAGCCGTTTCGAGATATCGCCACAAAGGTGGACCAGGGGTGACCCTAGAATTTGTTTGTACAATATGGGCATCAAACGAATGGTGTTAATGAGTATTTTAAAAGGGAGTGGGCCTTACTTCTATAGGTGGATGCCGTTTCGAAATATCGCCATAAAGGTGGACCAGGGGTGACCCTAGAATTTGTTTGTACAATATGGGTATCAAATTAAAGGTATTAATGAGGGTTTTAAAAGGGAGTGGTGGTTGTTGTATAGGTGGTCGCCTTTTCGAGATATCGCCATAAAGGTGGACCAGGGGTGACCCTAAAATTTGTTTGTACAATATGGGTATCAAAAGAAAGGTGTTAATGAGTATTTTAAAAGGGAGTAATCCTTAGTTCCATAGGTGGACGCCGTTTCGAGATATCACCATAAAGGTGGAGCAGGGGTGACCCTAGAATTTGTTTGTACAATATGGGTATCAAAAGAAAGGTGTTAATGAGTGTTCGGGTGTAACCGAACATTACATACTCAGTTGAGAGCTATGGTGACAACATAAGGGAAAATAACCATGTAGGAAAATGAACCTAGGGTAACCCTGTAATGTGGTTGTATGACATGTGTATCAAATGGAAGGTATTAAAGAGTATTTTAAGAGAGAGTAGGCCATAGTTCTATAGGTGGACGCCATTTAGGGATATAGCCATAAAGGTGGATCAGGGTTGACTCTAGAATGCGTTTGTACGATATGGGTACCAAATGAAAGGTGTTAATGAGTATTTTAAAAGGGAGTAATCCTTAGTTCCATATGTGGACGCCGTTTCGAGATATCGCCACAAAGGTGGACCAGGGGTGACCCTAGAATTTCTTTGTACAATATGGGCATCAAACGAAAGGTGTTAATGAGTATTTTAAAAGGGAGTGGGCCTTAGTTCTATAGGTGGACGCCGTTTCCAAATATCGCCATAAAGGTGAACCAGGGGTGACTCTAGAATGTGTTTGTAAGATATGGGTATCAAATTAAAGGTATTAATGAGGTGGTTTTTGTAGAGGTGGTCGCATTTTCGAGATATCGCCACAAATGTGGACCAGGGGTGACCCTAGAATTTGTTTGTACAATATGGGCATCAAACGAATGGTGTTAATGAGTATTTTAAAAGGGAGTGGGCCTTACTTCTATAGGTGGATGCCGTTTCGAAATATCGCCATAAAGGTGGACCAGGGGTGACCCTAGAATTTGTTTGTACAATATGGGTATCAAATTAAAGGTATTAATGAGGGTTTTAAAAGGGAGTGGTGGTTGTTGTATAGGTGGTCGCCTTTTCGAGATATCGCCATAAAGGTGGACCAGGGGTGACCCTAGAATTTGTTTGTACAATATGGGCATCAAACGAATGGTGTTAATGAGTATTTTAAAAGGGAGTGGGCCTTACTTCTATAGGTGGTCGCCTTTTCGAGATATCGCCATAAAGGTGGACCAGGGGTGACCCTAGAATTTCTTTGTACAATATGGGCATCAAACGAAAGGTGTTAATGAGTATTTTAAAAGGGAGTGGGCCTTAGTTCTATAGGTGGACGCCGTTTCCAAATATCGCCATAAAGATGGACCAGGGGTGACTCTAGAATGTGTTTGTACGATATGGGTATCAAATTAAAGGTATTAATGAGGGGTTTAAAAGGGAGTGGTGGTTTTTGTAGAGGTGGTCGCATTTTCGAGATATCGCCACAAAGGTGGACCAGGGGTGACCCTAGAATTTGTTTGTACAATATGGGTATCAAAAGAAAGGTGTTAATGAGTATTTTAAAAGGGAGTAATCCTTAGTTCCATAGGTGGAAGCCGTTTCGAGATATCGCCACAAAGGTGGACCAGGGGTGACCCTAGAATTTCTTTGTACAATATGGGCATCAAACGAAAGGTGTTAATGAGTATTTTAAAAGGGAGTGGGCCTTAGTTCTATAGGTGGACGCCGTTTCCAAATATCGCCATAAAGGTGAACCAGGGGTGACTCTAGAATGTGTTTGTAAGATATGGGTATCAAATTAAAGGTATTAATGAGGTGGTTTTTGTAGAGGTGGTCGCATTTTCGAGATATCGCCACAAATGTGGACCAGGGGTGACCCTAGAATTTGTTTGTACAATATGGGTATCAAAAGAAAGGTGTTAATGAGTATTTTAAAAGGGAGTAATCCTTAGTTCCATAGGTGGACGCCGTTTCGAGATATCGCCATAAAGGTAGAGCAGGGGTGACCCTAGAATTTGTTTGTACAATATGGGTATCAAAAGAAAGGTGTTAATGAGTGTTTTAAAAGGGAGTAATCCTTAGTTCCATAGGTGGACGCGGTTTCGAGATATCGTCATAAAGGTGGGCCAGGGGTGACTCTAGAATTCGTTTGTGCAATATGGGTATCAAACGAAAGGAGTTAATGAGTATTTTAAAAGGGAGTGGGCCTTAGTTCTATAGGTGGGCGCTTTTCGAGGTATCGCAATAAAGGTGGACCAGGGGTGACTCTAGACTTTGTTTGTACGATATGGGTATCAAATGAAAGGTGTTAATGAGTATTTTTAAAAGGGAGTGGGCCTTCGTTCTATAGGTGTTCGCCTTTTCGAGATATCGCCATAAAGGTGGACCAGGGGTGACTTTAGAATATGTTTGTACGATATGAGTATCAAATGAAAGGTGTTAATGAGTATTTTATAAGGGCGTGGGGCTTAGTTCTATAGGTGGACGCCTTTTCGAGATATCGCCATAAAGGTGGACCAGGGGTGACTCTAGAATGAGTTTGTACGATATGGGTATCAAATTAAAGGTATTAATGAGAGTTTTAAAAGGGAGTGGTGGTAGTTGTATATGTGAAGGCGTTTTCCAGATATCGACCAACCGGTTGGATACCGCTAATTTATTTATATATGTAATACCTCCCAAGATTTTAAAGGTTTTTTATTTCGCCCTGCAGAACTTTTTCATTTTCTTCTACTTAATATGGTAGGTGTCACAACAATTTTACAAAGTTTTTTCTAAAGTTATATTTCGCGTCAATAAAACAATCCAATTACCTTACCATGTTTCATCCCTTTTTTCGTATTTGGTAAAGAATTATGGCATTTTTTCATTTTTCGTAATTTTCGATATCGAAAAAGTGGGCGTGGTCATAGTCGAATTTTGTTCATTTTTAATACCAAGATAAAGTGAGTTCAAGTAAGCACGTGAACTAAGTTCAGTAAAGATACGTCGATTTTTTCTCAAGTTATCGTGTTAACGCCCGAGCGGAAGGACAGGCGGACCACTGTGTATAAAAACTGGGCGTGGCATCAACCGATGTCGCCCATTTTCACAGAAAACAGTTAGCGTCATAAAATCTATGCCCCTACCAAATTTCAAAAGGATTGGTTAATTTTTTTCGACTTATGGCGTTAAAAGTATTCTAGACAAATTAAATGAAAAAGGGCGGAGCCACGCCCATTTTGAAATTTTCTTTTTTTTTTTTTGTATTTTGGTGCACCATATCATTACTGGAGTTGAATGTTGACATAATTTACTTATATACTGTAAAGATATTAAATTTTTTGTTAAAATTTTACTTTAAAAAAATTTTTTTTTAAAAGTGGGCGTGGTCCTTCTCCGATTTTGCTAATTTATTAAGCGTACATATAGTAATAGGAGTAACGTTCCTGCCAAATTTCATGATGATATCTTCAACGACTGCCAAATTACAGCTTGCAAAAGTTTTAAATTACCTTCTTTTAAAAGTGGGCGGTGCCACGCCCATTGTCCAAAATTTTGCTAATTTTCTATTCTGCGTCATAAGCTCAACTTACCTACCAAGTTTCGTCTCTTTATCTGTCTTTTGTAATGAATTATCGCACTTTTTCGGTTATTCGAAATTTTCGATATCGAAAAAGTGGGCGTGGTTATAGTCCGATATCGTTCATTTTAAATAGCGATCTGAGATGAGTGCTCAGAAACCTACATACCAAATTTCATCAAGATACCTCAAAATTTACTCAAGTTATCGTGTTAACGGGCGGACGGACGGACATGGCTCAATCAAATTTTTTTTCGATCCTGATTATTTTGATATATGGAAGTCCATATCTATCTCGATTCCTTTATATATGTACAACCAACCGTTATCCAATCAAACTTAATATACTCTGTGAGCTCTGCTCAACTGAGTATAAAAATTGTCAGAAAAAAAACAAAAGAAAAGTCTAGTTCCATATGGGTGTTATTAAATATAAGGAACAAAATCACCTTCTACAAAATAAATTTTTTTATAAAATCTTATTAATTTAATTGGAGGCTGAAATAAAGTCCGTCCGACACAATACTCTTTTACTTATTAATATTTGATTGGAAATGCTTGAAATTTTTAATCCATTACGCTTGGCGGTTTTTATGTCGTTCATTATAGAGAACTACCTTTCTGCGGCTGCACTACTGTGCGGTAATATTGCCAAGGAGCACATTTATTCACTCAAATTTTCTTTTAGAAGACTCTTTTCAGTTCCCAATTTTATCCATCCTTTAAGAATATCGTCGGAAAATATCTTTTCTATTATTTCCTTATCATATAACATAAATGATCGCCATTCGTTGTTAAGAATTTCCATGGAAGCCTTGTGAAATGGAAAAGCTTTAAGTAAGGGAACAATCATTGTCATTTGACTAGAATTAATATTTTATTCATCAATATTTTCCAAAAGGTGTAACTTTTCGTCTTCGAAATTGAATCGTTTCTTAATTTCGTTAAATGTTGGTAGATTTTTCGGCTTTGGTGGTAGAAGTGGTAGAAAATGAAAATGGGTTAAAAGTTGGTAGATCTACCAATAAAGTGGTAAAGTCCATGCACTGGTGTTAAGCGGTGGTATCTATATCGTTACAAGAAGAAGAGAACCCATAGATGAAGCATAATGAGAGCTTAACGGTTTAGGAAAAGCCATGAGCCCTTAAGAAAAGTGCGGCCTTAATTAAAAGCTATTCACAGTCGTTGTGGCACTCGAGCTTGGAAGTCTACCACAATGGCTGAACGGTAGAAGAGCATCTCTACTACAGTTTAACTTGTTGTTACGTCTGATCATCTATCAAAAAGCAGCAACAAGGCATTTAAAGTAAATTATCGAGATAAATTAATTTGTTACTTTATAAAGAATCTGCTTATCGGCAGATCAGACAAGGCCTAGCCATGTTGGTACATATTTTAATTTCAGCGTGTATTTTATGTAATTATTTACTAAAATATATGCCAATATCAATTAAAAAAGCAACTATTTGTCTAGGTGAGGACTAAATATTGAAATATGTGTAAAATTTGTAGCTCGCACCAGGGGTCGTAGAAGTAACAATATTTATGATGAAAATTGTTACATAAGAGTTACATCCGGATATTATTTTGCAAAAGCGATTGCCTACCCTACCGTAAGCTTTGAAACGGCCACATGAAAATACTTTACAAAAAAGTTGCTCTGCAGTACACGGTACAGCAAAGTTTATTTCAGTAATTCTTAGCAAAAATTTATTCTTTTAAAGATGATTTCTAAATTTTCTTGTAGCAGTGGAATTTATACATATATATATGTAAGCAAGGACGTGGGAGGCTACCGCTGCACTTGCTCCCCGATTCTTTATCTGTCCCCACCAGCTATTTCAAATTGGTGTATCGTAAAAATCTTGTCGGCAATCGATTAACGAGGTCGAAAGCAGGACCTGAAAGAGTGATGTTGGTAATTCTATACGACAACATGACACTCTTAAAACTTAACGCATATTATCGAAATTGGTACCGAAAGACACTTTTCGGTCCCAGGACCACGAGTCCGTGAACTTAAGCACGATATCTTAAGCTGTTTCCGAGATATCTCAGTCCGAAAATTGGCCTCTAAACTATTAAGCTCTCTAAATTATTAAGCTTTTGTTTTAACAACACTTGAAGTATTATCTACTCATATTTTCTAAAACGCACCTTTTTTATATCTTCAAATGTTAATTATTTTTATTTGTTTTTACGACCACGAAAAACAAATTGAACGGATTGATGGTCGTTGGGTTTAAGCTGCAGATGAAGGCAAATTTAGAACCTGTATTTTAGAACATGTATCTTGGTTTCAATCATGAGGAGATAGAAATTCTGCTGCGTCCTATCTCATAATTCTTTGGTGTTTATTTAGATCTGTTGTACTTTAATAGTAAAAAATATATATATATATATATATAACTTTATATCTCTAATTATTGTTTGTATTTATAATAGTTGTATCATTGAATCTCTCTACTCATGCTTATATTGTACCTTTTTATTGTAATGCGCCCCACATGCATTTTAAAAAAGAGAATACCGAATGGAAGAAATGGCATTTCCACTGCTCATAATATGAGTATTTAATGTCATTATCTATTTTCTTATTTAATTATTAACTTAGATTGTAATACTGTATAATTATAAATGTTTATAAGAAAATAAAGAAAACAAACAAACAAAAAAACAAAAAAAAAGTCTGGGCTAAACATCTTTCTCTTACCTAACTATAGCAATGACGACGTTACAGAGGCCAGCTTGGCAAGCGGAGGCACACTAGCCTCCGTACGGCGCAGAGGAACCTCCTGCGCAAAAGACGGTAAAGGATCTGTGGTGGTCGACTTAAGTAAAGGCCATCTGCTCATCGGGATAGACGCAAACGCCCACCACGTGGCGAAGTTCCGACATAAACACTCGTGGTGAGTCACTTTTTTGCTTACCTTTTAACAACTAACCTGGTAGTTTGCAATGTAGGTAATAAACCAACTTTTATTACTAAAAACCGTAAAGAGGTTATTGACCTGACTATTTGTAGCCAAAGTGTTTATGGGTGGGTCAAAAAATGGCGTGTTCTTGGGGATCATTCCTTCTCAGACCACTGGTATATTAAAGTAATGTTAGAGTTCTTCGTTCATCAGCCCTTTGCGGGACGTAACCCACGTAATAGAAACTGCAAACTACATAATGAGCTGTTTGCAAGAAACACCAGCACTGCTCTCACAAAGTCCCTCATCAACGGAGGAGCCAGAGGGTCTGGTAGAAACAGCATTGTCAAATGCCCTAGAATAGGCTTGTCCAATGCCAAAACCACGTGGTAAGAGTAAACCTCACTGGTGGTCCCATGATTTGGACTTACTTCGTAAATCCTATAGAGAACAGTTTAACAAAGCCAAATTCCTTGATAATGGGTCGCAATGGCTAGAATACAAAGGCAAACTACACTGAAAGAAATGGTGCTAGTAAAATCAACAAATCTGTTCTGTAGTTCTTGACTTAACGGAGATTCGGTCAAATTGATCGAATTATGGTTAATTCGACCGAGTTCTTTGTCAAGCGAACAATTTATTTTAGTCATTTCAACAGAAGGGAAATTGTCGCTCTTAAGTTAACAAAATTGTTTAAAATTTACAGATTCCTAATCAATCTGTTAACACAACTGATCTTATGCTGGCTGGCAACAGCACAAAAAATGCTGCGGGTAACCATAGCAACGGGTGGTTGTGTGCGTATCGGGTGATTATCGCTTGACCGGCCACCAGGTTTGTAGCTTATTCAAATTTTAATATAATAAGATGCTAATCTTAAGCCACTAAGAAAATTACCTGATTTTTGGCAATTTTTTTTCCAGCCGACCTTTGCATTCGTAGGTTTCAATAAACCGCAACGTAAAATCTGTTTCTTCCGCGAACTTGCTCATTTCACGTTCTCACAAAACTAACACACTAATGCTTGTGAATCACGTTGGCCACGATCAAATAGACCAGCTGTCAAGCGAAAAAATCTTAAAATTTTGATTTTCATCAACGCGAAGCTGAAAACAAGTACGTGTGAGCACGACTATCGTCGTTCGCGCCGATTGCTATGGTAACTACCCGTTGCTATGGTTACCAGCAGCATTTTTTGTGCGTTGCAGCTAGCATTGCTGGTCATTTCAACAGCGAACAACAGTCAATGCATGAGCAAATTTCATAGAGAATTTTACGCTCACTGTGCTCTTTAGTTTGTGCTTATGACGATGGTGCCACTTGTTTAAAAAAAAACATCAAAATAAGAAAAGAACCAAATCGAAAAAACACACAAATTTGGAAAACAACAAAAAAATAAAAAAAACAAAAGACCTTTTTTTGAACTTAATGTGCATAACACTGCAAAAAATTATACGATACCGGGACACCTATTTATCGGGTACAGTTTTGCAACTTCTCCTCGAAGCGAAATGCAAAATAGCGCCCTCTTGTTGGAAAAGTTTTGTTTGAACAAACATGATTTTTCCAAAATTAGTAACATTTTGTTCAAGTTTTTTCGAATTTTTACTCACACGAACGAATCTAATAAGATAATAAACAAGTAAGGAAGGCTAAGTTCGGGTGTAACCGAACATTACATACTCAGTTGAGAGCTATGGAGACAAAATAAGGAAAATCACCATGTAGGAAAATGAACCTAGGGTAACCCTGGAATGTGGTTGTATGACATGTGTATCAAATGGAAGGTATTAAAGAGTATTTTAAGAGAGAGTAGGCCATAGTTCTATGGATGGACGCCATTTAGGGATATCGCCATAAAGGTGGACCAGGGCTGACTCTAGAATTTGTTTGTACGATATGGGTATCAAATGAAAGGTGTTACTGAGCATTTTAAGAGGAAGTGGGCCTTAGGTCTATCGGTGGACGCCTTTTCGAGATATCGCCATTAAGGTGGACCAGGGGTGACTCTCGAATGTGTTTGTACGATATGGGTATCAAATGAAAGGTGGTAATGAGTATTTTAAAAGGGAATGGGCTTTAGTTCTATAGGTGAACGCCTTTTCAAGAAATCGCCATAAAGGTGGACCAGGGGTGACTCTAGAATATGTTTGTACGATATGGGTATCAAATGAAAGCTGTTAATGAGTATTTTGAAAAGGAGTGATCCTTAGTTCCATAGGTGGACGCCGTTTCGAGATATCGCCATAAAGGTGGACCAGGGGTGTCTCTAGAATATGTTTGTACGATATGGGAATCAAATGAAAGGTGTTACTGAGCATTTTAAGAGAGAGTGGGCATTAGGTCTATAGGTGGACGCCTTTTCGAGATATCGCCATTAGGGTGAGCCAGGGGTGACTCTAGAATGTTTGTACGATATGGGTATCAAACGAAAAGTGTTACTGAGCATTTTAGGAGGGAGTGGGCATTAGGTCTATAGGTGGACGGACGCCTTTTCGAAATGTCGCCATTAGGGTGGGCCAGGGGTGACTCTAGAATATGTTTGTATGATATGGGTATCAAATGAAAGATGGTAATGAGTATTTTAAAAGGAAGTAATCCTTAGTTCTATAGGTGGACGCCTTTTCGAGATATCGCCATTAGGGTGGGCCAGGGGTGACTCTAGAATGTTTGTACGATATGGGTATCAAACGAAAGGTGTTGCTGAGCATTTTAGGAGGGAGTGGGCATTAGGTCTATAGGTGGACGCCTTTTCGAGATATCGCCATTAGGGTGGGCCAGGGGTGACTTTTTTTTTTTTTGCGGGGAGGCTGAAAAATGCCTAATGCACCATAATTGCTGCCGTCGCAGCAACCGTGTGTCCGTAGACTAAAAAACAGCCCCGTTCTGGAACCGTCGCCCACCCCGGCACCACTTTCGCATTGCTTCAGGGTGGCGTTCCATATTTCTCATTTTTTAAGAGCCTACTGTTGTCCCTGCGTCCAGGTTCCCGCTATTTGCTCTGAGTGTCCATTTAATCGCCACTGCTTCGCATGCGTATTTCTCTGCGCTCCCTCTCAGCATCCATCAGGCGTGTCATTAATATAAATGCCATTTTGCTCACTGCAGTCCAGCACTCTTTCCTGTTGCACATATGTGAAACTAAATTTCTCGTGGTAGGTTCCTCCCCAAAGACTCCATGCAAGGTGAGTCTTTCTTCGTGGAAACGGGGGCAGTAGAACATGACGTGTTCTGCGTTTTCTAACTCTGTGGTACACATTGGGCAATGAGGATCTTTCTCTATCCTACGCTTCCATAAATACTCTTCGAAACCGCCATGTCCACTCATTATCTGCGTGAGATGGTAGTTCAGTTCGCCGTGCTTCCGCTCATTCCATTGAGCTACGTTCCAAACTAGTGTGAAAGTCCAACGTCCTTTACTCGAGGCCTCCCACCGTTCTTGCCACTTAGCTATTGTTTGTGTCCTTGCTCTTTTCTTGTCTTCTTCAGATGGTCGCTCGATATTAGTGTTATACAGATCGGCCATTTCGCTTGCCAGTAAGTCCACTGGGATTTTCCGGGTTAGAACCAGGATCGCGTCGTCGGACACCGTCCGATAAGCACTTGCTGTTCTTAAAGAAGCAAGTCGGTACGCTGCTAATATATATTTTTGGTGGGTCTGTTTAGATCCATACCACACTGGTGCTGCGTATAGTATTATTGAGCTGGTTACTGTGGACAATAGCTGACGTATAGCTTCGCTCGGACCACCAATGTTAGGCATTATTCGATTAAGTGATCCATTAACTTTGGTAATTTTCTCCCCCATCGCTCTGAAGTGCTCTTTGAAAGTTAACTTAGAGTCAATGTGCACTCCTAAGTATTTTAAGGAATCCTTTGAGGTGATTTGATGATCCCCGACAGTTAAGACTAACTCGTTCGCCGACCGTTTGGAGCTTACTAATACCACTTCCGTCTTTTGGCTAACCAACTCCAGTCCTGTATTGGTCAGCCATTCCTTTATTCTTGCTACGGCGTCATTACATAATGCTTGAAGCAGGTCCAGTTTCTTGGCCACTACTACCACTGCAATATCATCAGCATATCCCACAATTTGCGTGTTTTCTGGTAGATCAATCTTTAGCACCCCGTCACACATTACATTCCAAAGCATTGGACCGAGAACAGATCCCTGTGGGACGCCTCCTGTGATTTTGTACTCTTTTGCTCCTTGATCCGTGTCAAAAAGAAGTACTCTGTCTTTAAGATAGCTACCTATAATTCTGCTAAGTAAGCTGGAGTGCCGAAGCTTTGCAGTGCTGCCATTATCTGCATCCAGTTCGCAGTGTTAAAAGCATTCTTGATGTCCAACATAATCAGTGCACAGAACTTCCTTTTGGCCTCCAGAGATAGCTTCTCTAGCTATATTGACGACTGTTTGTATTGCATCTACGGTGGATCTTGATTTGCGAAATCCATATTGACTATTCGTTAAGCCACCTGGTCTTTCTAGAGTCAGCTGTAGGCGCTCACTAATTATACGCTCGAAAATCTTCCCTAGGGAATCCAGCATACAAAGTGGCCTATATGAGGATGGTTGGTCCGGCTGTTTACCACGTTTCAGCAATAGGACAAGTCTTTGTCGTTTCCACGGGCGAGGGAACACGCCTTCTTGCATACAGGCATGAAAAAGATCAGTAAATAATGTAGCCCTAGTTGTAATCGCAGCTTTAAGCGCTATGTTTGGTACTTCGTCGGGTCCTGGGGATTTGTTATCAGCAACTCTTTTTGCAGCGGCCAGCACCTCTTGCTCTGTAATTTGCGGAATTTCCGTACTTTCTAGATCCTCGCTTGGATAAGTCCAGCGATCTTGCGCCGGGAAAAGTGTTTCAACAATAATATTCATCAGTATCGCGCACGTAGGTTGCTGTGATATCGGTCCTTTAACTTTGGCCATCACAGTTCTGTAGGCTGATCCCCAAGGATCTAGGTCGACATTATCCAGCAGTTCCCTAAAGCATAACTTCTTGCTCTTTTTTATGGCATTTTTAAATGCCTTTCTTTGTGCGACATAGGTGCTGTGTAGCTCTGCATATCGTGGTGATGAGCGTGCCATCTGCGCTATTCTTCGTGCTTTGTGGCATTTTCTACGCTCTTCCGCAATTTCGTCATTCCACCAATATACCGGAGTGCGCTGTGCTTTTCCGCGACTTCTGGGCATGGCAGCATCACATGCCATACATAGCAACTTAGTGATTTGAACCGACTGGTCTTCCGCATGCGATTCTCGTACTATGGCGTCCTTCCAGATAATGTCAAATATTTGTGGGTCGAAAAGGTGCTGTTTCGTGCTTCAATGGTGATCCCGTATATCATGTCTTCGAACTCGGCGATGGTCATGCTCGGAGGGGCATAGCAACTGAAGACGTATATACCGTTGATTTTTGCCCACGTGAATCCTGCTACCGTTGGCGTCATAATTTCCTGTGGGATAAATTTCCCTGGTGCCGAAATTGAGGCTTTCCCTGCTGAATCTTAGAGCCAACCCTGCTCCTGGCGATTTTTGTATTGTTCAGAGAGTACCACTATGTCATATCCTCCTTCATAGACTGTTTGGGATAATAGCTCTTGGGCTGCCTCGCAATGGTTTAAATTGAGCTGCAATACCCTCATGAGACAGTCATTTTGCTGCCCTCTCGTTGTGGGCATTTAAAACTGCCTGCTGAATGTTGTCCCCCACATAGCGCGCATTTCGGTGCATTTTCGCAACTTGCAGCCTTATGACCTTCCTGGCCGCATTTCCTGCATAGGGTAGACCTATCTACAGTCTCCTTACATTTCTGAGCTATATGCCCGTAGCTCCAGCACCTATAACAGCGTTTTTCTTGCTTGAGCTCTCTAATTCGGCAGGAAACCCATCCTACCCGGATTCTTTGCGTATCCGCCTTGGCATCATCCGCTGTAAGGATTATAAATGCCGACTTCGTGCCACTGTACCCTGTGCGTATGCTTTTTATGGCAGCCACATCTGGAAGTTTGATGTTGCATTGCTGGTGGAGGGCATTGCAAATCTCCTCGGGCGTAGTAATCTCATCGAGATCTCTGCACTGTAGCGTGACCATTTGGGACTTTGTTATAACTTTAGCCGAGTCCTTTAGTACCGCTTCAATTTCTGCTTGGTACGCGCTTGTTTTCCCATCTTGCGATTTTTTCAGCTCTAGTAACAGCTCTCCTTTCGCCGTTCTTCTAATCGTTTTGACGTCATCACCCAGGGATTTTAATTCGTCGCATCTTCTCACTTTACGCAATATGTCGGCGTACGTCGCTTCCCCCGCCTTGGAAATGATGATTGCATCCGGCCTAGCCTTAAGTGATTTTTTCTTGCTCTTCTTTTTGGCTAACTGCCACTCTTCCGTCTTTTGGGCTGCAGTTTCCTCTTTCCGATCCGTCTTCTCTTGCGTTTCTTGCCGTCGTTTGTGACCACCCACGTGCCCTGGTAAGACATCTTTTAGTGTAGTCGTGGGTTTTACCACGTTGTTCTCCTTGGTCGAGTACGAATTATTCCTCGGTCGCTTTCTTGGGGGTGATGGACTTCTATCCTTGGCGCATTCGCTTGCACGCAATTTATGTTCTAAATTCTTTACCTCTAGGGCCGACTCGATGTACAGCACTTTTATTACGGAGGCCAAGCGCTTGATTTCCGCGTGTATACTATTACGCCCTATGAAGAACTGCATCAAGTCCTCAATCGCCTTGCCTAGCTTTGTCATCTTTTTTTCTCCAGGGAGGTTTTGCTGATTTAACGCAGCTGACGCCTGCTTAATTAGCTCACTTAATAATGGTGTGCCCGTTTGAGCCTTGTTGTCGGAGTTCTTTTTGCAAAGCTTCGGTGTAGCACCCGGCGACACGCCAGGGGTGACTCTAGAATGTGTTTCTACGATATGGGTATCAAATGAAAGGTGGTAATGAGTATTTTAAAAGGGAGTAATCCTTAGTTCTATAGGTGGACGCCTTTTCGAGATATCGCCATAAAGGTGGACCAAGGGTGACTCTAGAATGTTTGTACGATATGGGTATCAAACGAAAGGTGTTACTGAGCATTTTAAGAGGGAGTGGGCATTAGGTCTATAGGTGGACGCCTTTTCGAGATATCGCCATTAGGGTGGGCCAGGGTGACTCTAGAATGTGTTTGTACGATATGGGTATCAAATGAAAGGTGGTAATGAGTATTTTAAAAGGGAGTAATCCTTAGTTCTATAGGTGGACGCCTTTTCGAGATATCGCCATAAAGGTGGACCAAGGGTGACTCTAGAATGTTTGTACGATATGGGTATCAAACGAAAGGTGTTACTGAGCATTTTAAGAGGGAGTGGGCATTAGGTCTATAGGTGGACGCCTTTTCGAGATATCGCCATTAGGGTGGGCCAGGGGTGACTCTAGAATGTTTGTACGATATGGGTATCAAACGAAAGGTGTTACTGAGCATTTTAAGAGGGAGTGGGCATTAGGTCTATAGGTGGACGCCTTTTCGAGATATCGCCATTAGGGTGGGCCAGGGGTGACTCTAGAATGTTTGTACGATATGGGTATCAAACGAAAGGTGTTACTGAGCATTTTAAGAGGAAGTGGACATTAGGTCTATAGGTGGACGCCTTTTCGAGTTATCGCCATTAGGGTGGGCCAGGGGTGACTCTAGAATGTTTGCACGATATGGGTATCAAACGAAAGGTGTTACTGAGCATTTTAAGAGGGAGTGGGCATTAGGTCTATAGGTGGACGCCTTTTCGAGATATCGCCATTAGGGTGGGCCAGGGGTGACTCTAGAATGTGTTTGTACGATATGGATATCAAATTAAAGGTATTAATGAGGGTTTTAAAAGCGAGTGGCCCTTAGATGTGTTAAGAAATGTTTAAAGACCGACAATTGTTTAATATGTAATATGGAATTTGATTTAATACAAGAATATAGAAAAAGTACAATACAAAGTTTAATTATTTATTATAACAAAATTAAGTACGTTTGTCGTGATGGCCGTTCATCTACCAACTAACTCGCTGCTCTTCGTCTCACATCTTCGCTGTCGTCGTGACTTCGCTCTCTCTCATCTCTTTATTCTCCAGGCTTGCCATCTGACTTTGACAGCTCGGCCCTTCCTGATCGATCGTATCTCCGGACGATTCTTCGCTGTCGTACCCATTGATATTATTACAATTGTTGTGGCGATCGGATTTTTCAATCTCCAGGTCGTCGTCTACTAAACTTTGAGTACACCATGGTTTCATGTTTTCATTTGTGAATACGCCTATATAGGGTTTTCGTCGAGTTAAATTATCTGGGAGATCTTCTACTACGTAGCGGTTGTTAGGTAAAACTTTGGTTACCAAATACGGTCCTTTGTACGACGGATCAAGCTTGTGCGAGGTACCAGTGGGTTGAGGTACATAGTTAACCATGATCAAATCTCCTTCGTTGTATGGTTTTGGCGTTTTATGGTTCGCATCAAACCGTTGCTTCCATTTGGCCCTTTCAGAATTAATTCGTTCAGCCACTGATTCCATTCGGAAGTCGTCGTGTCGACTAGTATCATCACGTTCATCTTGCACGGCCTGAATCAATCGATTTGTGGTGACGTCACGAAGTTTATATGTAAAAATGAGGCTATTTGGACTCTGCTTGGTCGTTGCATTACTTTGAGAGTTGATGCACCACTGAAGTTGTGGCAGTGCTTCGTCCCAATCCTTGTCGGATTTAGTGCTGCATTTAAGCGATGCCAAAATAGTTTTATTAACACGCTCTGCCTGACCGTTGGCACGAGGTGTTCGTACTGCTACTTTTGTATGACGGATGTCGTATCGTTCGATAAAGTTTTGAAACTCTTTGGAAGTAAATGCCGTTCCTCTGTCCGAAACAATTTGCCTGGGACATCCGTAAACCGTCATAAAATCACGTAATGTCTTTAATACTGGAGTTGTTTTCGTATTCCGTAATGGTCGTATAACTACATATTTCGTGAAAGAACAAACAATTACAAGAATGTACAAATTACCGTGTTTACTGCGTACGAATGGTCCTAAATGATCTATATGTACGCAACGGAATGGTATTGGGACAACATCGCTAATATGTAGCTGGGCTTCTTTTTTACCCCCTGTGACTTTATTGATACAACATTCTGGACATGATGCTATGTAAGATTTCACATATTGACGCATACGAGCAAACCAAAAGTCTTTGGATAACCGTTCACAAGTCTTTTCCAACCCGAAGTGACCTGCTTCGTCATGGTACGCTCTTGTTAATCGCCATTTCACGCCCTTCGGAACTACCAGTAGTTTATTTCCATTGACTTTCCGATATAGACGTTGACCTTGTAGTAAGTAGTCATCCTTCAGTTGACGTGCGTTAAATGTTTCCTTACCGTTAAGAACATCGACGATCTCTTTTAGGGTTTCATCCTGTCTCTGCATTGCCGACACCCAATCGTTGTCAATATTGGCCAATTGGTATACTGATTCCGCTATCGTTATTGGTTCCGTTGGTGGAAGAGTTGGACTTCGGCTTAAGCCGTCAGCCAGTGTATTCTTTGCACCTGCCCGATGGATACGTTGGAAATCAAACTCCTGTAGTTTGAGCCACCATCTAGCCACTCTGGGTAACAATGGGGTAGTTGCTTTTGTCACGGCTATAGCATTACAGTCCGTGATTACGTTAAATTTCTGTCCAATTAAATACATTCTGTATCGTTGCAAAGTTTCAACTATTGCCAGAACCTCTAGCTCATGGCTGGCATAGTTTCGTTCAGCTTCGTTACATTGTCTACTAAAATAAAATACAGGTTTCCATTCAGTGCCGTTGTCATTTTGTAGTAATACTCCGGATAGTCCTATGGAACTCGCATCCGTATGCACCTCATGTGGCTTAGTTGCATCGTATATTGTTAGTACAGGCTTCGTGATTATCATCGTTTTTAGTTTTTCAAAAGCGTCGTTTTGTTCCTGATTCCAAACAAACTCTGCATTCTTTTTAAGCAACATCGTTAGTGGACGAGCCAATATACAATAATTTTTAACAAATTTTCTGAAATAACCTGTCACTCCTAAAAACTGTCGCACCTCTTTGGTTGAAGATGGTTTTGAATATTCTTCGATGACTTTTGTCTTATTTTCGCCGGGGCGTATTCCCTCACTGTTGATATCGTGACCAAGAAACTGAACCTGTTTGGCCATAAACCTACACTTAGATGGTCTAAGCGTGAGACCTGCTACTTCGATAGCTTCCAAAAACTCTTTAAGTACCGTGACACCTTCGTCGACTGTCTTCGTGGCTATAATGACCTCATCAACATAGCTTACCACCTGTTCACGATGCTTAAGTGACTTGATTAAGTTTACAACTATTTCCTGAAAAACCATCGGCGCGTTGACTAAACCAAAAGGCATAACGTTATGCTCAAACAAACCCTCGTGAGTTAAAAATGCTGTATACTTTTTTGATTCTTCGTTCATCGGTACCTGGTAATAACCGGACGTCATGTCTAATGTCGTATAATATTTATTACCCGAAAGACGTGAGAGTTGTTCCTCCACTATTGGCATTACGTAGTTTTCCCTTACCGTAACTTCATTAAGTGCACGATAGTCGATACACATTCGATTTTCGCCATTGGATTTTTTTACTAGAAGTACTGAAGCTGCATGTGGTGAACTACTTGGACGTATAATATCGTTGTCCAACAGCTCTGACAAAATTCTTAGCTCTGGGCGTTGTGAAAAGGGAACTTGATATCGTTTACCAAGTATAGGACCTGATTTAGTTACCTCTATCGTCATTTGTGCGTTTTTGCATCTACCAATGCGGCTTATATCTTCCGCAAAACAATTTTGCTTAGCAATTAAAAGATTACGTACCTTGTTTTTCTCTTCTTCAGATAAGTCGCTGAATATATTAAAACTATTTGACTTAGCTTCGTCTAGATGTAATACATCTCTGTCTATAACCATGTTATACCCATTATTTTGTAAGACATCCCGACCCAATAAAATTTCGTAGGGCAGCAGTCTATCCGCGACAACATAAAGAGTTATTTCTTGTTTAACGTCATTAATATTTGCGACGACGTTGACTTGCTTTGTCACTTGCACCTTGGACCCGCCGAATCCCGTAAAGCATCTGTTAGCCTCCAGTATCTCCATACCATCTGTAGCTGATTCGCGTATCAAGGAACAAACGCTTCCGGTGTCAATAAATGCTTCGAACTGTTTTCCATTTAACTCAACCGATTTCATGACCGGAGGAGCTTCGTTGCTTTCATTGTGGTTACAAATCTTTGTGACTGTTGGTTTCTTGTTGCAATTCTTAGCTTCGTGCCCTATTTTCGTACATACAGTACAACGTATCTTTCGTTGAGGTTGTGGACACTTGATTGCGATATGACCGTTCTCATTACAATTGAAGCACTTTATTTGCGTTGGCTTCGAATTAGATTTCGTTTCGGACTTCAATGCTTGCTGCGTTGGAACTGTGGATGTTGTTGAAATACTACTTGTCATCGTTAAGTTCTTGAGTGCAAGTAATAATTGACTACATGTACCAAAGCTCATTGCTGCTAGTGCTTTTGTTAATGCACCGTCGTTGAGACCACTAATTATATGTGTATTGATGGAAACATCATCCACCAAACCCTGTCTACCTATAGTTAGCATAGAATAATAATATTCTACATAGTCTTCACCATTTTTCCGCTTGCGTCTCATAAGCATTTTATGTGCCTCAGCTGCATTGTGTGTTGAAGGAAAATCGATTTTAAATGCGTTCACGAATTGCGACCATGACTGAAAAACAGGTTGTGCATCCAGCCAACGTTTGGCCATACCCTTCATTTTGTGCTGAACTGCAATCAACACCATTTCTTCTTTCCAACCGTGGCATTTTTGCAACTGCTCAATTCGAATTAAAAACTGCGTTGGTGATGCTGACGTTTTGAGTGGGTCGAATTCGGGCATCACCCCGATCATATCTTGAATAGTTACTCTTGGATACGATACTCTACGTAAATCATCAGCCGACGCCCAAACTGGTTCATTTACAACTGACTCAGCATCGTAGTTATCGTTAAATACTGGTTCAGGTGCGCTGTTGTTTGGTACCTGTGGTGGATTTAAATTGAATGTCCCAAGTGCTGACGTTAACCCAGCCATTGCTTCCCTCAAGCTGTTGAGTTGTGTTCTTAAATCATTTGTTGACTCGACACTCTCGTCTTCAAGTTCTGCCGGATCTATTTCATCCACGCCTAAAATTTCTTGAAGCTTCGATACTTTGGCTGCCTTAATACCAGTCGTTGGCAAACCATTGGCCCGCAGCAGTGTATTCAACTGAATTACCCTTAGCGTATTCAGTTTGATCATTGTGCATGTAAAATAAAATATTTTATTACTAGAAAATACAATTCGTTTATATTTTATTTCACCCTCCTTGTAAATTTTAGCATTTGCCGTTCGCTAAAATTACACTACCCGTTCTTATTTCTTTCCCTTCCGCTGTATTTTACTTTGATTTTTCGTCGTTGTATATTCCTATTCGTATTAATTTGCTTTGCTACAAATTATGTTACCGATTTTCAATGCTGTATACACACTAATACCTATGGCTGTGTGTGTTTCGCTCTTCAAATGGGTACGTTGGTTCTTTTCAGCAGTGACGATGAGTTGAAGTCGATTCGCTTCGTAGCTGCGCAATCGAAAATGTATGCGCAGTGAAGTTAGCGCCTCTGTTGGTTTGCGACGTCAACTGCTCTGTCGTTTATCTGCTGATCGTTGTTTGTGAACTTAAGCGTAAAAGTTCTACAAAATTTAACGTTTTCCGTATTTGCAATTCGTTGCAAAATTCGTGTATTAAATAATTTTCGTTATACAACGTTGACGATACGTTGTTGCGTTTTATTGCAGTACTAATACCTGACTGCGTCGTTGAGACTTCTCTGTCCAAAAGCTGCTGCCGTTTAGCAACCACTTGCAATTTGCGCTGCTTTTCACGTTGAAAGTTCTCGAAGAATTTTTCTTGTACGTACATATGTATATTTGTACAACGTTTCGTTTTGTTGTAGGCGTTTGGATATACAATCCCGCTGTCTGAGTTGTTAAGAAATGTTTAAAGACCGACAATTGTTTAATATGTAATATGGAATTTGATTTAATACAAGAATATAGAAAAAGTACAATACAAAGTTTAATTATTTATTATAACAAAATTAAGTACGTTTGTCGTGATGGCCGTTCATCTACCAACTAACTCGCTGCTCTTCGTCTCACATCTTCGCTGTCGTCGTGACTTCGCTCTCTCTCATCTCTTTATTCTCCAGGCTTGCCATCTGACTTTGACAGATGTATATGTGAAGGGGTTCTCGCGATATCGACCAACATGTGGACCAGGTGATCCAGAAAATCATCTGTCGGGTACTGCTAATTTATTTATATATGCAATACCACTAACAGTATTCCTGCCAAGATTCCAAGGGCTGTTGATTTCGCCTTGTAGAACTTTTTCATTTTCTTCTCTTAATATGGTAGGTGTCACACCCATTTTACAAAGTTTTTTCCAAAGTTATATTTTGCGTCAATAAACCAATCCAGTTACCATGTTTCATCCCTTTTTTCGTATTTGGTATAGAATTATGGCATTTTTTTAATTTTTCGTAATTTTCGATATCGATAAAGTGGGCGTGGTTATGGTCGGATTTCGGCCATTTTTTATACCAAGATAAAGTGAGTTCAGATAAGTACGTGGGCTGAGTTTAGTAAAGATATATCGGTTTTTGCTCAAGTTATTGTGTTAACGGCCGAGCGGAAGGACAGACGGTGGACTGTGTATAAAAACTGGGCGTGGCTTCCACCGATTTCGCCCATTTTCACAGAGAACAGTTACCGTCATAGAATCTATGCCCCTACCAAATTTGAGAAGGATTGGTAAATTTTTGTTCGACTTATGGCATTAAAAGTATTCTAGACAAACTAAATGAAAATGGGCGAAGCCACGCCCATTTTGAAATTTTCTTTTATTTTTGTATTTTGTTGCATCATATCATTACTGGAGTTGAATTTTGACTTAATTTACTTATATACAGTAAAGATAATAAATTTTTTGTTAAAATTTTAATTAAAAAAAATTTTTTTTTAAAAGTGGGCGTGTTCGTCATCCGAGCACACATATAGCAATAGGAGTAACGTGCCTGCTTAATTTCATCATGATATCTTCAACGACTGCCAAATAACAGCTTGCAAAACTTTTAAATTACCTTCTTTTAAAGGTGGGCGGTGCCACGCCTATTGTCCAAAATTTTACTAATTTTCTATTTTGCGTCATAAGGTCAAAAACCTACCAAGTTTCATCTCTTTATCCGTCTTTGGTAATGAATTATCGCACTTAAAAGTTAAATCCGGACTTTTATTTTTTAAGGCCAAAATAAAAGTCCGGCTTGATAACAAAAGCCGGCTTATCCGAAATAAAAAAAATTTAATTCGTATATGCCGTTTCATTGTTATCAAGCCGGACTTTTATTTTGGCCTTAAAAAATAAAAGTCCGGATTTAACTTTTATTTCCGGACTTTTATTTTTAAAAGTCCGAGTTTAAATAGTTCTATCGGACTCAAAAAACAAAAACACAGATTTTACTTTTATATGTGGACTTTTAGGGAAAAAGTTCGAAAAATAAAAAGGATGCATGATTCGACATGATATTGCTATAGGGATACATGGGAACTCAAACATTTTCACCTAGGACAATTTTTTGACCAGGACTTTTCGACTCTGAAAAAAAAAAAATTATTATTTTCTGTCCCTGAAATAAAGTGTTACGAGAATTAAACTTGCCGAATTACATGTATAGTTACTCCAATGGTGAATTACCTCCCAGCGATTTGATTCTTTACTTTTCTATAGCTTACAAGTTCTCTAAAATGTTATGTCAAACATTTATACTACAAGCTTTGTTCGAAAAAATCACGTGTGGCAACTGTACATGTGAGAGAAGAAATTGAGAATAAGCAATAAAGTGACGCGCGGCGAAGTTCAAAACTATAATTGAAATAAATTATAAACAAGTAAATGTGTCTAAGTTCGGGCAGAGAATTTAAACACAATGAGAAGGCGTTTTTTTGGCATCCACTGCTTACGATCCATTTGCATGTGACACGTCTTGCACTTCACCACTATTCCCCAAATTCATGTTAACTTAACAGGGTGCAAGACGTAACAGAAAATTCTCTTAACGATTTTCTCTGTTCGTCTGTTACCAAAAAATTCTCTGATCAGAGCAAGTATATTGCAAATTTAATTCTCTGATTTTTTGTAAATAAATTATGATGGTTGGAATTGTTTCATTGTAAATTGACTTGCCCCATTAAGTAAGGTCTTAGGAGACAATTATTCAATAGCATGTTTGGTGCAGATGTAAAGCACTTGCATCAATTTATTTATTTTTATTTTTTCAACTTGAGTATTTTAAGAGGGAGTGGGGCATAGTTCTATAGGTGGACGCCATTTAAGGATATCGCCATAAAGGTGGACCAGGGGTGACTCTAGAATGAGTTTGTACGATATGGGTATCGAATTAAAGGTATTAATGAGAGTTTTAAAAAGGAGTGGTGGTAGTTGTATATGTGAAGGCGTTTTCCAGATATCGACCAAAATGTGGACCAGGGTGACCCAGAACATCATCTGTTGGATACCGCTAATTTATTTATATATGTAATACATGCCAAGGTTTTAATGGTTTTTATTTCGCCCTGCAGAACTTTTTCATTTTCTTCTACTTAATATGGTAGGTGTCACAACTATTTTATAAAGGTTTTTCTGAAGTTATATTTTGCGTCAATAAAACAGTCCAATTACCTTACCATGTTTCATCCCTTTTTTCGTATTTGGTATAGAATTATGGCATTTTTTCATTTTTCGTAATTTTCGATATCGAAAAAGTGGGCTTGGTCATACTCGGATTTCGTTCATTTTTCATACCAAGATAAAGTGAGTTCAAGTAAGCACGTGAACTAAGTTCATTAAAGATATGTCGATTTTTGCTCAAGTTATCGTGTTAACGGCCATGCGGAAGGACAGACGGACGACTGTGTATAAAAACTGGGCGTGGCATCAACCGATTTCGCCCATTTTCACAGAAAACAGCTAACGTCATAAAATCTATGCCCCTACCAAATTTCAAAAGGATTGGTTAATTTTTGTTCGACTTATGGCGTTAAAAGTATCCTAGACAAATTGAATGAAAAAGGGCGGAGCCACGCCCATTTTGAAATTTTCTTTTATTTTTGTATTTTGTTGCACCATATCATTACTGGAGTTGAATGTTGCCATAATTTACTTATATACTGTAAAGATATTAAAATTTTTTTTTAAATTTTTACTTTAAAATTTTTTTTTTTTAAAGTGTGCGTGGTCCTTCTCCGATTTTGCTAATTTTTATTAAGCGTACATATGGTGATAGGAGTAACGTTCCTGCCAAATTTCATCATGATATCTTGAACGACTGCCAAATTACAGCTTGCAAAATTTTAAATTACCTTCTTTTAAAAGTGGGCGGTGCCACGCCCATTGTCAAAAACTTTACTAATTTTTTATTCTGCGTCATAAGTTCAACTCATCTACCAAGTTTCGTCGCTTTATC
This sequence comes from Eurosta solidaginis, assembly GCF_040869045.1. Lineage (NCBI taxonomy): Eukaryota > Metazoa > Arthropoda > Insecta > Diptera > Tephritidae > Eurosta > Eurosta solidaginis. The sequence goes on along the minus strand of NC_090319.1, from coordinate 99,185,969 downwards.
TGTCTTTTGTAATGAATTATCGCACTTTTTCGGTTTTTCGAAATTTTCAATATCGAAAAAGTGGGCGTGGTTATAGTCCGATATCGTTCATTTTAAATAGCGATCTGAGATGAGTGCACAGGAACCTACATACCAAATTTTATCAAGATACCTCAAAATTTACTCAAGTTATCGTGTTAACGGACGGACGGACGGACATGGCTCAAACAAATTTTTTTTCGATCCTGATTATTTTGATATATGGAAGTCTATATCTATCCCGATTCCTTTATATATGTACAACTAACCGTTATCCAATCAAACTTAATATACTCTGTGAGCTCTGCTCAACTGAGTATAAAGATTCAGAAAGCTGAATTAAAAATTATTATAAATTTTTGATCTCCTAAAGTAAACACATTTGATTCAAATATGATTCCAAAATGTGGTTGAAAAAATATATTCAGTGTTTGATCATCTAAAGTATTCATATTTGATTATTTCTTTTGTTCAATTGTATGGTAACTCATTATTTTGTCAGAAAGAGTAATCAAATTATATTGATATGTAGGGAAATTGAAAATTTAATCACCTAAATGGTGAGTGGGTATAAACAAACCTAGATTGGTATATATGTACACACATATATTCCTAAACTAAAGATCAGCCTACACCCCCATTTCCCACCCACTTCATTGATACCAATATATCCATGCATAAGCTAACAAATGTTTGTACATCCACATGTTCAAATAAAAGACAAACTGTTTCAATCAACCACTTCCAACAAAAATTATTCTTACGCACAAGCATATGTACAAATCTATGTTCATATGTAAGCTAAGAAATATTTTTATATTCGCATGTTGACAAAGAAAACAAAATTCACTTCAACCATCCAACCATACGCACAAGCTCACATACATATTTACATATGTATGCTCATGTTTTGTATGTAAATCACAAAATCCTGAAAACTAGCTTCCTCTTGATTTTTCATTCATAAATTCTTCTTCTTAAGTTGTCCAAATTGATGATAGAATTTTGCAATTCGGCAACATAGCATTTGATAAAATCGTCAAAAGACAAATTTTTGCGATTTTATAAATTCCAACTTCGATGCATATTGGGGGTATTCATTATGACGAGCATAAATACTTTCATAACCCCGCACTTTTCCTTTGATATAATACCAAACTATTTATAAGCCTGTATGAAAGTACTAATATGGTAGTAAAAAATGCAAATAAACATGCACAGATATTGCCTAGTAAATGTCCACTAACATATTAGCAATATAATCTAAAAATTTCCATCCATTGCTCATATAAATTATTGCAAATAATTTTCTCATATCCTGAATTGCCGAGTTGTCACAGCTTATGGACATTTTTATTTGCTATTTGAAACCCCCTATCATATTCTGCCGAAAAATTGTTCGCGCAGTCACGCAGCCAAATTTGCAGCAACTGTGTTGTAGTTGCTACATAAGAGTGGTGTTTTACCCGTATCTGGCCGAATTCGCACTGTGACGTCATACTGTATATGCTGACTTGTTTATCACATGTCAGTACAAAGTAAGAATTTTACATTATTTTCATAGATAAAAATTAATATATGGGAGCGGCGAAATAAATTAAAGTAATTTTGCGAAGAAATATAACATTATTTCGCAAAAGAGCAATAAATTCGTTTATTTTAATTTTATAATAAATTCCCCTTTTAGCTGTGAGTTATTAAAGGTATAAACGGCAACACTTTTAACCACCGACGACACATAATTTGGCTCGTGCCTATTGTATTTCGTCGGCTAATTGCTACGATCATTGATATTTACATATCCATTGCCGTATACGCGGATTGCCATAATTGACTTGGTCGCTTCATAACGCGGAAAGCGACAAGTTGTTTTATTAATAACTTAAGACACTGCCACAGCATCAAAACGACCAAGCTTTTTATACATGTCTGCCTTTAATTGGAGTATTATTGAATATGTATGTACATTTGTACTTTTTTGCTTTGGTTTGTATTTTCATACATATATATTCAATGATACAATGCTCAACATCTGATCAACAGGCACATGTCTTTTGTGTATTGTTGGTCTTATTTACATATTTAAGGGTTGATTTGAGGCAGGTCAAATGTATTTAAGTTTGACTTGGCTTATCAAACCTGCCTTTGAAAATATTCAAGTACATAGGTACTTACATCATTGTACTGAATAACACATATAAAATGCTTTAGGAAATTTCTTTATAGGTACCTCCCCTCCCACCCATAGTCCAAATAATAACTAAATATTTTTTTTATTAATTCAATTGTTATCAAATATTTTATTTATTTCAATTTTTCAATTTATTAATAATTCATACTTCATGGTTAATATGCATACATTTTATGCAAATTAACGTTTTATAAATATGCAATGGATTTCGTGTGCACAGAAATTCCAAGTGTGCAAATGCCGTCGGCAAAACACTATTTTCATGCATATTTCAATTTGCATACATTTTCCTAACATTTTAATTTATTAACAAAAAGGGATGGGATAATTCATAAATGTATGATTAATTTACAAACATTTCATGAAAGGGCATATTTTGGGTATATGAATAGGTTTTTGTTTGTAAAGAAATAAGCAAAATTTCTGCAATTTGCATCAACATAAAACAAGCAAATATATTACTACAAGTAATAAAATTTAAATTTAATTAATCCTACTAAATACCTATATTCCCACAAAGAAATCATATTAAGAGAAAATCCAGACACTTTATACACCAGCTGAAACTGTTGACAGAGAATTTTCTGCTGTTAACTGGTTAACATTGAAATTGGATTGTGTGTGGTGAAGTGCAAGACGTGTTCACATGCAAAAAAGTTGGAATCTAGCAAAAACGCCTTCTCATTGTGTTTAAATTCTCTGGTTCGGGTGTAAGCGAACATTATATACTCAGCGTGAGCTTCAATTGTACATTTCATTTCAGATACTTTACTTGTCTACATAACACTTAGCACCCGCCCGTTTAAAAAAAAATATATGTCCACATTTCCTCTTACAATGAAACTTGATAAGTGAGATATCATTGATTCCAAGCAATTTTTGGCTAAGATATAGGTTATTATTCTAGTCTACGGCCCTTTTAAACTTGTTTTATATCTAAGTTGCCGTGGTCTTTAACCGATCGCCACCATTTTTGCTAGAAATATTCTCTGCTATAAGGAAAATATGTGTACAAAATTTCATTACGATATGTTAATTTTTCTTCGAGTTATGGCTCCCGAAAGAGAAAATTGCTTAGTCATAAAAGGGGCGGTGCCACGCCCATTTTTCTAAATTTGAAATTTTTCCTATTTATTGTTATAAATCCACTTGGGAAATGAAATACCTTTGATATAAAGCTCTTTTTTACAATATAGCTCATTTTATTCGTCCACGACCCTTTTAAAAATCTTTTATATAAAAGTGGGCGTGGTCCTTAACCGATTTGGTTAATTTTTCTTCAAAGCGCTCCCTATAGTAAAGGCAATCTCTCTGCCGAATTTTGTTACGATAGGTTTAACGATTTTTGATTTATGATTAATAATATTTGTAAAATTGATTTTATCACAAGTGGGCGGTGCCACGCCCATTTTAAAAAAATTTGTGTATTATTTACTAAATTATCAGTTTTTTATGTTTTCGAAAATGTCATCATCCAATTTCGCTCATTTTCAATACCAATCTATTCTGGGTCCAGATAAGCTCATGTAACAAATTTGGTGAAGATATCTCAATATTTACTCAAGTTATCGTGTTAACGGACGGACATGGCTGAATCAAATTTTTTCCGATACTGATGATTTCGATATATGGAAGTTGTGGAAGTCTAAATCTATCTCGATTCCTTTATACCTGTGCAACCAACCGTTATCCAATTAAAGTTAATATACTCTGTGTGCAAAGCACGCTGAGTATAAACATAAAATTTGGTGAAAGTGTGTTTAATAAAGCAAAGTAATAAAGTGTATAATGTTTAATTGTAAACTTGAAATAAATTTCTTGAAGCCGACGCCAGTGTGGTTTAACAAACGCTCTTATTTTCGCTAGAGCACACTACAAATACACACGCATATGGCTGGTGACCAGGTAGAGGATTCTAGAAGAAGAAACGTCTAGACATTTGGACAAAGAGTATAAAAGCAGCAGAAGCTGAGTAGTCCGTAATCAGTTTGATTTAAGCACGCTATCAGTTTCGAAGTGAAGTTTAATTGCGAAGTACTTTCAAAGTATTCTAATAAAGACCATTTTGTAATACAGAATATTGGAATGTTTTATTCAGCAGTTTAGCGATTCCAACGTAAGCAGAAGGTTGCAAATAAGCGGAATTTTCCCTAAATTCGTTACAATTGGTGTCCGAAGAGGAATTGTTGAATAAATTCTGAAGATTTCGAATACAACTTGGGCATGGCAAAGTTAAGTGAATTAAGGATCCAGCAACTGAAAAAGGAGTTGGAGAACCGTGGATTGAATACAAACGGCAATAAGATCGAACTTAAATCACGGCTACGAGAGGTAATGGAGTTGGAAGGAATTAATGTGGATGAGTATGTCTTTTATCATGATGTGAAAGAATCAATAACAAAAATTGAAGAGAAAAACGAAACATGGCAGACAATTACGAGCACAGACTTGAACACGATTTTGACTGCAATATCTGCTCAAACTTCGACAGTTCATCTCAACTGGAATCACAGGAGACACGTATAACATTCAAGATTGAAACACAAGAAACGCGTATTTCAGAAATGTCGTCGCAATTATCATCCCAACTGGAATCACAGGAGACACGTATCTCAGAGATGTCGTCAGAAATAACATCTAAAATTGATGCACAAGAGGCACGTATATCAGAAATGTCGGCACGAATTTCAGCACAGGTATCATCGCAGATCTCTGCACAACTGAAAGCGCGAATGGAAGAGAAACTAACGCAGTTTCAGGAAGGGTTCAGTGGTTGAAAAGATAAAATGGAGGCCGATAGAGATGCTTTAAAAGATCGTATTCAGGAGTTACAATTAAACCGTCCCATTACTTCAACGTCTACTCTGAAGGTAAAATCCCCAACGTTTGATGGTTCTGTTCCTTTCCAGGTATTTAAGCTCCAATTTGAGAATACGTCAGCAGCGGACAACTGGAATGCCGAAGATAAAGTTGCTGAATTGTTCGTGGCTTTAAAAGGACTAGCTGCTGAGATCTTACAGACCATTCCAGAGTACGAACGTAACAGTTATGAAGCATTGATGGCTGCTGTAGAACGACGGTACGGAAGCGAACACAGGAAATAGATCTACCAAATAGAATTGCAAACCCGCTACCAAAAAGTTAACGAGATTTTGCAGGAGTTTGCGTCGGATGTTGAAAGATTTGCTCGTCTTGCAAATGCGGACGCACCCGTGGAATACACCGAGAGGGTAGAAATACAGAGTTTTATAAATGGCATACGGGACATGGAAACGAAGCGAGCGACATACGCAAACCAAAAGCTGGCATTTGCTGAAACGGTATCCCATGCACTGACTCAGAAAACAGCCTCACTTTTGAGTAAGCCCGTAAACGCAGAGCTGAAGGAGATGAGCAGATCTCCAAATCTAGTCAATCTTAAAACTAAGGCGAGTCAGCGGCAAGGCGCGACAGCTGGCTCCCGCAATTGAATGTCCCATAATCTCTATCTCGCAAATTTGAAGAAGGTCGAGCAATCTTACTGTCGGAGGACATGTGGATGGAAAGGAACCTTTACTGACTGTAGATACGGGTGCATCTCATTCCATAATTCGATCGAATTTAGTCAACAAGAAGGTAAGACCATTGCTTGGAGCAAGATTACGTACAGCCACGGGAGAGGACACCCAGGTAATTGGAGAAGTAGCATGTGAAGTAGCAATTGGGAATGTCACGGTACTACACAATTTTATAGTGGCAGAGATTTGTTGATGAAATCATAATTGGAGTGGACTTCTTAATCGACCAAGGCATCAAGATCGATATGCAAAGCAAGACGATGCGATATAAGAACATGGATGTGCCACTTAATTTCGGCTACGAGAGAGGCTACAGCAGTAAACGAGTGCTGGTGGAAGACAGTCAGCAAATACCACCAAAATCCGTAGCATTCATCTGGGCTAAGGTTGATGGAGATTGTGGGCTGTTGAAGCAGCAAACAAATCAACACCGAATGTACTTGTAGGAAAAACCCTTGCTATGACAAAACAAGATGGACGTATTCCGGTAAGAGTACTCAATGAGCTCAAGTCACCACTCAAACTGACCAAAGGAGCCATTTTGGGAACATGCCAAGAGGCTGAAGTAGTTATTAACTGTGAACAGCTCCAGGAACACGTTTCAACTAGTAATACTGATCTTTCAAATGACATAACGGCATGGACGGAGGGGCTAGAGGCAACCTATCAGAGTAAGGCAAAACAACTGCTTTTAAAGTATGCGGACATATTTGACCAAGATGGCTCCAAACCAGGCCGCACCAACATTGTGAAATATCAAATTGACAGCAGATTGGTAGTATTCCACTGGCGAAGCGGGAAGTTGTGAGTCAAATCGTACAAGAAATGAACGACAGCGGCGTCATCGAACCATCAGCTAGTCCATGGAGCTCACCGGTGGTACTTGTGAAGAAGAAGGATGGAAAAATGAGGTTTTGCGTGGACTGCCGCAAGTTGAACGACGTTACGAAAAACGATAGCTACCCATTGCCAAGAATTGACGCTACTCTGGACTCGCTATCTGGTACGAAATGGTTTTCCACACTGGACTTGAAAGGTGGTTACTGGCAAGTGGAGGTGAAGGAGGAAGACAAATAGAAAACAGCCTTCAGCGGCGGAGATGGTCTTTGGCAATTTACAGTGATGCCTTTTGGACTTTGTAATTCACTAGCCACTTTTGAGAGACTAATGGATCAGGTATTGAAAGGATTACATTGGAAAACATGCTTGGTGTACCTGGACGACATCATCGTATTGGGCAAGAACTTTGATGAACATCTTAAAAACTTGGAGGAAGCTTTCCAAGGAATAGCTGGCGCTGGTCTGAAACTAAGTCCCAAAAAGTGTTCGCTGTTTAAAAAGGAAGTAAATTATTGGGGTCACAAGGTGACGACAGAGGGCATCTGCACTGCGAGCGAGAAGATAGAGGCTGTAAAGAATTGGCCAAGACCACAGAGCCTACATGAATTGAGAAGTTCTTTGGACTGTGCACATATTACCGCCGATTTGTACCAAATTTTGCCAGTGTAACCCATAGCCTCCAAGAACTTACAAGAAAAAATAAAGCTTTTGAATGGAAGAAGGAGTAAGAAGTGGCTTTCCAAACATTGGAGGAGCATTTTTGCACTGCCACAATGTTGGCATATCCGATTCCTGGATCAACATTTATTCTAGATACAGATGCGAGTGGATATGCTATAGGAGGTGTTTTATCACAACTGGTCGATGGACAGGAGAAGGTAGTTGCATATTGCAGCCGTTCGATTGCACAACCAGAGAGGAACTACTGCGTTACGCGGAGAGAGCTGTTGGCATTGGTAGAGTGCATTAAACATTTTCACAAATACCTCTACGGCCAGCGATTCCGTGTCAGGACAGATCACGCAGCATTAAAATGGCTTCTGCAGTGCCGTTTTCCGGAAGGACAATTGGCACGGTGGATCGAGCGACTACAAAGCTATGACTTTTCCATTGAGCATCGAAAAGGTAGTACCCATGGAAATGCCGATGCAATGTCACGAAGACCATGTAGTTTGGAATGCAAGCACTGTTCAAAATCCGAGGCTATAGAAGACATTATAGATGTCCGGCTAATGACTATAAAATGTACAGATGAATGGGACAAGGAACAGCTAAGAAAGTGTCAGCTAAAAGATACAGATCTGTCACGTGTTATGCAAGGGCTCGAACGAAACGAAAGACCGAATAGAGAGGAGATGTCAGCAGAGAGTCCCATTGTGAAGTCATATTGGGCACAGTGGAACAGTTTAGAGTTGATATCCGGTTGCTTGCATCGAGTATGGGAGAGTGAAGATGGTCAATGTAAGAGGAACCTGAAGTTTTTCTCAGGAAAAGGATTCCTGACGTTCTCAACGAGCTACATAATGGTCCAAGTGGAGGTCATCTGGGAATCACGAAGACGCTCGAGAAGATTAAGCAGAGATTCTATTGGCTTGGTTGCAGTCAGTCGGTCACTGAGTGGATTGCGAACTGGGTGGTTTGCAGCAGAGCGAAAGGGCCCAAAACCCGAAGTCATGGCCAGATGAAGCAATATAATTCAGGTGCGCCATTTGAAAGACTCGCTATGGATATCGGAGGTCCATTTCCTACTGGCAACTGCGGAAACAAATATGTACTGGTTGTTATGGATTATTTCAGCAAATGGGCAGAGGTATACCCAATCCCAAATCAATAAACGGATACAGTAGCAGAACTGTTCATAAACAAATGCAAGATATGGTGTACCAATGGAGTTACATTCTGACTGTTTAAGCCGCCTCCAAGGGAGAAATTTTGAATTAGCTGTGTTCCAAGAAATGTGTAAAACATTGGGCATTCGAAAAACACGGACAACTGCATTGCATTCTCAGTCCGATAGTATGGTGGAACGATTCAATAGAACATTGGAGGAGCACTTTAGGAAAGTAGTGGACAAGCTCCATAAAGAGTGGGATACACGCATACCATTATTCTTGATGGCTTACCGATCGGCAGTGCATGAGATAACGGGCCAAACTCCCGCAAAAGTAATTTTGGCAATGACCTTCGACTGCCAGCTGATTTGGAGTTTGTGACAAATGCCGATGCGGAGAGAAATGCCAAGAAATCACTTGTGTCTTGGAGCAAGAGCTGATGGAAAAACATGATCTTGTAAGACAACAAGCCAAGATTATGAGTGACAAAATGAAAGCCAGATATGATAAAGCAATTAATTCGAAAGGTTTTCGGGAAGGAGATTTTGTGCTGCTATACAACCCACAACGAAAAAAAGGGTTGTCACCGAAATTGCAGTGTAATTGGGAAGGCCCATACAAAGCTATAAAACGAATCAACGATGTAGTTTACCGCATACAAACCATTGGCAAACCTCGAAGCAAAATGAAAGTGGTTCATTTGGAAAGGCTGGCAGCATGTAGACCGGAAAATTTGTCTGATCGGGACGATCAGACTTAGGTGGAGGGCAGTGTGACGAATATTACCATCTCTAAGGTTATTAAATAAAGGCACAACAACATTTAAGCAAGCTACATAAACACATAAATCATCACGTACACACATACTTACAAGCAGCAGAGAGATACTCACAAACGCATGTCATCATCAGCGAAGTCGTACTCCAATATATACACACGCATATGGTTACACACTACAAATACACGCGCGTATAGCTGGTGACCAGGTAGAGGATTCTAGAAGAAGAAACGTATAGACATTTGAGCAGAGAGTATAAAAGCAGCAGAAGCTGAGTAGTCCATAATCAGTTTGATTTAAGCACGCTATCAGTTGCGAAGTAAAGTTTAATTGCGAAGTACTTTCAAAGTATTCTAATAAAGACCATTTTGTAATACATAATATTGGAGTGTTTTATTCAACAATTTAACGATACGAACGTAAGCAGAAGGTTGCAAATAAGCGGAAACTCCACTTATTTTACACCTTCTACTAACGTTCGTATCGCTAAACTGTTGAATAAACAACTCCAACATTCAATAATGCAAAATGGTGTTTATTAGACTACTTTTAAATTACTTCACAATAACACTTATACTTCGCAACCAATAGCGTGCTTAAATCAAACTGCTTACGGACTACTCAGCTTCTGCTGCTTTTATACTCTCTGCCCAAATGTCTAGCCAGCCATAAGCGCGTGTATTTGTAGTGTGTATATGCGAGCGAAGTAGTAGCTGATGATGACATGCGTTTGTGAGTATCTCTCTGCTGCTTGTATATATGTGTGTACATGATGATTAATTTTTTTACGTACATACAAGTGTGGCATCTTGCTTTATTGTTGTTGTGGCTTTATTTACTTAGTATCAGATTAGTGATGTGAGTATCACTTAGTGTTACTAATATTCGTCGCACTGCCCTCCACCTAAGTCTGATCATCCCGATCAGACAAATCTCTCGATCTAACCACTGCTAGCCTCTCCAAATGAACCACCCTTCTATTTCGTGGTTTCCCAATTGTTTGTATGCGGTAGATGACATCACTGATCCTATTCACAACTCCGACGGGCCTTCCCAGGTGCACCAAAATTTAAATGGAACACCTTTCCGTCGGTGAGGGTTGTATAGCAGTACCAAATCTCACTCCAAGAAACCTTCCGAATTATTGTTCTTGTCGTACCTGTGTTTCACCCTACAACTCATTATCCTGGACCGTTCCCACACACTCTGTTGTTTGGCCAATTAACTACTTCGTAGAGCTTGCGCTTGACGGATTGGCTTCACATAATCAGTATCGTTCCGACGTTTCACAACAGTAGTGCGCCCTGGCTTGAAACCACCCTTGCATTCTTTCTGGGAAATTCTTTCGTTCGTTTTAGTGCATCTATTAGGGTTTTTCAATGCCAGTGTTTTCCTCGCGGGTACCTTGGGTTTTGATTTGTTTGGCCCATTCATTCCACATATCTTTGTCGGATCTACTTTCTTTGGCTTATGTGGTCTCTGTCGAATCAGCACTCGCTTACTGCTGAACCCTTTCTCTAAATGAAGTCAAGTGGCACATCCTTGTTCTTATAGCGCATAATCCTGCTCTGCATATCGATCTTGATGTCATGGTCAACCAAGAAGTCCACTCCCAATATGATTTCATCAACGATCTGCGCCACAACGAATTTGTGTAGAACCGTGACCTTTCCAATTGAGACCTCACATACCACTTCTCCCGTTACTTGGTTGTACTCGCCAGTGACCGTACGCAATCTTGCTCTAGGTAATGGCTTTACTCTCCTGTTGACCAAATCAGTCAGTACACGTTCTTTGCCATCCACACTTCCTTTGACTGTAAGACTGGTCGATTTTCTTCCAATTTTCGAGATAGATATCACCGGACATTTAATAGCTGGGGCAAGTTCTCGATCTTTGCATCTGGCTCGCTCTTGCTTATCTCCTCCAGCTTTGCGTTTACGACCGGCCAAGTTGGAACTACCAGGACCGGTGCTGCAATAACGTGCAATGTGACCAGGCTTCCCGCATTTGAAGCATTTGAGTGCTCTATTACTTCGCTTTTGCTATCCTTTCAGCGCCTCCAATATTGTGTTCACCCAGTCTGGCCTTTCTTCCTCCACACGGCGTGCTTTGAAAGCTGGCTTACACAGAAGCGATGCTGTTTCCTGCATGTGATACCGTTTCCGTGAATGTTGGTTTTGGGTTTGCGTATGTCGCTCGCATTGTTTTGACATCCCGTATTCCATTAATAAAGCTGTGGATTTTTACCCTTTCCGTGTATTCCACGAGTGCGGTTGCATTCGATAATGTGCCAGCCTTTCAACATCCGATGCAAACTCTTGCAATGTTTCACCAGGCCTCTGGAAGCGGTTCAGTAGCCCTGCAAAAATCGTGAGTACTCCATGCAGGCATGGAATTTAGGAAAACTCCACTTACACCTTCTACTAACGTTCGTATCGCTAAACTGTTGAATAAACAACTCAAACATCAATAATGCAAAATGGTCTTCATTAGACTACTTTTAAAGTACTTCACAATAACACTTATACTTCGCAACCAATAGCGTGCTTAAATCAAACTGCGTGAGGACTACTCCGCTTCTGCTGCTTTTATACTCTCTGCCCAAATGTCTATACGTTGGCAACATACTTACGTACAAAGCTTTCGATGGTGATTCGGAACAAGTTTTGTTTATTTGAATTCAAATTTATGTTATTATTATTTTAATTAATATTCCTAAATATAGCAATAAAATCATTAGAAAGTTAATGTACTTATGTGTAATTTATACAAATAAAAAAAAAAAAACTACGTAAGTTTAAAAATATATTTATCCGGCTTTTATTTTTTCCACAGGTATTAATGTCATAGGTTATAATCTAGAAAAAAAACAGATAATCTGTTATTTCAATAGATTTCACTGTCAGTGTCATTTCGACAATAAACACTGTTAATTTAACAGTTTATGCTGGTTATTTCGAATGAACAGAAATCCCTTTCATATTAAGATTTTGATTGGTATTTTTAGAGCGACAGTAATAATTGTTAATTTAACAAAACTATGCGTAAAGTATAATGAAACCACTTTTTTTGTTTATTTGACTACTAAAACGGTCAAATACGAATCAACGATTTGTGCGCAGTTGATTCAACATCTTGTTGCGATGGATACAAATTTACAAAAATTTACAGAAATTTCCGTTGAATTGACCTGTATATCGGTTGATTTTACCAGCCTTTTTCTTTCAGTGTAAGAACCTACAAAAAAGTCGTGAGTAAGCGGAGAGAACTTCGTGGAGAAATTTCTGCGGAGTGCCTGCACCAGCACAGAAGGGGAAACCCCAGAGGTGTAAATATACCCAGAGATGTAAATATACCCTTCACTGAGGAGAGAGTTAAGTGGGCAGTTAAAAGTTTTTAAGGCTACTGAATCAGACGGGATTGTCCCCGCTCAACTTATCTACTCTGTGGAGTTATCAGCCATATATGGCTGCGCAAATATATACCGCTTGTTTGGCTCTAAACTATATTCCGTGTACGAGCGCCACGGTCGTATTCATTCCTTAGGCGGGCAAAGGCTCTCACTACGAGCCGAAGGACTACAGAACTATCAGTCTGTCATCCTTCGTACCCAAGAGCCTAGAGAGAATAATTCGCCATTTTCTCACTACCAACATTAATAGGAACCTCATTTCCGGATATCAACACACGTACACCAAAGGGAAATCTGCGGAGACTGCGCTACAAGCCTAGTCACTACTATCAAAACATCCTTGTTCGAAAAGGATTATTGTCTTGCGGCCATCCTAGCCATTGAAGAAGCATTCAGCATTGGATGTAAATAGACCCCTAGTAGGACTGATTGATCAACTGTTCAAGGGAAGAGGAAGGTTGATATAACACGCTCCTTTCCCCTCTAATATGGAACCTAACTGTAAACTCGCTATTAAGAGATACTTGTTGGGAGAGCGGGAAGATTGTGGCATATGCTGATGACCTAGCGATTGTTTACAGAGGCAAGTTCCCTCAAACCTTATGTGACCTGATGCAGGTAGCATTACATCCTCCCGATGTGGACTCAGCGTCAATTCCGATAAAGTTGAGCTTGTCTTATATACCAAACGATACAAAATACCATCGTTAAACCTACTAGAAATAAATGGGATGCGCCTAAGCCTGGCAGATAAGACCAAATTTCTAGGCGTATTTTTAGACAAAAAGCTGAAATGGAAGGACAACGTCATTCAGCGACAAAAGAAAGCGTACATTGCATTATATACGTATAAAAGAGCCATTGGCAAAAAATGTGGACTCACCCCCAACATATGCAGATGTATTTATACCGCGATTATCCGACCCATACTGCTGTGTGGGATAGTCGTTGGTGACCATCCTTGAGCAAGGCGTCAAACATAAATTTGTTGGGTAAAGTCCACAGATCCAGCATGATCAGCATAAACGGGCCCTAAGAACAACGCGTAGTGAAGCTCTTCAGCTTATTCTTGAGATCCTTCCATTATATCTAGCTGGTTATCGAGCGGCGGCAACGTCAGCCCTGCGTCTAAGGAAGTTGTCGTGTTGCAACAACAAGACCAAAGGACACTCAAGTATGCTAAACAAATACAGTTTTCTTCCTCCTAGCACGGATCGCTGTGCGACCACAACAGTTGGGGGAACCAACTCTAAGATAAACATTTCCAGCAGGGATGACTGGACGGAGTTGAATAGTTGCCTTGCAACTGACAGCAGCATTTCCAAATACACGGACGGCTCCAAGCTAAACGGTAGAGTTGGAGTATACTCAAGGAACATTGACCTCCAGCTCTCCTTCGGACTACCCGACCACTGCAGTGTATTCCAGGCAGAAATTGCAGCCATAATGGAAGCCGCATCCAGGATAGGGACACACACCGTCGGCAAAGAACTAAGACAGCCAAGCTGCCAGAAAATCTTAACGAGCACTAAACTGTCGCCGATCATTTCAAGAGATGGCTCAACAGAACCGTGTACACCTCACATGGGTCCCTGGACATAGGGACATCGAGGAAAACTGCATTGCAGATGAATGATGATATGCTATGCAGGGTACGACCAGGCAGATCCTTTTCGGCCAAGAACGCTTAGGTATGCTCCTGTCCACATGCAAGCCAATGCTAAAAGAACACATCCACCGTCGAGCCGAAGAAAGATGGCTACAAACATCGGGGCGTCGAACATCGAAAGAAACCTGGCCTAAATAGGGCCATAAAAGATCCCATCACGTGTACAACCTAAGTAGGGATACAATTGGTACCGAAAGATGTGTTTCGATCCCTGGACCACGAATCCGGGTGGAAACCCGATATCTCAAGTCGATTTTGAGATATCTCCAAAAAACCGTCCGAAAATTGGCCTGTTTTCGATGCGGTACTTCACTTACACTGCACAATTTACATTTATTATTTTATAAAAATAAACTACTACAATCTATTAGTGATGGACGATATGGCGATTTTGAGCTATCAGTGAAAATAAATATGGCTATTTTTGAATCGCGGCTATTTTTTATAGCTATAGCGATCGCTTTATTTTAACAAGCGATTCTATACAGAAGATATGATCGGCGATACAGCGATTTTGAGCTATCAGTGAACATAGATATGGCTATTTTTTACAGCTATGGCGATCGCTTTAATTTACCTTTAATAAGCGAATCTGCAATTATTTGTATACTTGGATATAAAAAATGAATGTTTAAGTTTGTTTACCGGGGTAGATTCAATGTTATACATTAATTTAATTTAGTATACAGAATATATGAACCAAAATTGGAATAAAAAGAAAAAAATATGTACCTTTTTTTGTAAACTGATGTAATGTGAAATTCAAATTTTCTGAGATGTTATGATATATATTATTAACAGGCTGACGACAAAATGTTCAGACTCGTATTACACTCAATGAGATGAAATTAGCTGAAATAGATGTCTATGCATCTTTGTTTTTTAAATTTTGCTAATTGAAAATGCTTTGATTTTTAAATGTAAGATGAATCAACCCGAGATAAATCTGTATTTGTAACACCATTAAAGCATGATTTATTTACTATATCCTACACCGATGTATTCAGAAATACTCCGTATGAATTTATTCTGAAAGTTGTATTTGGCTGCATAATATTTATACAGTAAAATGAATCAATTTTTAATGAAAAATACATAGGAAAAATATAGCAAATTCTTCAAACTATTATAAAAATATTCTTTAGCAGAAAATTAGCCACACACTTCAGTGCAATGAATTGCATTCTCACAAAAAACTTAAACTTTGAGTTAATCTGTTTACAATAAGACGAGTGATATATGTTTCTATAATTCTTTTATTTTTCCATCAAAAACACAAATTTTATAAAACTGTTAACGGCTACAGCCTACAAATATTAACTTATGAATAACATATGCATTAGTTTCGGTAACGTTTTACAAGACGGTGCACCACCTAATTTTTATCGAAATTTATCAAAGGTCGTATCAAAAGACGCGTCTCGACCTCCGTTTTAAGAATCCGAAAGTCAAAATTAAATTTTTATTTGTCAAAAGATATAAGCAAAAAAAACGGTTCAAATTTCCATGTGATTGTTGTTTTTTCCCACATTTGATGTACACACACACACACTAATGCATAAAGGTGTTCTGCGCGCATTTAGTTTTGATCCCCAAACCGGTGTCGGTTCCACCCAGGGTAATTTTTTATAAGCGCGGCCGAAGGCCGCCAACCCAAAAAAGTGTTCTATGCAAAAAAATTGTGGATCGGGCCCCATATTTCGGACCCTCCCAGGGTCGTTTTACGGTTTTTTGTAAATAACTTTTGACTGAAATAAAATTTTTGATTTTCGCTTGCGGATTCTTAAAGCGGAGGTCTGGACGCGTCCTTTGAGAAATTTCGATAAAAATTAGGTGTGCACCGTCTTATAAAACGTTACCTTAGTTTCATGTCCGATCAGTTTTAACAAGCGTAAAATATGCTATTGCTTTTTTGTTTAAGCCAACGTCCCATCTTATTTCTATACCTTCCTCTATTTGCGGAAAATAAAAATTTTAACGCGTTCAAAAGATATTAACGAAAAACCGAAAATTGACCCGCGGGTCCCTCCGAAACCGGGGTGGGATCCGTAGTATTTTTGCGCAGAACACCTCTCTGCATTGGCGGCCTTCGGCCGCGCTTATAAAAAAATTCCCTGGGTGGGTCCAACACCGGTTTGGAGACCAAAACTATATCCGCACAAAACACTTATGATCACAATTTTTTTGTGGGTACCACAACATGACAACAACCACATGGAAATCGCCAACTTCAACTGCAAATATCTCCGGACAGAGATAAAATTTTTCTTTTCCGCCGGATTATTGTTGTCGAGTCAATACGCGTCTTTTGACACCTCTTTCGATATTTTTGGTAGCGTATTAGCAGTCGAACCTTCAACTAGACTTTTACCAGCTTTGGATACAGTCAACCACGGCACGTTACTGCAAGACTCGGAAGGCTCTCCTCTTCCTCCTTGTCTCAAAAAGTGGACCTTCAATTATCTGTCTGGTCGACAGGCATCGGTACAATTCAGGAAAGTAACCTAAACCCAGAAGAATAAAACAAGGGGTACACCAGAGTGGTTTACAATCTTCGCTTTTTTATCTTCTACCTATCGAAACTCCCGTCGACACATACATGTCCTCAAGAGAG
The DNA here is from genome assembly GCF_040869045.1 of Eurosta solidaginis. NCBI lineage: Eukaryota > Metazoa > Arthropoda > Insecta > Diptera > Tephritidae > Eurosta > Eurosta solidaginis. The sequence goes on along the minus strand of NC_090319.1, from coordinate 99,169,055 downwards.
ATATCATATTAATAGTGAGCAGAGATTTTGACATTTTCGTCCAAGTGTAATAAGTGACAAGCTACATGCAGCACTTGGTTTAAACCGTGGAGAAATTCCATTCTTTTTCTATCGTATGAGAAAGCTCGGCTATCCGCCTGCCTGGTTGGAGGAGGCTAAAGTGGAACACTCAGGCATATCGCTTTTCACAAAATCAGTAATATGTATGTTTTTTTATATAAATTTATTTTCCCATGTTCACAAAAAGTTAAATATTGCAATAAAGATGTATGCAATAGTATTGTGTAGCATATAAACCGAGCTGCTTATTATTATTTACAATCACTGTACTTAAAAATATTAACAAACTATCAATATTAACAAACAAGAGATTTAATCATATGTTTACACTGTTTTCTTTATTTATTTTCGTCAGGTGTTTCCCTGCAATATTGCCAGCTCGTTAAAACGATGTTATTCCGAAAAAATTGCACTGCAAACTTTTCCAAAATAACAAAAGTAATAAGTGGCTATACTGGCTACATATTGGGCTTGACAGTCTCAGTGAACACGCAGTGAATACGTAGTGACTACGTAAGAGAACGAACGTGAATACGTAAGAAGGTATAAAATACGAATTCTGGGTGAATGCGACGCAAACATTCACGGTGACATACATAATAAGGGCCTTAGTATTAGAATTTCATGCTGAAGGAAAATCGGCAATAGATATTGGCGATATTCTACCAGAGGTGATTGTCATTCAAAAGAATCGAATGAAAGAAAATCGCCAATCACTGATATATTTGGATTGCAATAGCTATAGCTATTAGCGATTTGTCAATAGCGGAGATGCAATCCCCAATAGCGAAATATCGTTCCATCACTACAATCTATATTCTTACTAATTTTAGCAAGAATTGCGATTGTTATCCTTTCTTTTTTATATTTTTATTATTTTCCCACATTTACCAACTTTTCTTTCTGCCAAAAATTTGCGGACGCTAATTTGGTGATATTGCCACATGTTTACACTGAGGGAAAAACAGCCTTGTAAAAATAACTCCGAACGGTGGCAATAATACATTTTGCATTGTTGTCTAATTTCATGCTCAATTAAAATTTTTACGGCTTAAAATAAATATGTTTTAAGTTTATTTAAATACAAAATGGTCAATTTAACGTAACTTATTTCATTTCAACAAATAATTTTTAAATTTGATATAGTTGCATTGTCAAATTGAAGTGGTCGTTGTTGATCTGACGCTGAATTGTCTACAGCTGGTTGCGAAGCAACAACAAAATACATTCATGGCTAACGGTGAATATATTTTTGCTTTCATTGCGATTTATACTTTCGGCGTCATTACACCGTTAATAGTTTTATTTGCTGAAAATTCAGTTAAATGGAAGGTGTACCCGTTTTTAGTGAAGTTATTTATGCAATAGATGGCGAAATAATTAATATTACTGATACACCACCTTTAAGTGAAGAAGAAGATAATGAAAAGCTGAAGGCTTTACTAAAAGACTTTGAATTGGAAGGTGCTTTTGACCACTTAAAATGTGAGTAAATGTGCTGTTTCTTATTGCTTGTATCATTCTAATTGTGTTCTCAATATTGTAGCGGGAATCCGGGAGCGAAAATTAAAGATTCTTTTGCTGTTAAAATTTATTCACAAAAAATCAAAAAGTGACCTCGCATCCATTCAAAATCTGGGGCCGGATCCATAATATTTTTCCTCGTCTACGCGATCGATACAATTTCTGCGCAGAACACCTGTTTGCATTAGTATGTGTGTGTTTACAACAAAATTATGCAAAATACCACAACCACCACTGTTTTTTGGGAATATATTTTGATAGAAATACATTTTTTTTGTTTTCGCTTCTGGATTTCTTATATGGATGTCAAAACGCGTCTTTTGATATCCCCCTCGATAATTTTACATAAAAATGAGGGGGTGCACCGCCTTTTAAAAATTTACCTCAAACAGCATGACCTATAATACAACATACGAGGCACACTTTCATTAAACTTCGGTTAAAATCTTTAAACTTCAAGGAAAATTTTATTAGCTTTACTTAATTTTTGAAACTTGAAATTAATTTTTATAGTTTGGCGCTGATGATGACACAAATTCAATGGATTCAAGTATTACAAACTTCCTTAATACATCGAAAACTTCAGACGGTTCAAACAATCATATCTCGGCTTGCTTTACTTATATCAAAAAGGTAAATAACTTAGTGAACTGAAGTTTAGGTATATTAATAATGCAATTGTATTTGTTATAATAGAAATTATAATATTTTTTTTATACATATTTCTAGTTTTAATAGAAAAATTACAATTTTATTTATAGCAAATTAATCACATACATTTGTATTAACCACGTTCGAGCTCTTTAAATATTACAAATTATATAGGCGACCAAAATATATAAATATACTTAACTAATTTCATGTTTTTAAAGAAATTTTCTCCATTTTTCCGAGTGAATTGTATACCAAGGTAAGTGTGTAAGACAGATCTGCGTTCGCTTGTGATAACTGTATACGTGAGTTCAATTGTTGTTTCTTCCGTACGGGCAACTAATGAAAAAAAACCTCAATTAACTTAACCGGTTATTGTAAATGAGCGCAGTATTATATCACTTTTCATAGAACGTTGAACTAATTCAAATTTAACATTACAGGAATACTACTACATACCTCGCTAAGGTAAAAAAAATGCAAGTGGAAAATTTTATTATAAGTTTGTTAACAGTCGTAGAGGTAAAAGGCAGTCACTTCCCTAATTACTCATTGACGAAAAGTCACTAACTTGTACCTCACGTGAAGTAAATGAATTGGACGATTCAATAACAAATGCATTGAAGGCACCCCTTAGCAGAGAAAGCGCGAACTGGAGCGAAGTCTCTGACAAGTGGGCAAAAACTTTCCAAGCCAGACAGTATGATCTTAAAAACTTAACAAGCATAGAAATTATTAGCATACTCACTTTACCTTATATTTCTACTTTTTTGCTGTTTAGATAAAATAGATTTCAATCTCCTATATCCATTGAAGCAGGACTTGTTATGTTCAAAATGGGAACACTTCAAATTAAACGTTTTAAACTTTAACGAAACTCGTATAAATAATGGGAATTTCAAACAATTATTCTCATTGGCAATGCATGTATGCCTACTTCAATTTACTTATAGACACCCAGGACTACCTAATTTCGATATTGCTGATTTCAGTACTGCAAACGTCTTCAAGATTTGTCAACACCACAGGAAAGACTACGAAGAAAATCACGATTGCCGATGCACAGGAGAGCTTCATACTGCGTCTACAGTCAAAGAAGAGTTGACGAAATCATTTGCAAGTATTACTCTGCCAAGAACATAGTTCAGCCGTTTTTAATAGTAGTGGGACCTGAGATAGAGCTCAAAGATTTTTATGTATTTTTCGACAATACGTTATATAAATTCATTTCATTTATAGAGAGTTTAGACTTGTGTTTTAAGATATTTCACGTATTTTCTTTAAAATATCCTCAAGGATGTGAGCTTGTATGGACCTTTATACAAAACTTCCCAGTTCGATTCAAAATCGTCGAATATAGTTTCCCTTATAAACTTTTTAAGAACAACGTAATTTTGAATTTGTCAATTAATCAAATTTATAACAAAGCATTTATGTGTGATTTAAATTAACTCTTAATGTATCAAAATGTTTGCTTGTTTTAAGTATCCTAAAAAATTTACTGAATCTGCATTTTTAATACATAGGATAGCTGCAATCAAGTATTTACTAATTTTACTTCTTTTAGAAGACACTTAAACAAACAACATAAAACGAAAAGTATATCTTCGCCCGATGTGCCTATTAGTATTCCAGTGCCCGCATTGACTAATTGTAATATACGGAAATTAGATAGAGATATTAAAATATCACAAAATAATTTAACTGAATGCTTACCCACAAACAATGTATTTGATATAGTCCATAGTTTTAAAAGAAAAGCTTTGTATTTATCTCTAAGTTTGCATCAGAATAGTTATATGCCCAGAAAAACTGTAATAGACATTCATAATATGGTAACAGATTTGCTTCAATCTATATCAGCAGCCCTTGAAGGAGTAGTTACTGGCCAGAATGAAGCTCAAGAAACTATTAAATGTATATCGGAGTTTTGTAAAACCCCATTTGATGGTATAAGAACGGAACACAGAATGTTTAACATATGTACTTAAAACTTTAAACCTTTATTCGGATCCAAAATGCATTACACTTACTAAATCTATTAAAAGAGCTGCTGAACATGGTAACCCAACTCTAGGTCCGAAAACATCTAACACACACATTTTTCCATTATTATTCAGATTCATTTCTATATTTGAAATTCCAGGGCTTTTGAAACTTGCTATTGATAGTAATAAAAATAGTGTATCACATAATACTATTAACAACTTTACATGTGGGGAAATTTTCAAAGAAAAGTGTCAAATGTATATGTGTGATACAGTCCTGCCTTACATTCTTTACTTTGACGACTTTCAAATAAATAACCCCCTTGGTAGTCACACCTTTTCTATATGCGGATGCTATATATCTTTTCCCTCTATACCTCAACGGCTTCAATCAAAATTAGAATATATATTTCATGCTGCATTTATTAATTCTTCAGGGCTAAACACCCATGGAAATGAAAAGCCATTTTATCCTCTTATTCAAGACCTTCTATTACTAGAAAACGGTGTTACCAAAGACTCTATAAATATAAGATGGGACATTGTAGAGTACTAAAGCTTTGTGGAAATTGTGGAACGGCTGTACCAGGAATTCACCATACTTTTTGCTATGCTGTCCGCCTCAACATAGCTGATTTTATAAGGCTGTTTAACTTTGTAATTTATTTTGCCTTTGGAAAAATTACCTATTTGAAAATAAGCTGGCTGAAAAATATTGGCATAACAGGTTAAGTTAAATCAACAAATGAAAATCTCAGCCAAGCGATTTGTAAAAAAAAGCTAAGTTGTCTATTTCTTACTTTCTCGATATAGGGTGTGTTCGAGCTGCAGCAGTGTTACTTTTTATGACAGCGGATAACGTTCTTCAGCAACATTTGAGCAGATGTGGCAATTTCCCGCGTTCGTTGAACGAAATGTTGACCAATCTATTGATCATCTCTAGGAAATTAGCGACATTCCATCAACTAAGCAGCACTTTATCAATACTACTGTTATTATTTGGCTGCTCAAACACACCCATATAAATTGTGCATTAAATCTAAAATATAAAACTCAAAAATGACTCTGGAAACAATTTTGTATACAAATGGATTTTGCACGGATTAAATTTTGATTGGACCCCATTAGGGGACCGGCCCCCCAGCGGGTTAGGGGATCAGAATATACCCGCGGTAGGTATGCCTGTCGTAAGACGCGACTAAAATACCAGAGTCAAGGGGCTGTGTAGCGCAACCCTTCAGGTTGCCAGCGCAATATATAGCTTCTCCAAACCCAATTGTCAACCTCACCTATCCGCGGCGAATCCTGTTTCACTAACAGACGAGGATCTGGCGACCCCAAGGTCGTCATGGAACTTGGGGGTGGGGAGGGAGGGAATGGCCTGAAGGTTTAATGTGTCCACATAAATCGTTCCTGAGATGGTCGGGCTAGCGCCTTAATGGTGCTACGGTACCGGAGCGTGCCGGATCTGTATCCGGCAAAGGACCATCACATCGATAACACTCCCCAAAGCCTTCGGAGAGCAACCTTATCGCTACAACAACAACAACAACAAGGGACCGGTCAGTGTCTTTTGACACCCTTCCCGATATTATTGGACGTGTATTAAGAGTGTCATGCTTTTGTATAGAATTGCCATCATTTGAACGAATCAAACATTTTTTCCCGTTTTCGGATTCGCATTCTGGGTCCTAGACGCATATTTTGGTAATTCTATACGACAGCATGACACTGCTAATACGCGTCCAAAAATATCGAGAGAGGTGTCAAACGACGCGCCTTGACATCAGTACTAATAATCCGCAACCGGAAAATAAAAATTTTAACTCGTTCAAAAGATATTAACGAAAACCCGAAAAATGACCCGCGGGTCCCTCTGAAATCGGAGGTGGAATCCATAGTAATTTTGCGCAGAACATCTTTCTGCGTTGGCGGCCTTCGGCTGCGCTTATAAAAAATTACCCTGGGTGGGTCCAACACCGGCTTGGAGACCAAAACTAAAACGCGCAAAACACTTATTTTCACAATTTTTTTTGTGGGTACAATAACATTAAAACACCCACATGAAAATCGCCAACTTCAACTGCAAATATATCCGGACAGAGATTAAATTCTTTCCCGCCTTCGGATTATTGTTGTCGAGGTCAATAAGCGTCTTTTGACACGTCTCCCGATATTTTTGGACGCATATTAGCAGTGACACGCTGTCGTATAGAATTGCCCATCTTTTGATAAATCTCTCGACATTTTTGGACGTGTGTTTATAGTGTGATGGGTAATTCTCGACAATAATCCGAAGGCGGAAAAGAAAAATTTAATCTCTGTCCGGAGATATTTGCAGTTGAAGTTGGCGATTTTCATGTGTTACCCACAAAAACAATTGTGAACATAAGTGTTTTGGGCGTTTTGGTCTCTAAACCGGTGTTGGACCTACCCAACGTAATTTTTTATAAGCGCGGCCGAAGGCCGCCAACGCAGAAAGGTGTTCTGCGCAGAAATACTATGGATTTCACCCCCGGTTACGGTTACCTATGTATAGGCTCATCTTCATCAATACCGTATCCTTCTCATCAGCTTTGAGTACGGTTACTTCACTTATTTCCTCGATGATTAAACTGCAGATTATTTAGACGCGTATAACAATCGCCACAGGTATTCACTGGGAATCCGTCATGAGGCTGCACTGCAATTGTTGTAAATTTGGTCAGCTTTTTGGCTAAACCGGGTATGACGAACAAACCGTGGCTAGATCCATTCTGCATCTTTTTTAGGCAATTCCGACAAATCGAATTTATGGTACACATTTTTTTTTCCTTCATTGTGCATTAATTGTTATTAATTTTTACTTCCATTTATTTACAAATACGTTATCTTTGCAAAATTTTCTGCTCTGTCAATTACGTCAATATCGCACGAATTCAAGTCAAAGAATAATAAGGAATAAAATTAAAGAAAAAAAATTTTTTAAAAATAAGCTTTTATTATTGGTTAATAAAATTAACTAAAAAGTAAACAATAAATTGACTGTAAAGAAATATAACACTTTATAAGTTCATTGTAACCTCTACTCTCTTTGTTGTATGTTAAAATATAGCAAAGTCTCAGCGGCTTTGCCTGGAGAGTGAATGATAAATAGGTACCATAGATATATTGCTGTAGCAGATAACTTTAAATTTGGATTAGCGATAGACACCTCGTAGGTTTTGTGATAGCAGAGAATTTAAACACAATGAGAAGGCGTTTTTGCTAGATTCCAACTTTTTTGCATGTGAACACGTCTTGCACTTCACCACACACAATCCAATTTCAATGTTAACCAGTTAACAGCAGAAAATTCTCTGTCAACAGTTTCAGCTGGTGTATAAAGTGTCTGGATTTTCTCTTAATATGATTTCTTTGTGGGAATATAGGTATTTAGTAGGATTAATTAAATTTAAATTTTATTACTTGTAGTAATATATTTGCTTGTTTTATGTTGATGCAAATTGCAGAAATTTTGCTTATTTCTTTACAAACAAAAACCTATTCATATACCCAAAATATGCCCTTTCATGAAATGTTTGTAAATTAATCATACATTTATGAATTATCCCATCCCTTTTTGTTAATAAATTAAAATGTTAGGAAAATGTATGCAAATTGAAATATGCATGAAAATAGTGTTTTGCCGACGGCATTTGCACACTTGGAATTTCTGTGCACACGAAATCCATTGCATATTTATAAAACGTTAATTTGCATAAAATGTATGCATATTAACCATGAAGTATGAATTATTAATAAATTGAAAAATTGAAATAAATAAAATATTTGATAACAATTGAATTAATAAAAAAAATATTTAGTTATTATTTGGACTATGGGTGGGAGGGGAGGTACCTATAAAGAAATTTCCTAAAGCATTTTATATGTGTTATTCAGTACAATGATGTAAGTACCTATGTACTTGAATATTTTCAAAGGCAGGTTTGATAAGCCAAGTCAAACTTAAATACATTTGACCTGCCTCAAATCAACCCTTAAATATGTAAATAAGACCAACAATACACAAAAGACATGTGCCTGTTGATCAGATGTTGAGCATTGTATCATTGAATATATATGTATGAAAATACAAACCAAAGCAAAAAAGTACAAATGTACATACATATTCAATAATACTCCAATTAAAGGCAGACATGTATAAAAAGCTTGGTCGTTTTGATGCTGTGGCAGTGTCTTAAGTTATTAATAAAACAACTTGTCGCTTTCCGCGTTATGAAGCGACCAAGTCAATTATGGCAATCCGCGTATACGGCAATGGATATGTAAATATCAATGATCGTAGCAATTAGCCGACGAAATACAATAGGCACGAGCCAAATTATGTGTCGTCGGTGGTTAAAAGTGTTGCCGTTTATACCTTTAATAACTCACAGCTAAAAGGGGAATTTATTATAAAATTAAAATAAACGAATTTATTGCTCTTTTGCGAAATAATGTTATATTTCTTCGCAAAATTACTTTAATTTATTTCGCCGCTCCCATATATTAATTTTTATCTATGAAAATAATGTAAAATTCTTACTTTGTACTGACATGTGATAAACAAGTCAGCATATACAGTATGACGTCACAGTGCGAATTCGGCCAGATACGGGTAAAACACCACTCTTATGTAGCAACTACAACACAGTTGCTGCAAATTTGGCTGCGTGACTGCGCGAACAATTTTTCGGCAGAATATGATAGGGGGTTTCAAATAGCAAATAAAAATGTCCATAAGCTGTGACAACTCGGCAATTCAGGATATGAGAAAATTATTTGCAATAATTTATATGAGCAATGGATGGAAATTTTTAGATTATATTGCTAATATGTTAGTGGACATTTACTAGGCAATATCTGTGCATGTTTATTTGCATTTTTTACTACCATATTAGTACTTTCATACAGGCTTATAAATAGTTTGGTATTATATCAAAGGAAAAGTGCGGGGTTATGAAAGTATTTATGCTCGTCATAATGAATACCCCCAATATGCATCGAAGTTGGAATTTATAAAATCGCAAAAATTTGTCTTTTGACGATTTTATCAAATGCTATGTTGCCGAATTGCAAAATTCTATCATCAATTTGGACAACTTAAGAAGAAGAATTTATGAATGAAAAATCAAGAGGAAGCTAGTTTTCAGGATTTTGTGATTTACATACAAAACATGAGCATACATATGTAAATATGTATGTGAGCTTGTGCGTATGGTTGGATGGTTGAAGTGAATTTTGTTTTCTTTGTCAACATGCGAATATAAAAATATTTCTTAGCTTACATATGAACATAGATTTGTACATATGCTTGTGCGTAAGAATAATTTTTGTTGGAAGTGGTTGATTGAAACAGTTTGTCTTTTATTTGAACATGTGGATGTACAAACATTTGTTAGCTTATGCATGGATATATTGGTATCAATGAAGTGGGTGGGAAATGGGGGTGTAGGCTGATCTTTAGTTTAGGAATATATGTGTGTACATATATACCAATCTAGGTTTGTTTATACCCACTCACCATTTAGGTGATTAAATTTTCAATTTCCCTACATATCAATATAATTTGATTACTCTTTCTGACAAAATAATGAGTTACCATACAATTGAACAAAAGAAATAATCAAATATGAATACTTTAGATGATCAAACACTGAATATATTTTTTCAACCACATTTTGGAATCATATTTGAATCAAATGTGTTTACTTTAGGAGATCAAAAATTTATAATAATTTTTAATTCAGCTTTCTGAATCTTTATACTCAGTTGAGCAGAGCTCACAGAGTATATTAAGTTTGATTGGATAACGGTTAGTTGTACATATATAAAGGAATCGGGATAGATATAGACTTCCATATATCAAAATAATCAGGATCGAAAAAAAATTTGTTTGAGCCATGTCCGTCCGTCCGTCCGTTAACACGATAACTTGAGTAAATTTTGAGGTATCTTGATAAAATTTGGTATGTAGGTTCCTGTGCACTCATCTCAGATCGCTATTTAAAATGAACGATATCGGACTATAACCACGCCCACTTTTTCGATATTGAAAATTTCGAAAAACCGAAAAAGTGCGATAATTCATTACAAAAGACAGATAAAGCGACGAAACTTGGTAGATGAGTTGAACTTATGACGCAGAATAAAAAATTAGTAAAGTTTTTGACAATGGGCGTGGCACCGCCCACTTTTAAAAGAAGGTAATTTAAAATTTTGCAAGCTGTAATTTGGCAGTCGTTCAAGATATCATGATGAAATTTGGCAGGAACGTTACTCCTATCACCATATGTACGCTTAATAAAAATTAGCAAAATCGGAGAAGGACCACGCACACTTTAAAAAAAAAAAATTTTAAAGTAAAAATTTAAAAAAAAATTTTAATATCTTTACAGTATATAAGTAAATTATGGCAACATTCAACTCCAGTAATGATATGGTGCAACAAAATACAAAAATAAAAGAAAATTTCAAAATGGGCGTGGCTCCGCCCTTTTTCATTCAATTTGTCTAGGATACTTTTAACGCCATAAGTCGAACAAAAATTAACCAATCCTTTTGAAATTTGGTAGGGGCATAGATTTTATGACGTTAGCTGTTTTCTGTGAAAATGGGCGAAATCGGTTGATGCCACGCCCAGTTTTTATACACAGTCGTCCGTCTGTCCTTCCGCATGGCCGTTAACACGATAACTTGAGCAAAAATCGACATATCTTTAATGAACTTAGTTCACGTGCTTACTTGAACTCACTTTATCTTGGTATGAAAAATGAACGAAATCCGAGTATGACCAAGCCCACTTTTTCGATATCGAAAATTACGAAAAATGAAAAAATGCCATAATTCTATACCAAATACGAAAAAAGGGATGAAACATGGTAAGGTAATTGGACTGTTTTATTGACGCAAAATATAACTTCAGAAAAACCTTTATAAAATAGTTGTGACACCTACCATATTAAGTAGAAGAAAATGAAAAAGTTCTGCAGGGCGAAATAAAAACCATTAAAACCTTGGCATGTATTACATATATAAATAAATTAGCGGTATCCAACAGATGATGTTCTGGGTCACCCTGGTCCACATTTTGGTCGATATCTGGAAAACGCCTTCACATATACAACTACCACCACTCCTTTTTAAAACTCTCATTAATACCTTTAATTCGATACCCATATCGTACAAACTCATTCTAGAGTCACCCCTGGTCCACCTTTATGGCGATATCCTTAAATGGCGTCCACCTATAGAACTATGCCCCACTCCCTCTTAAAATACTCAAGTTGAAAAAATAAAAATAAATAAATTGATGCAAGTGCTTTACATCTGCACCAAACATGCTATTGAATAATTGTCTCCTAAGACCTTACTTAATGGGGCAAGTCAATTTACAATGAAACAATTCCAACCATCATAATTTATTTACAAAAAATCAGAGAATTAAATTTGCAATATACTTGCTCTGATCAGAGAATTTTTTGGTAACAGACGAACAGAGAAAATCGTTAAGAGAATTTTCTGTTACGTCTTGCACCCTGTTAAGTTAACATGAATTTGGGGAATAGTGGTGAAGTGCAAGACGTGTCACATGCAAATGGATCGTAAGCAGTGGATGCCAAAAAAACGCCTTCTCATTGTGTTTAAATTCTCTGGTGATAGTTGATGCGGTTTTCGCAGTTCTGTGTGTTTTACGTTTTCCTATTTTTTTCTTGTACGTAACGCCTCTGTTTACACCTATTGTGACTGTGGATTAACTTAAAAATGGCTGCAAAACACGTTATGCCAAAGATATGAAAATGCATTACCGAATGAAGCAACGTTCACAACTTTTAATGATGACAGTGCTTTTTTCCCGCCTCCGCCAACCCAGTTAAAAAGGTCAAGCAACTTATCAGTGAAAATGTGCTTCATCACACCACCAAGTTCGTCGGACGATCCCTTGAGAGAAACAAAATATGTAATCTGCAAATAGTGTTACAAATATATATATTAAACCAAATATAAATAGTGAAAAAACTTACTACCGCGTCTTCGAAATTTTTCTCCAATATATTTTCTTCGAAGTCAAAGAGATCATCAATGGACCTCATTGGCAGCATCACAGCTAGAGCAGCGTGGATATCCTCCCCAATTTCACCAGTAATTCTGCAGACCATTTTGCGTACTCGTTTTACTAGAACCTTGGACTCCCGTACTACTTTCTGATGCGCCATCACATCAGTTTTGGGAATTGCCTAAAGCTTAAATATATTTTCATATATAAATATTGTGACGAATATGAGTGACACCAGGTGATACTCACATCCCTAGTCTGATGCTAAGTAAATGAAGTCACAACAACAATAAAGCAGACAGTCACTTCCCTGCTAACCATGAGTGGATAAAAATTTGGGGAATCATATACTGACGCTATCCAAAAAATTGGATAATAAGTTGGATAATTTTGTTCGGCGAGGCGCCGATATTATCCATGGTGAAATGGGATATTTCGTGTAGGTACGTGTGATCTTCCATCTCTGTCGCACTCATTCAGAACCATCATATCAAAAGTGAATACTGAACTGCTCTCACAATGTAATTCTAAAAATGTTGCATACTTTTAGGCACTCCAGAGTAGCCATCCCAATGATAAATTAATCCATAATGCGAATTGAAAATACCTAAAAAATTGCAAAAACCCCACAAAATAACCAAAAACCGCCCAAAAAATGTCCAAAATTTTTCATTCTGTGTTTTTATTAAGAAATTACGTTTTTCAACTTAAAAATACAGCAAATGCATTTTAAGTAAGTATGAATAATTTAGATAAATGCATATTTTAGATATTTACATTAAAAAATATTTACAAAAATTCGTTTCAGTTCATTCATTATGTTAAAATACATTTATATATTAATACATTTCATTTTTCTGTTGACTAGTGTTACATTTTGCTTTTGATTTAAAATTCAAATAAATATTTTTCTTATTTAAAATATAGTTCAACTTAAAAATATTGCAAATTCATTTTAAGTAAGTATGAATAATTTAGATAAATGCATATTTTAGATATTTACATTAAAAAATATTTACAAAAATTCGTTTCAGTTCATTCATTATGTTAAAATACATTTATATATTAATACATTTCATTTTTCTATTGACTAGTGTTATATTTTGCTTCTGATTTAAAATTCAAATAAATATTTTTCTTATTTAAAATATAGTTCAGCTTAAAAATACAACAAATTCATTTTAAGTATGAATAATTTAGATATATGCATATTTTAGATATTTACATTAAAAAATATTTACAAAAATTCGTTTTAGTTCATTCATTATGTTAAAATACATTTATATATTAATACATTTCATTTTTCTATTGGCTAGTGTTACGTTTTGCTTTTGATTTAAAATTCAAATAAATATTTTTCTTATTTAAAATATAGTTCAACTTAAAAATACAACAAATTCATTTTAAGTATGAATAATTTAGATATATGCATATTTTAGATATTTACATTAAAAAATATTTACAAAAATTCGTTTTAGTTCATTCATTATGTTAAAATACATTTATATATTAATACATTTCATTTTTCTATTGACTAGTGTTACGTTTTGCTTTTGATTTAAAATTCAAAAAATATGTTTCTTATTTAAAATATAGATTAGTTATCATTCTTTCAATTAAATTTAATAATATAAAATTTAATAAAATACAAAAAAAATAAAAAATAAGTACTTTTACTTTCAAAATTTAGTTTTAATAATTTAAGAACAGTTGCAAGCTTTTAAAAAATAAATATATAGAACTATAAACATAGTTAAGCTCAAAAAAAACTTATGAAATTTGTTCAAATATATTATCCACTGACTTTGTACTGGGTATTTATAAGTAAGAAAAGTGTTTAATATGGGAAAGGAGTTCTGATGAGAATTCAAATAGAACGCTTTGTCGCATGCTTCGCTTGGACTTGGCATAAGTTGATCATAATTCAATATTCAACGAACTTTTTACATCAAAATTTATATCGAAGAAAGCGAGTGATGCTACAAAACGTTCTATGTAAATCGGTATTAGGAATTGGAGGTTATTAACAAAAGAACAATATAATCATAAATGGTGGACTTGACTATTTATTATATTATAAATAATTTAACGTTATATTCGGAATCGGAAGTTAAAAAAAAGAAACAAAACAAAGTAAAAAAAGAAAAGTGGATTTCACAACTTATTGTTAGTTAACTATACTAATCTTAAAGTAAATAATATAAAGTAAAGAAATATTAGGAAGTTATTTACACAGTTAAAGAATAAAAAAAGGTTTGACTATTCCTATTGTAACTATACTAATCCTAAAGTTAGTAATATAAAGTAATATTAGGAGGAAGTTATGTACAGTTAAAGAATAAAAAATATTTTTGTCTAATAACAGCAACTATCGCCACTTTTATTCATTTGTCGTCAGTTCAGCAGGTGGTTTCATTTAATACTTTGTATATTTTAGTCTCATTTACGCAATAGAGAATGCGATAGTCGCTGTTATTACACAAAAAATTGCTATGCATTAAAACTTAAATAGTAGTCAGCAATTTAACCCCAGATTTTTTTTTTCGTCTGACATGCTTAAATCTATTGCGACTTAAAATTACATAATGCCTAATAGCTAAAATCTTATCACTATGTATACTTGCGAATGCCCCTATTGATTTTTAAAAAAAGCAAATATTAATAGTTATCGACAAAAAATTACTAATTTCAAATATGTTGATACCTACCCAGAACCATATCTACGACCTTTACACTTGTAAAGGATTTCTTCCCTAATCCGCCGTAGCAGTTATACTCCCACACCAACTCGTCAGTAAAGAGTGACTGCATGACACTCTCGATTGACCCTTTTGTGCCTTTTAGCCGAAAAATGATGGCCGACTATAAAATTATAAGATTATATATATATATATTCAATTGTAGAGTGCTTTATTTATATATTAGATCTAGTAAAAATAGGGACATACCATAGCATTAGCGTGAGCCTTGTTTGTAAGGCACTCTTCCACCTTCAGCAAAGTTTCTTCCGATGACATAGGGAGCAAACTTTGTAAAAAGGTTTGTTCCTCGCTGCACACGTCTCCCGAGATACGGTCGATGCTTCTTTGCGTATTGGCGGAAAGCACCTTAACCTCACGCAGAACTTGGCCTTGAGTCTGCACCTCTGCACGTTCGGGCATCTAAAATTTAAGTTGAGTTTCATTAAGGTAAAATTTGACTTATGAACAAATCAGGATAGCGGTAGACCATCGGTGCAAAGCATTAAATCAAACACCAAGGATTTATCAATTGGTTGTGAATTAATGCCAGCACTACCACTCTATGGACTGAATTTATTAAAAAAACCCACCTTGTCGGCAATCACTTTTTCTAAGGCGGCTAGTCGTTTCAAAATTTCTTCTTGCCGGGCCTCTATCCTTGAAACTGCAGCCAAAAGGCGTTCCATTTGAGTTACCTCTTCAAAGTCACTCTTTTCAGCCAGTGGTTGGGTGGCAGCACGTTGGTAAAATGGTTGGGGAATTTTAAAGCGTCGTGATACTAAAAAACAAGAAGTATGCAATTATAAAGAACTTATGGAGAATAATCATTGTGATAGGCAGAACTTAGAATAAACAATTTGCATTACCATGTGCCTGACTGGTTCCCGGCTCCTCTTCCTCGACAGAATTTGAATCCATATTTGACCTATGAAAAATTATAAAATAGATTATGTAATAATGGAACTAAAATAAATTTATTACCTACTGGGATTGCAAAATACTTAAAGTCTAGGTCTTCCTTACTTATGCTATAAATGCTCTCATATATAATCTGACCTACTAAAATACCTAATCCAGATGGGGAAACAATGGGCTCTCTAAAAACGTCTGCAACTTGTGTCAAAATTACAACATTAAAAGTGTTTCCTTCGCTCTGTTGGTTGACTATTTTTAGGGAACCCACTTTGGTAGAACTTATAACAAATTTATCCATACTTGAAATTTTGCTGAAATCCGTAAAATTTCGCCTTTCTTCAATTCTTAAAAATAATTGCTGCAGTATATTATTTGGACTATTAATCATTTTCTTAATATTTTGCATATAATTTTCGAATTTATATGCTAAAAAGTTATCTAGTGGACCGAACTGCTTAACGCAATCAGTTAAATGTAAAAGCCCGTGAACATTAAAACTTACAAAATCCGCGCCGTATAATTCAGCAAACACTCCAATAAATTCTTCTAATATTTCATTCGCGACATTGGATTCTACTCTACAAGACTTCTCACAAGAGAGAAGTCTAATACCGCAATGTAATAGCAAAAAGTGAGAATACAGGTTGTCTGGAATGCAGTCTTTTAAAACGAACAAGCCTGAATACAATAAAAATTGGCGGTATTCTGTTGACTTCCAGTTTTTTACTTGATCTAAATCTCGGCTGCGTCTAGGAAATTTAGAGGGAACGTAACTGTTGAGAAACTTCAATTTTGCATTCATTCTTGTTACGTTCCCTCTTGTTACAAGTTTTTCAAGTCGTTTCTTCATTACTCCTCCACTAAATGAATAGGTTCTAAAGGGAACTGAGAAACCATGTCCATATTTACGGATTCTAACACATTTTCATTATCCCTAAATTGATCTAAATGATGTTGCATATCTACTCTATTGTTAAAAGAAATATCTGTTCTGGGTTCTGCTACAACTTGAGAAAAGCTAATCCTAGCTCCGAACCTCTGACCTACTTGTTCACATTTAGGGCAGCTTCTTCCCCCGTGTGCGACTTGACACCAGTTACAAAAGATCGTGCTGGTGAATCGCAAGTGAAAAGCCTTATATCAAAATCTTTTAAAACTTCAGCGGATCCTACCTTTACTCCGTTCTGACGTAATTTATTTACTTCTGCGCAAAATTCCAATAAAAAACTATTTACGTCCGGCGGCTTACTCATTCCTGAGTAGCAAGCTATGAAAAAGGGCCTTGATTTGGGAAACTCTACTACGTGACTTAAAATTGGCCATAATGCCCTATTAGAACTTTTGAAAATTTTCAGTCCGTCTATGCCTACATCAATGGAAATCCGTTTCAAGTCTTGTAAAAAATTAAATTCTTCAAATGCAAAATTGTACTGTATTCCCAAATACAATAGCTCCCCCTCGGGAAAAGGTCTAATATAAACTGCTTCCCTACTTGTTCCCATAACTTTTCGAGCATCTAACGGTAGTCCTTTAAGTCCGGCGCGCTCCAAGGAACGTAAAAGGTCGGTAATGCTGATTTGAGTTGTTTTTTGCCGGATCGCCCAACCTTTCAACGCTGAACCTCTCACTGTCGGTATCGCTATCGATATATTCTTCGTCAATATTTAAGTCAAAAGTAGTGGGCTCCGCATTGGGAAGTGGCTCATCATCGCTTGCTACTCTGAGAATAAAAGTATCCCTGCTAGTAGATGGTATATCATCACTGCCTACTTTGGAAGATTCGTTAAGGCCTATAAGTGATTCTCTGCTAGTTGATGGTATATCATCACTAACTACTCTAGAAGAGTCGTTGAGTCTGCGAAACTTGTTTACAGTTTCATAATAAACTGCCTTCTCCTTCCTCAAAAGTTTGTTAAATGTTTTCCTATTCATGTTTGTTTTAATGATAAATAGCTAATAGTTATATAAAAAAGATAAAAATAACTATATTTATAATAATGAAAATAAAACTAGTAATATTATTAATAATAATGATAAGAATAATAATAACAATAATAATAATGGCTAATATAATAATATTTGTAATAAAAATTGAAAATGTGGTGGAAGTTTGTGTCCTTTATAATTGACCCATGAACAAACTGCAAATAAGAAAATTAAAAGAAAAAATTAGTAAAATTTACAAATAAAACAGAAACAAACACATAATGAAAGCTACAGATGAATTATAATAAGGTAAGGAAGGTAAGGTTTGTGTCCTTTATAATTGACCCATAAACAAACTGCAAATAAGAAAATTAAAAGAAAAAATTAGTAAAATTTACAAATAAAACAGAAACAAACACATAATGAAAGCTACAGATGAATTATAATAAGGTAAGGAAGTCTAAGTTGGGGGAAACTGAACATTTTATACCAAGCCGATTTTAAGCACAAAAAAAACTGAAATTGTTCAATAATATACTACTTAAGGTTTAATTCTGATAGTAATCGGTAACATAACAATGCATAGTTTCGCGATTGAAATAAAATTAAAAATTAAATACTTCTAAACTACACCGGGTACTCCAATGCTTACCTAAGGACGTCCTGTCCCAGGGCAACAACAGCGTCCTCACCTACCACAACTCAGGCGTAGTCACCCGTCACTTACCCCTAGCGTGCTGACGCCTCCCCCGCTGCCCTTCAGAATTCTGCCGTTAAACTGTAACTGTGAAGATCACTGAGATAGTCAATTTCATGAAGCGGCACAACATCTGCATTGCTGCGATTCAAGATACTAAACTAACAGCAAGATCTGCATTGCAGACCTGTTCTGGGTATAATGTCCACAGAAAAGATCGCGAGAGCGGAAATGGAGGCGGCCTTGCGTTTATCATACACCACTCTGCGCAATATCATCTGTTTGATTCCGACATCGAACGCAAGGACAGTGTCTTAGAACGTCATAGCCTATCTGTCCTGTCAGGCGATGCAAACCTAGAAATCACCAACATCTACATCCCCGAGAAAATAAAATGATAAAGTATCCATCGCCTTCAGCAATGCGCAAGCGTTTTCTGTGGGCATTTAGTAATGCATCTTTCTGTAGGCAAGGTTATAGACGTCGTGCAAGCAGACAGGCGCATTAACAAAAACAAGACACCCATTACCATCACCTCCACAAGGCCAAGCCCTCTAAATCAATAGGCCCAGGCGAAATAGTCATACCCGTGCAAAAAACCTTCGCGCTGAAAAAATAAACGACATAACGCACGTTTTCAAACTCTCGCTGAGGTCCTTAGTCGTTCCCGAAAAATGGAAAATTGATAGGATATTTCCACCACTAAAGCCTGGGAAACCAGCAAACGAAGGCGAGTCATATCGACCGCTCTCACTCTTTTCGCCAGTGCTGAGGGCATTGGAAATTGACCTGCGCCCTCATTTCACGGTAAATCTTTGCAAAGCCACCCATAAATATTACTTCCTTAAAAAGCATAACACTACCCGCGCTAAACGCCATAAACACTCAGATAAGTTACGGACTGAACCAGGAAAAACCGCAGCATAGGATGGTGCTCGTGGCACTTGACCTGTCCAAAGCTTTTGATACAGTGAACCACGACATGCTACCCCAGCGGGTTAGGGGATCAGAATATACCCGCGGCAGGTATGCCTGTCGTAAGAGGCGACTAAAATACCAGATTCAAGGGGCTGTGTAGCGCAACCCTTCAGGTTGCCAGCGCAATATATAGCTTCTCCAAACCCAATTGTCAACCTCACCTATCCGCGGCGAATCCTGTTTCACTAACAGACGAGGCTCTGGCGACCCCAATATCGTCATGGAACTTGGGGGCGGGGAGGGAGGGAATGGCCTGAAGGTTTAATGTGTCCACATAAATCGTTCCCGAGATGGTCGGGCTAGCGCCTTAATGGTGCTATGGTACCGGAACGTGCCGGATCTGGACCATCACATCGATAACACTCCCCAAAGCCTTCGGGGAGCAACCTTATCGCTACAACAACAACAACATGCTACTCCAACACAAAGAAGGTCCACACCTTCCCCTTTGTCTTTACAGGAACAAAACCGGTAAACAGGTGGTGAGGTTGATGGTGGTGTCGTATCCCCGCTTACGTTTAATTTATACATACCAAAGCTCTCTTACCCACCGAAGATCGCGATCGCAATGTTGAAATAGTGTCCAACACCGGTTTGAAGATAGAAACTATATCCGCGAAAACACCTCTCAACACAACTTTTTTTCTGTGTACACAGGAAACAATTTTGTGTACAAAAGGATTTTGCACGGATTAAATTTTGATTGCACCCCATTGGGGGACCGGCCAGCGTCTTTTGACACCCTTCCCGATATTATTGGACGTGTATTAAGAGTGTCATGCTTTCGTATAGAATTGCCATCATTTAAACGACTCAACATTTTTGTTTTCCGTTTTCGGATTCGCATTCTGGGTTCAAGACGAATCTTTTGATACATCTCCCTACATTTTTGGCCGTGCGTTTATAGTGTGATGGGTAATTCTATACGACAGCATGACACTGCTAATACGCCACTAAAAATATCGGGAGATGTGCCAAAAGACGCGCTTTGATCCCAAGACCACAAAATCTTTTTCAGATTCGTTTGGTACCAGTGAAAGCGCAAAACCTCCACACACTGTTATCGCAATACATAAATACGAAATTGAAATACCCTTGATGATCATACCCACTTTTTTAGTTTTCGATAGCATATTTTTTTGAATTTACGCTAATAAACTGAATAAAATGCATCACATTTTTTTCTTAGTTTTAGCGAAACTAGTTGGTTCAATTTTTAATTTATTTATTTATTAGCCGGGAGACTCAAAATGCAAACAAAAATCAGCTGATCAATTACCCAAAATCAACTTGCCAGATCATATCGACGGTAATTCATTACTTTAGCACACAACTGCTAAAACTCGTCTAAAAATATCGTGAAAGGTGTCAAAAGACGTGATTTGGATCCAAGACAACGAATCCGAAAGCAGAAATTAAAATTTGGTAATTCTTTACTTTAACTAAAACTCGTTCAAAAATATCGGGAGAGGTGTCAAAAACACGCTTTTGACCCTGGAACGGAAGCGGAAATAGAAAATTTTATTTCTTTCCAGAGATATTTGCAAAAAAAATTGAAAATTTTCATGTGGTTGTTATTTTGATGTTTTTGTTGTACCAAAAAAAAAAAAAAATGTTGTACCCACCAAACCGGTGTTGGACCCACCCAGGGTAATTTTTTATAAGCGGGGCTGAAGGCCGCCAACGCAGAAAGGTGTTCTGCGCAAAAATACTGTGGATCCCACCCCCGGGGTTCGGAGGTACCAGCGGGTCTTTTTCGGTTTTTCGTTAATATCTTTTGAACGAGTTAAAATTTTTATTTTCCACCTTCGGGTTATTAATACTGATATCAAGACGCGTCGCTTGACACATCTCTCGATATTTTTGGACGCGTATTAGCAGTCGACCCCTCAACTAGACTATTACCTTCTCCGCCTTCTGATTATCAATACTGATGTCAAGACGTGTCGTTTGATACCTCTCTCGATATTTTTGGACACGTATTAGCAGAGTCATGCTGTCGTAAAGAATTACCTAGGAAGTAATTAGGTAGGTACTAGTCATCACATTCCTCATCAATCAAGGGCATTGGTCAAACATAAAAAAAAAGCGTGGGTCACGTAAAATTTCTATTGAAAGTCAACCGCTCTTATCTTTACAAATGATATTTTCATATATGTATAAGAAAGACCAACTGAACCCTGCATAGGTAATATTACAGCCAACTGTTCCAAATAGCAGTTCTCTGCTAACTCGCAACATCGCAACATCTGTTTTTTATAAGCTTTTATTTAGTTTCACTTTTGTTGTATGTAATGGAATCTTGCAAGTTAAATTTGATACACTTCCCGGTGTCCGATTGAGCTGAAATTTTGCACGCATGTATAACTCCGATGGCAATGCAATATTACTTTGCGAGAATTCGATAAATTAATCGATAACACAGTTATCGGTAAAGATTTGTGTTTACTTTGGCATAACAGCCTACGTCCCATACAAACCCGCCGGTACCTAACCGTGGATTTTGAGATTTAGACGTGGTGAATCTCACGCTTACGAAAAGCGGAGACAAAACCCTCTGTTGTATTTCTGTGTATAACCAACATAGCTGAATTTTTAAGGCTGTTTAACTCTGTAATCTTTTCTGTAATTTATTTTGCTTTTGGAAAAATTACCTATTTGAAAAAAGCTGGCTGAAAAATATTGGCATAACAGCTTAAAGTTAAATCAAGAATGGAAAATCTTGAAAAATTTAAGCAGATGTGGCAATTTCGCGCGTCCGTTGAACGAAATATTGACAATCTATTGATCATCGCTAGGAAATTAGCGACATTCCATCAACTTAGCAGCACTTTAGCAATACTACTGTTATTATTTGGCCGCTCAAACACACCATAATAATTTACACGGCCAAAGCCATAATAATTTGCACGGGTCATCAATTCTTTCTCTGATTCAAAAGCTGAACTATCAGCGCTACCGTCATCAGCTCAGTGTCATCATTGCCAGTAGCGCCAATAACACCAAACTCGTGCCTGACACACAAAAGTCGTTTCACTCAATAGCGCAAGTGAAATGTACTACGCACTCACTACTAAGTAGCGTGAAAAATTCGCTTAGAGTCATTTTGCCAATGAGCTACCATTGAGCTGGCACCGCATTGGCGCTGGCGCCATGCAATTTACATCACTAAAATTGCGCGAATAACCAGGCTTATGACTTTGTTAATCCAGATGGTGAAAACGAAGACTCAAAGGAATGCAACCTTGCAAACAACAGCCGTCATTTTCAAAGTGTAAAAATTCTGTGATACAACGAACGCTAACGATGTTAGGCTGTTATCGGTAAGTGTTGCATACTTTTCTGCGCACTTGATTTTGTTTTGCAGATTTTTGGCGATGGAATTTTAGCTAAGCGAAAGTTGGAACTTTATTTTAAAACAAATTTAACCCACAGTACAGAGATCTGCAATTAGTAGTTGTAAACTGATCCCCAAAATAGGCAAAGTCACAATAAAATAAAATTATATAAAAAAAAACTTTTTTAAAAATAAGCTTTTATTATTGGTTTATAAAATTAACTAAAAAGTAAAAAATAAAATTAAAGAAAAAAAACTTTTAAAAATAAGCTTTTATTATTGGTTAATAAAATTAACAAAAAAGTAAAAAATAAATTGACTGTAAAGAAATATAACACTTTATAAGTTCATTGTAACCTTTAACGATAATTAGGGCTTTTCGTCTGCGATAAAAAAATTCTAAATTGTACATAATTATATATTTTTATCATTAAATCTTTACACCTAATTTAATAAATCTTACAGTTTATATCACAGTCCAAATTGTTCTAATAAAAAACGTGTTAATTTTGATGGTATAATTAAGAACATTTAGGAACTCGTTTTCTTGCTATCGCAATGTAACACGCTTTTATTAGAACAATTAGGACTGTGATATAAAATGTAAGATTTAATAATTTAGGTGTAAAGTTTTAATGTTAAAAATATATAATTATGTACAATATAGAATTTTTTTGTCGAAGAAGAAAAAGCCTTATATTATCGCTAAAGGTTACAATGAACTTATAAAGTGTTATATTTCTTTACAGTCAATTTATTGTTTACTTTTTAGTTAATTTTATTAACCAATAATAAAAGCTTATTTTTAAAAAATTTTTTTTCTTTAATTTTATTCCTTATTATTCTTTGACTTGAATTCGTGCGATATTGACGTAATTGACAGAGCAGAAAATTTTGCAAAGATAACGTATTTGTAAATAAATGGAAGTAAAAATTAATAACAATTAATGCACAATGAAGGAAGAAAAAATGTGTACCATAAATTCGATTTGTCGGAATTGCCTAAAAAAGATGCAGAATGGATCTAGCCACGGTTTGTTCGTCATACCCGGTTTAGCCAAAAAGCTGACCAAATTTACAACAATTGCAGTGCAGCCTCATGACGGATTCCCAGTGAATACCTGTGGCGATTGTTATACGCGTCTAAATAATCTGCAGTTTAATCATCGAGGAAATAAGTGAAGTAACCGTACTCAAAGCTGATGAGAAGGATACGGTATTGATGAAGATGAGCCTATACATAGGTAACCGTAACCGGGGGTGAAATCCATAGTATTTCTGCGCAGAACACCTTTCTGCGTTGGCGGCCTTCGGCCGCGCTTATAAAAAATTACGTTGGGTAGGTCCAACACCGGTTTAGAGACCAAAACGCCCAAAACACTTATGTTCACAATTGTTTTTGTGGGTAACACATGAAAATCGCCAACTTCAACTGCAAATATCTCCGGACAGAGATTAAATTTTTCTTTTCCGCCTTCGGATTATTGTCGAGAATTACCCATCACACTATAAACACACGTCCAAAAATGTCGAGAGATTTATCAAAAGATGGGCAATTATATACGACAGCGTGTCACTGCTAATATGCGTCCAAAAATATCGGGAGACGTGTCAAAAGACGCTTATTGACCTCGACAACAATAATCCGAAGGCGGGAAAGAATTTAATCTCTGTCCGGATATATTTGCAGTTGAAGTTGGCGATTTTCATGTGGGTGTTTTAATGTTATTGTACCCACAAAAAAATTGTGAAAATAAGTGTTTTGCGCGTTTTAGTTTTGGTCTCCAAGCCGGTGTTGGACCCACCCAGGGTAATTTTTTATAAGCGCAGCCGAAGGCCGCCAACGCAGAAAGATGTTCTGCGCAAAATTACTATGGATTCCACCTCCGATTTCAGAGGGACCCGCGGGTCATTTTTCGGGTTTTCGTTAATATCTTTTGAACGAGTTAAAATTTTTATTTTCCGGTTGCGGATTATTAGTACTGATGTCAAGGCGCGTCGTTTGACACCTCTCTCGATATTTTTGGACGCGTATTAGCAGTGTCATGCTGTCGTATAGAATTACCAAAATATGCGTCTAGGACCCAGAATGCGAATCCGAAAACGGGAAAAAATGTTTGATTCGTTCAAATGATGGCAATTCTATACAAAAGCATGACACTCTTAATACACGTCCAATAATATCGGGAAGGGTGTCAAAAGACACTGACCGGTCCCTTGTTGTTGTTGTTGTTGTAGCGATAAGGTTGCTCTCCGAAGGCTTTGGGGAGTGTTATCGATGTGATGGTCCTTTGCCGGATACAGATCCGGCACGCTCCGGTACCGTAGCACCATTAAGGCGCTAGCCCGACCATCTCAGGAACGATTTATGTGGACACATTAAACCTTCAGGCCATTCCCTCCCTCCCCACCCCCAAGTTCCATGACGACCTTGGGGTCGCCAGATCCTCGTCTGTTAGTGAAACAGGATTCGCCGCGGATAGGTGAGGTTGACAATTGGGTTTGGAGAAGCTATATATTGCGCTGGCAACCTGAAGGGTTGCGCTACACAGCCCCTTGACTCTGGTATTTTAGTCGCGTCTTACGACAGGCATACCTACCGCGGGTATATTCTGATCCCCTAACCCGCTGGGGGGCCGGTCCCCTAATGGGGTCCAATCAAAATTTAATCCGTGCAAAATCCATTTGTATACAAAATTGTTTCCAGAGTCATTTTTGAGTTTTATATTTTAGATTTAATGCACAATTTATATGGGTGTGTTTGAGCAGCCAAATAATAACAGTAGTATTGATAAAGTGCTGCTTAGTTGATGGAATGTCGCTAATTTCCTAGAGATGATCAATAGATTGGTCAACATTTCGTTCAACGAACGCGGGAAATTGCCACATCTGCTCAAATGTTGCTGAAGAACGTTATCCGCTGTCATAAAAAGTAACACTGCTGCAGCTCGAACACACCCTATATCGAGAAAGTAAGAAATAGACAACTTAGCTTTTTTTTACAAATCGCTTGGCTGAGATTTTCATTTGTTGATTTAACTTAACCTGTTATGCCAATATTTTTCAGCCAGCTTATTTTCAAATAGGTAATTTTTCCAAAGGCAAAATAAATTACAAAGTTAAACAGCCTTATAAAATCAGCTATGTTGAGGCGGACAGCATAGCAAAAAGTATGGTGAATTCCTGGTACAGCCGTTCCACAATTTCCACAAAGCTTTAGTACTCTACAATGTCCCATCTTATATTTATAGAGTCTTTGATTCTAGAAGATGCGAACGAGGAAACCAGAGAGTATAAAAGGCCGCAGATGTAGAGGCGCTGTAATTCAGTTTGATTTGAGTTGTCTAGCAGTTACGACTAAGACGATATCTAGCGAGCAATAGCAGTATTATTTTGAAATGCAGTTTCATTTAAGCTATCAGTTTGGTTATTAAGCTATTCGTTGCACAGTTTGAGTGTTATTGTGAAGTATTTTAATAAAGGCCATTTTTCCATTATTCAATATTGGAGTTATTTATTCAACAGTTTAGCGATACGAACCTAGCAAAAGGGCAAATAAGAGGATTTGCAGCAAATTCGTTACAATATTATTGGTCCACTGGTATGAGGAAAAAAGTGGAAATATTCATCCGGAATTGCCTGAAGTGCCTCATGTATGCTACGCCCCCTCGTGCCAGAGAGAAGAACTTACACCCCATTCCCAAATCTCCCCTGCCGTTCCATACACTCCACATTGACCACTTCGGTCCACTGCCGTCTATTAATTCGAAACGAAAAGATATTTTAGTAGTCGTTGACGTTTTACCAAGTTTGTGAAACTCTACCCAGCTAATTCGACTAGCACACGAGAGGTAACTTGTGCCCTTGAGAAATATTTCAGTTACTATAGCCGACCTAGACGAATTATTAGCGATCGTGGTACGTGTTTCACATCCTCGGAGTTCAGTGATTTCATGTCTAATCGAAATATTGCTCATGTAAAAGTAGCAACTGCCTCTCCTCAAGCGAATGGCCAAGTGGAGCGTGTAAATAGAACAATTAAAATAATGTTAGGAAAAATTACTGATCCAATTAACCATGCCAACTGATGTACGAAACTGTTAGATGTAGAATACACTATTAACAATTCTGTGCATAGTACTTGCGGGGATACCCCTAGCCGGCTCTTATTCGGCGTTGAACAGCGAGGTGTTATTGTTGATGAGTTTATTGAATATTTGCATGGGAAATTATGCCCAGACACCGGCCGGGATTTAACGTCCATACGCGAACAGGCATCCTCCGCCATTAAAGCTAGACAGGGTTATGACTTTAAACGGCACCTCGGCAATGGAACCAGATGTAGAAGATATGAGGTATGAGATTACGTAATGATAAGAAACGTAGAAACAACTGCAGGAAATAATAAGAAATTTATACCGAAATATAAGGGACCATACGCCATTCTAAAGTATTAGGGAATGATCGATATGTCGTCCGCGATATTGAGAATTGTCAGTTGACACAGCTGACGTATGACGGAGTCGTAGAAGCACATCGCATCCAACGGTGGCTAGATAAATCAAACGGCATTGAAGACGGAGGCACTGATGTGGATCCCTTTGAGCTTTAGAGTCTCAAAAGAAATAAGCAATGAAAATAAGTATATCTGTGATCGAGGTCGACCTATCGTTGGCCGAGTTGTAAACTTAGAATTGTAAGCCTCTATAAATATAGCGAGCTGTAAACGTCGCCTAAGGTTGGTCTGTAAATGTAAACGTAGCCTAAAAGTAACTTGTGTAAAATAGCATTAGTCAAACTCATGGTAACTCTGTAAACAATGTAAGTTATGGCAACACTAAAAGAACAAATAAAAATTATGGCGGAACACTTCCGGTGAAAGTATAGAAACGTAAGACGTGTTTTATACACAGATAAACCTATCTAGAATTATGGAAAAACTATTAGAGAACACAACAACAAAATTAGCAAGAGTACCCAGATTAAACACAAAATATGTCGACGATCTATTTGCTATAATACACGAAGATGATGTACAAAGTAGGCTGGACACACCAAACTCTTTCAACAAATATATAAATTTTAAAACGGCAATTGAAGAAGACGGAAAACTACCATATCTTGACTCAATTGTTATTAGAAGCAAAAATGAATTGAAGTTAAAGTGGTATAAGAAATCAACGTCAACAGGACGAATCATCAACTTTTATTCAAAGCATCCAAGGACAATGATAATGAATACAGCAATGGGCTGTATAAGAAGAATGTTAGAAATTACGGACGACACTTACCACGAGGAAATTAAAAATGAAATAAAAATATTATTAAGAAGAAATGATTTTCCTGAAAACATAATTAAAACCTTGTTAAATAAATATCAAGAAGAAAAGAATCAAGAAAGAGAAAAAGAAAAACCGCAGAAAATATTTAAGTCAGTAGCTTATGTACCAAAATTGTCTAAACGATTGACCAAATCAGACTGCTACAACAAAGATGAAGTAAAAATAGCCCATAAGCCGATAAATACTTTAAAAAACATATATAATCAAACAAAATCAAAAATTCTACATACCGAAAAAAGCAATATAGTGTACGAAATCCTTTGCAATGGAAAAAACAACGAACCATACCACAGCGTATATGTTGGAACAACAAAAGGCAAACTTAAAACTCGACTAGCGCAACACAAATCGGATTACAAATATTGCCACCATATTGCAAACCAAAAAACTGCACTTATGATCCACTGTACTGAAAACACCCACTCATCAAACTTTGACAAAGCTACTATTCTTCAACAAGAACAACATTACAGAAAACGATTTACTCTGGAAATGCTTCACATTATTAACACACCAACCAGCAAACGAATGAACTAACAAACGGACGTAGATAACTCCGCTAGCTTCTATAGATATTTGTTGACAAACAAACGATCAGTGATAAACTCCACGTCAAGTGATACACACGTGTAAAAAATGTATGTGATTAATTTTTTAAAAATTTGTATGTTAGAAAATTTGTTATTTATTTATTTATTTTGTTGTTTTTATGTTTTGTAGTTTTCACCCTGAAGACGATTACCGTGTGTAATCGAAATATATTGGTAATATATAAAAAAAGCCCTTGTGTTTTTATTTCCATTCGGACCTCAAGCCAGCTAGCAAAAACTGAATAGAATCATCGAGCCTAAAATAAATAAATAAAGCGTGTTTATACTAAAGTTATATTTTGCGTCAATAACCCTATCCAATTACCATGTTTCGTCCTTTTCTTCGTATTTCTTATAGAATTATGGCATTTTTTTAATTTTTCGTAATATTCGATATCGAAAAAGTGGGCGTGGTCATAGTCGGATTTCGACCATTTTTTATACCAATACAAAGCGAGTTCAGATAAGTGCATGGACTGAAGCCCCCATTACTAATACTTAGCATATACTTGACTTGACTTGGCGTAAACTTGGCAACTTAGCCACGATTATACTCCAATTGGCGCATAAAATCTGGCATCATAATCAGCGTTGAAATTTATTTTTAAATAAATGTCAATTTGTATGACAAAATGTCAAAATGAAATGGAAACAAACAAATGGCATCTCAAAATGTAAACGTCACTTAGAACTTACATAGAAAATCAAAATTCAACAGACTTCTAAGTCAAGTTAAGTTTTGAGTAATCAGTAACATGCAATGTTCATTTAACAGAACTGTAAGTGACAGTTCGCAAGCCAAGTCAAGTCTATGCTAAGTATCAGTAATGGAGCCTTGAGTTTAGTAAAGATATATCGATTTTTGCTCAAGTTATCGTGTTAACGGCCGAGCGGACGGACAGACGGTCGACTGTATAAAAACTGGGCGTGGCTTTAACCGATTTCGCCCTTTTTTACTGAAAAGAGTTACCGTAGAATCTAAGCTCCTGCAAAATTTCACAAGGATTGGTAAATTTTTGTTCGACTTATGGCATTAAAAGTATCCTAGACAAATTAAATGAAAACGGTCGGAGCCAGGCCCATTTTGAAAATTTCTTTTATTTTTGTATTTTGTTGCACCATATCATTACTGGAGTTGAATGTTGACATAATTTACTTATATACTGTAAAGATATTAAATTTCTTGTTAAAATTTGACTTACAATTTTTTTTTTTTTAAGTGAGCGTGGTCGTTCTCCGATTTTGCTAATTTTTATTAAGCATACATATAGCAATAGGAGTAACGTTCTTGCCAAATTTCATCATGATATCTTCAACTTTTAAATTACCTTCTTTTAAAAGTGGGCGGTGCCACGTCCATTGTCCAACATTTTACTAATTTTCTATTCTGCGTCATAAGATCAACTCACCTACCAATGAATTATCGCACTTTTTCGGTTTTTTTAATTTTCGATATCGAAAAAGTGGGCGCGGTTATAGTTCGATATCGTTCATTTTAAATAGCGATCTGAGATGAGTGCCCAGGAATCAACATACCAAATTTCATCAAGATACCTCAAAATTTACTCAAGTTATCGTGTTAACGGACAGACGGACGGACGGACGGCCGGACATGGCTCAATCAAATTTTTTTTTGATACTGATGATTTTGATATATGGCGCGTTTGTCTATATCTATCTTGATTTCTTTATATATGTACATCCAACCGATATCCAATCAAAGTTAATATACTCTGTGAGCTATGCTCAACTGAGTATAAGAAGAAATAATGAAAAGGAAAATAATAGCTGGACGACTATGACTTATACTGGAAAAGCAACATATATATTGGCAAACTTCTTTAAAAAAATACAACATTAACACAGCATTCAAAACATCGACCAATCTAGGGACAAAACTAAGAACTAACACTAACTCAGAGAATCCGTTTAGCATCCATGGCATATACAAGCTTACCTGTGGATGCCAACATAGTTACATAGGACAAACACGACGGCAAATAAGAACGAGGTTCAGAGAACATATTAGAGATTACAACAAAAAATACGGCATCCAAACATTTTACCCGAGTCTAACTTCGCGAATCACATGGTCGAGAATGAATGTTCCCTAGCAAACATCAATAAAACAGTTAGGGTTCTTCACATACAAGCAAAAGGCCGACGTCTCAACGTACTCGAAAACATGGAAATCTAAAAACAGAAAACGTTCGACGGTAGAATAATAAACGAACAAATAACACAATTTCTGACACAATATTCGAGCCTTTAAAACTTGTTTATAAAAAACAAAGTAATAACACAGGTACAACAGACAAACACGCAACAACAAATAAACACAAAACAATTAACGCACCAAATCAACAAACCCACAAAGAAGGTCAAATGACTAAAATTACGGATTTTTACCTGCCCCAGTCAGCCACACAAATCGATCAGTAAAAGCCACCCTTGGTTCTGAATGAACACACAGCACATACACATAACCAAATATACACAAGCATCAATTTTGACAATAACTGCTCATGTACCTACGAACTATAAATACAGGACAAACGACAATAACAGAACAGAACGAAAATCGACACTGATGATGGCACAACGCTAAACCGGTTTGTCCCAAAACCAAATTTGACAAGGGATGACGGAAAATCGTTCCAATATACATTATTTTCGTAACTTCACATATTTTTAGGCGAAGAAAATTGAAATGAAGGAAATAATTGATAATGAATTTGTATTATCATTGACAGCGCGTTTGTGAAAATCAGCTAATAAACGGGGTAGCCATTTATGTTCTTTGCATGCACTATAAATTTGGACATATTCTGGGGTAGGAGTAACTCTATTAAGGCTTTACCATTTACTTAGGCAACAATTTATTTCAGAAGAGAAAACGCTATAAAATTGCGCGAATGCTCAGGCTTATGACTTTTTGTAATCCAGATGGCGAAAATGAAGCAGGGGCAAAACGTATGGTGAATTTCTCCCAGAGCCGTTGGTTCTACACCTACCACTCTACAATGCTCCCTCTTATTAATTTTATCCTCTTGCTTTCGTCAAAGAGTATATGTATATGTATTTGTTAAGAGGCGTCACTCGATACTTTTGTTGTTGCCAAAGCAAATTACTCGATGTTTCTCAATGTAGTCGTTGGTTTTTTTTTTGGCAGATGTATTTATAAAAATGCTTTCTATACATTTTCGTGGGGTATTTATGTTTACTTTATTGATTGCATTCAATTAATTAATTAATTCTCTTTCCAAAAATCGTAATTATGCAAAGTCACTTTAATGCGTATTGAAATTTAGTAGGACAAATTTTATGCGCAACAATTTCAGAGGTGTATTTAAAGTTTGTCGCTTAGCAGTCCATATAAAGTTTAAGCGTAAATGTATATAGAAGTAAAAAAAACACAGCTAATATTAGTCGTATTTTTTTACACGCGTATACGTTTCGTTTGCGCTTTAAAAAAAAACGCCTATCCTCGCTTAGATAATGCTTAGAAGACCCATCTAGCGGCTGTGGTTAAACAACTAGCTACAGCAACAGGATGTACCGAAAAGCGATGACACAACGCTCTGATGGCCATAGGGTATAACATATAGCTGAATCAGTTGCGATGAATTGTGGACACACATAGAATACATAGAATTAGTGTAGAGAGTGAAACAAATACACATATTTCAGTTACATCTGAGTATAATGCGTATTGAAATTTAGTAGGACAAAATTTATGCGCAGCAATTTCAGAGGTGTATTTAAAGTTTGTCGCTTAGCAGTCCATATAAAGTTTAAGCGTAAACGGATACACGCGTGTTAAAAAACACGGATATTATGTACCTAAAGCTGGAGACAATGGTGCTTTATCGGTAACCGTATCGGTAACCTTATAACAGCTGATTCGACCAACCTTATGGGAATCAATGCAAGCGATTATTGGTGCCGCTAAGGTCGTAACAGGATCGTAGCCAACCAATTGGTTTTTGGTTTACCGTCGTAACGATAAACAGCTGATTACGTTAGGGATACGAGTACAGCGATACGACAAACGGCACCAATCCGATATTGATGATGACTTTGCGAAGGTTGCCGCATACAATTATTTAAGCACAATATTTATGCTAGATGGAAGGGTAGATTCTAATAAGTTTTTTTCTCTTTTCGATACCGGTAGTCCGGTTAGCTTTATCAAGAAGTCAGTCATCCCAAAACAGCTGATCGAAGGAAAAACGGAAATTATATCCAAATACAGAGCGATTGGTGGAAATTTAATTAAATATTTTGGAAATATAAAATGTGACATTGAATTTTTTGGAAAAGTAAATAAAATTGAATTTAAAGTACTATCGGATGAGCATATGAATCTTGCAGTTATTTTGGGACGTGACTTCTTAGATTTATTTAATATAAAGTTAACAAGAATTAGTAAGCAGTGTTTAGGTAAAACCTTTAAAATCGAGTTATGATGTTGGACCGATTTCCATTAAACAAACAGACATTGTGAGTGCCTCCAACATACAAAATGCCGCGACTAATGATGATGTATGCAATATTAAATCTAATTATCCTTTATATAGTGCAGAGGTCATTGACGCTGATATTCCAGATATTTTCAGTATCGATTTGAATATAGCAGTAGATAATAACTTCCCTGATGTAAATTCTAAACTTTCAAAGAAAGAATACGAAAGCTTGAAACAAATGATTGAAAATAGCTATATTAGCGCGGATATAAAGGTTGAACCACTTAAATACCAGATGAGAATACACCTGACAACAGACGTTCCGTTCCATTGTGCAATCAATAGTAAATGAACTGCGGAAGGAGGAAATAATACGACCTAGCAATTCACCCTATGCTTCGGCTATCATACTAGTACGCAATAAAAACGGGAAAACCCGTATGTGTGTTGATTATCGCCCTCTAAACAAAATAAGTGTTCGGGACAACTACCCGCTACCCTTAACCGATGATTGCATTGAGTTTTTAGAGAATAAAAAATATTTTTCCATATTAGACTTAAAAAGTGGTTTTCACCAAGTAGAGATGTCCCCCGAATCCATTCCATACACCGTCTTTGTAACCCCTAATGGACAATATGAGTATCTGAAAATGCAGTTTGGTTTAAAGAATGCCCCTGCAGTATTTCAACGGTTTATCAATACTGTATTCTGAGATTTAATAGATAGTAAAACAATTATAATATATATGGATGATATTGTTTTTGTTTGAGGAGCACAAAACTTTGTTGAAAACAGTTTAAGAGAGGTTATCTCAGCGAGGACTAAAACTTAATTTAGATAAAAGTAAATTCGGATATCTCGAGATCGACTATCTAGGGTATGAGGTGACCCAATCTGGAATACGACCAAATGGCTCCCATATCCAAAGTATTGCTAACTTCCCAGTGCCTCTTATCCATAAGCAATTGCAATCTTGTATAGGATTATTTTCATATTTTCGACGTTTCGTTCCGTCATTTTCCCAAATCATTAAGCCCTTACAAGACCTGCTTAAAAGCAGTACCGCTTTAGATTTTGATGAAAAGTGCCTCATTGCTTTTAAAGAATTGAAGTATCGACTGACTAATAGTCCAGTATTAGCTATTTATAACCGGGATAAAGAAACTGAATTACATTGCAACGCTAGTTCGATCGGTTTTGGCGCTGTTCTCTTACAGCGACAGGACGATAAGAAATTCCATCCTATTTCATATTCTTCAAAAACTGCATCTAGAGCCGAATCCAAATACCATAGCTTCGAGCTAGAGACTCTAGCAATAATTTATGCCCTAAGAAGATTTAAAACCTATCTTGAGGGTATGCAGTTCAAAATCATAACTGACTGTAACTCGTTAACTATGACCCTTGAAAAGAAACAACTAAACCCCAGAATTGCCAAATGGGCTCTCGAGCTGGAGAATTACAATTATAAAATACAACATAGGAAGGGAACGTCTATGGGCCATGTGGATGCCCTAAGTAGGACGAAAATTGCCCATATCATAAACACTGAGGAAGTTGAGTTTCAAGTGTAGATCGCTCAGAAGCGTGACGAATATATAAGCCTCCTCCGAAGCCGCCTCGCAAACGGTCCTGTAAAGGACTACGACCTCGTTGACGGTCTTGTGTACAAATGCGAGTCTAATGGAAAGAAAATGTTGTTCATCCCTGGAGAGATGGAATCTAACATAATACAAGACAAGACTATTGAGAAGCTGGTAACATATTGTGACGACTATGAGTGACACTAAGTGATACTCACATCCCTAGTCTGATGCTAAGTAAATAAAGTCACAAAATAAAGCAGATAGTCATTTGTATCTACATAAACGAATCAATCATTATGTCTACACATATGTAGGTACACGCAGCTGAGAAGCAAAGCACAACCATATGCAGACATCTTATTTGAGATGCTCCTAAATGTAGGCAATTATAATTGTGGAAGTGTCGCTCACACATAAAAGCATGGGGTATGAGAGAAGCTATAAAATCGTGCAATTTTAGTTATAGCTGAGAAGTTTGAGAGCTCATGGACGGACAATGCTAGTAGATTCTAGAAGATGCGAACGAGGAAACCAGAGAGTATAAAAGGCCGCAGATGTAGAGGCGCTGTAATTCAGTTTGATTTGAGTTGTCTAGCAGTTACGACTAAGACGATATCTAGCGAGCAATAGCAGTATTATTTTGAAAGACAGTTTCATTTAAGCTATCAGTTTGGTTATTAAGCTATTCGTTGCACAGTTTGAGTGTTATTGTGAAGTATTTTAATAAAGGCCATTTTTCCATTATTCAATATTGGAGTTATTTATTCAACAGTTTAGCGATACGAACCTAGCAAAAGGGCAAATAAGAGGATTTGCAGCAAATTCGTTACAATATTATTGGTCCACTGGTATGAGGAAAAAAGTGGAAATATTCATCCGGAATTGCCTGAAGTGCCTCATGTATGCTACGCCCCCTCGTGCCAGAGAGAAGAACTTACACCCCATTCCCAAATCTCCCCTGTCGTTCCATACACTCCACATTGACCACTTCGGTCCACTGCCGTCTATTAATTCGAAACGAAAAGATATTTTAGTAGTCGTTGACGTTTTACCAAGTTTGTGAAACTCTACCCAACTAATTCGACTAGCACACGAGAGGTAACTTGTGCCCTTGAGAAATATTTCAGTTACTATAGCCGACCTAGACGAATTATTAGCGATCGTGGTACGTGTTTCACATCCTCGGAGTTCAGTGATTTCATGTCTAATCGAAATATTGCTCATGTAAAAGTAGCAACTGCCTCTCCTCAAGCGAATGGCCAAGTGGAGCGTGTAAATAGAACAATTAAAATAATGTTAGGAAAAATTACTGATCCAATTAACCATGCCAACTGATGTACGAAACTGTTAGATGTAGAATACACTATTAACAATTCTGTGCATAGTACTTGCGGGGATACCCCTAGCCGGCTCTTATTCGGCGTTGAACAGCGAGGTGTTATTGTTGATGAGTTTATTGAATATTTGCATGGGAAATTATGCACAGACACCGGCCGGGATTTAACTTCCATACGCGAACAGGCATCCTCCGCCATTAAAGCTAGACAGGGTTATGACGACACCTCGGCAATGGAGCCAGATGTAGAAGATATGAGGTATGAGATTACGTAATGATAAGAAACGTAGAAACAACTGCAGGAAATAATAAGAAATTTATACCGAAATATAAGGGACCATACGCCATTCTAAAGTATTAGGGAATGATCGATATGTCGTCCGCGATATCGAGAATTGTCAGTTGACACAGCTGACGTATGACGGAGTCGTAGAAGCACATCGCATCCAACGGTGGCTAGATAAATCAAACGGCATTGAAGACGGAGGCACTGATGTGGATCCCTTTGAGCTTTAGAGTCTCAAAAGAAATAAGCAATGAAAATAAGTATATCTGTGATCGAGGTCGACCTATCGTTAGGTTGGCCGAGTTGTAAACTTAGAATTGTAAGCCTCTATAAATATAGCGAGCTGTAAACGTCGCCTAAGGTTGGTCTGTAAATGTAAACGTAGCCTAAAAATAACTTGTGTAAAATAGCATTAGTCAAACTCATGGTAAAACTGTAAACAATGTAAGTTATGGCAACACTAAAATAACAAATAAAAATTATGGCGGAACACTTCCGGTGAAAGTATAGAAACGTAAGACGAGAAGAAACGTATAAAACACACACAGATAAACCTATCTAGAATTATGGAAAAACTATTAGAGAACACGACAACAAAATTAGCAAGAGTACCCAGATTAAACACAAAATATGTCGACGCTATTTGCTATAATACACGAAGATGATGTACAAAGTAGGCTGGACACACCAAACTCTTTCAACAAATATATAAATTTTAAAACGGCAATTGAAGAAGACGGAAAACTACCATATCTTGACTCAATTGTTATTAGAAGCAAAAATGAATTGAAGTTAAAGTGGTATAAAAAATCAACGTCAACAGGACGATTCATCAACTTTTATTCAAAGCATCCAAGGACAATGATAATGAATACAGCAATGGGCTGTATAAGAAGAATGTTAGAAATAGAGAAACGGACGACACTTACCACGAGGAAATTAAAAATGAAATAAAACTATTATTAAGAAGAAATGATTTTCCTGAAAACATAATTAAAACCTTGTTAAATAAATATCAAGAAGAAAAGAATCAAGAAAGAGAAAAAGAAAAACCGCAGAAAATATTTAAGTCAGTAGCTTATGTACCAAAATTGTCTAAACGATTGACCAAATCAGACTGCTACAACAAAGATGAAGTAAAAATAGCCCATAAGCCGATAAATACTTTAAAAAACATATATAATCAAACAAAATCAAAAATTCTACATACCGAAAAAAGCAATATAGTGTACGAAATCCTTTGCAATGGAAAAAACAACGAACCATACCACAGCGTATATGTTGGAACAACAAAAGGCAAACTTAAAACTCGACTAGCGCAACACAAATCGGATTACAAATATTGCCACCATATTGCAAACCAAAAAACTGCACTTATGACCCACTGTACTGAAAACACCCACTCATCAAACTTTGACAAAGCTACTATTCTTCAACAAGAACAACATTACAGAAAACGATTTACTCTGGAAATGCTTCACATTATTAACACACCAACCAGCAAACGAATGAACTAACAAACGGACGTAGATAACTCCGCTAGCTTCTATAGATATTTGTTGACAAACAAACGATCAGTGATAAACTCCACGTCAAGTGATACACACGTGTAAAAAATGTATGTGATTAATTTTTTAAAAATTTGTATGTTAGAAAATTTGTTATTTATTTATTTATTTTGTTGTTTTTATGTTTTGTAGTTTTCACCCTGAAGACGATTACCGTGTGTAATCGAAATATATTGGTAATATATAAAAAAAGCCCTTGTGTTTTTATTTCAATTCGGACCTCAAGCCAGCTAGCAAAAACTGAATAGAATCATCGAGCCTAAAATAAAGAAATAAAGCGTGTTTATACTAAAGTTATATTTTGCGTCAATAACCCTATCCAATTACCATGTTTCGTCCTTTTCTTCGTATTTCGTATAGAATTATGGCATTTTTTTAATTTTTCGTAATATTCGATATCGAAAAAGTGGGCGTGGTCATAGTCGGATTTCGACCATTTTTTATACCAATACAAAGCGAGTTCAGATAAGTGCATGGACTGAAGCCCCCATTACTAATACTTAGCATATACTTGACTTGACTTGGCGTAAACTTGGCAACTTAGCCACGATTATACTCCAATTGGCGCATAAAATCTGGCATCATAATCAGCGTTGAAATTTATTTTTAAATAAATGTCAATTTGTATGACAAAATGTCAAAATGAAATGGAAACAAACAAATGGCATCTCAAAATGTAAACGTCACTTAGAACTTACATAGAAAATCAAAATTCAACAGACTTCTAAGTCAAGTTAAGTTTTGAGTAATCAGTAACATGCAATGTTCATTTAACAGAACTGTAAGTGACAGTTCGCAAGCCAAGTCAAGTCTATGCTAAGTATCAGTAATGGAGCCTTGAGTTTAGTAAAGATATATCGATTTTTGCTCAAGTTATCGTGTTAACGGCCGAGCGGACGGACAGACGGTCGACTGTATAAAAACTGGGCGTGGCTTTAACCGATTTCGCCCTTTTTTACTGAAAAGAGTTACCGTAGAATCTAAGCTCCTGCCAAATTTCACAAGGATTGGTAAATTTTTGTTCGACTTATGGCATTAAAAGTATCCTAGACAAATTAAATGAAAACGGTCGGAGCCACGCCCATTTTGAAAATTTCTTTTATTTTTGTATTTTGTTGCACCATATCATTACTGGAGTTGAATGTTGACATAATTTACTTATATACTGTAAAGATATTAAATTTCTTGTTAAAATTTGACTTACAATTTTTTTTTTTTTTAAGTGAGCGTGGTCGTTCTCCGATTTTGCTAATTTTTATTAAGCATACATATAGCAATAGGAGTAACGTTCTTGCCAAATTTCATCATGATATCTTCAACTTTTAAATTACCTTCTTTTAAAAGTGGGCGGTGCCACGTCCATTGTCCAAAATTTTACTAATTTTCTATTCTGCGTCATAAGATCAACTCACCTACCAAGTTTCATCGCATTATCCGTCTTTGGTAATGAATTATCGAATTTTTTCGGTTTTTTTAATTTTCGGTATCGAAAAAGTGGGCGCGGTTATAGTTCGATATCGTTCATTTTAAATAGCGATCTGAGATGAGTGCCCAGGAATGAACATACCAAATTTCATCAAGATACCTCAAAATTTACTCAAGTTATCGTGTTAACGGACAGACGGACGGACGGACGGACGGCCGGACATGGCTCAATCAAATTTTTTTTCGATACTGATGATTTTGATATATGGCGCGTTTGTCTATATCTATCTTGATTTCTTTATATATGTACATCCAACCGATATCCAATCAAAGTTAATATACTCTGTGAGCTATGCTCAACTGAGTATAAGAAGAAATAATGAAAAGGAAAATAGCTGGACGACTATGGCTTATACTGGAAAAGCAACATATATATTGGCAAACTTCTTTAAAAAAATACAACATTAACACAGCATTCAAAACATCGAACAATCTAGGGACAAAACTAAGAACTAACACTAACTCAGAGAATCCGTTTAGCATCCATGGCATATACAAGCTTACCTGTGGATGCCAACATAGTTACATAGGACAAACACGACGGAAAATAAGAACGAGGTTCAGAGAACATATTAGAGATTACAACAAAAATACGGCATCCAAACATTTTACCCGAGTCTAACTTCGCGAATCACATGGTCGAGAATGAATGTTCCCTAGCAAACATCAATAAAACAGTTAGGGTTCTTCACATACAAGCAAAAGGCCGACGTCTCAACGTACTCGAAAACATGGAAATCTAAAAACAGAAAACGTTCGACGGTAGAATAATAAACGAACAAATAACACAATTTCTGACACAATATTCGAGCCTTTAAAACTTGTTTATAAAAAACAAAGTAATAACACAGGTACAACAGACAAACACGCAACAACAAATAAACACAAAACAATTAACGCACCAAATCAACAAACCCACAAAGAAGGTCAAATGACTAAAATTACGGATTTTTACCTGCCCCAGTCAGCCACACAAATCGATCAGTAAAAGCCACCCTCGGTTCTGAATGAACACACAGCACATACACATAACCAAATATACCAGGCATGCTTAACCAACGAAGCGATATCATTTCGTTACGATAATCAACGTTAATAAACGAAACGAAGTCATTTCGTTTCGTTTATTAACGTTAAGATCGTCAAATTAACGAAATGATTACGTTTCGTTTTCTGCCATATCAAAACGAAATCAAATCGTTTATGTTGATTATTAATTTCAAACTATGCTGGCAAAGCTGATTGATGGCGGAGTCATTAAAGGTGAAAGCATTATCCAAGCTGATTGCAACTTTTCTCATGAATTTTGACAGTACGAACATTTCTCAGAGTATTTTTGACATTACCACCAACGAATTACACAAACAAATTACATAGAGTTTGTGTGTGTATGTGCGCTCGTTGTTGCCACCTTACGGCTTCACCATGGCTATAGCATTGCCAGCACAATTCAAACATAAAGTATCACGTTTTCGTTAACGTTTTTAACGTTAACGAAAGCTTTTCGTTTCGGTTAAAAACGAGATACAATTTATCTTGATAATTTCTTTATCGATAATATTTCGAAGTGTTTCAACGGAAACGGTGGAAATTTTTTGATAAACGATTAGCTTAACGTTAAGGTGCATCCCTGAAATATACACAAGCATCAATTTTGACAATAACTGCTCATGTACCTACGAACTATAAATACAGGACAAACGACAATAACAGAACAGAACGAAAATCGACACTGATGATGGCACAACGCTAAACCGGTTTGTTCCAAAACCAAATTTGACAAGGGATGACGGAAAATCGTTCCAATATACATTAGGGGGACTCATGAAAGCATATAAACTTATAAGGTGTAAAATTATATCCATTTACACACGCTGTTATATGAACGCACCTAGTAATACTCTTGATAAACTTGATTGTTTATCAGCTGTATTATTGCCAAACAAAATTTTTTTGATTGTTATACAAATTAAAAAATGCCAAGATTAAGTGAAAAATCAAAACTAAAACGCATTTACTTTCTGATGTTGGAGATTTCTGATTAAAATGCCTACTGTAATGTCTGCAAGGTTGCATTCCTTTGAGTTTACCGCGTTTACACAATGAAATGTGTGCGTAAATTTATACAAATTGTGTAAATGATTTTTCATACAAAATTTGACAGCTCGTTTACGCACTAGATAAATTTATACGTTTACACACTTTATAAGGCATTTATACGGTTACATGAGTCCCCCTATTATTTTCGTAACTTCACATATTTTTAGGCGAAGAAAATTGAAATGAAGGAAATAATTGATAATGAATTTGTATTATCATTGACAGCGCGTTTGTGAAAATCAGCTAATAAACGGGGTAGCCATTTATGTTCTTTGCATGCACTATAAATTTGAACATATTCTGGGGTAGGAGTAACTCTATTAAGGCTTTACCATTTACTTAGGCAACAATTTATTTCAGAAGAGAAAACGCTATAAAATTGCGCGAATACTCAGGCTTGTGACTTTTTGTAATCCAGATGGTGAAAATGAAGCAGGGGCAAAACGTATGGTGAATTCCTCCCAGAGCCGTTGGTTCTACACCTACCACTCTACAATGCTCCCTCTTATTAATTTTATCCTCTTGCTTTCGTCAAAGAGTATATGTATATGTATTTGTTAAGAGGCGTCACTCGATACTTTTGTTGTTGCCAAAGCAAATTACTCGATGTTTCTCAAGGTTGGTTTTTTTTTTGGCAGATGTATTTATAAAAATGCTTTCTATACATTTTCGTGGGGTATTTATGTTTACTTTATTGATTGCATTCAATTAATTAATTAATTCTCTTTCCAAAAATCGTAATTATGCAAAGTCACTTTAATGCGTATTGAAATTTAGTAGGACAAATTTTATGCGCAACAATTTCAG
Organism: Eurosta solidaginis; assembly: GCF_040869045.1. Taxonomy (NCBI): domain Eukaryota; kingdom Metazoa; phylum Arthropoda; class Insecta; order Diptera; family Tephritidae; genus Eurosta; species Eurosta solidaginis. The sequence goes on along the minus strand of NC_090319.1, from coordinate 99,126,594 downwards.
AGGTGTATTTAAAGTTTGTCGCTTAGCAGTCCATATAAAGTTTAAGCGTAAATGTATATAGAAGTAAAAAAAACACAGCTAATATTAGTCGTATTTTTTTACACGCGTATACGTTTCGTTTGCGCTTTAAAAAGAAACGCCTATCCTCGCTTAGATAATGCTTAGGAGACACATCTAGCGGCTGTGGTTAAACAACTAGCTACAGCAACAGGATGTACCGAAAAACGGAGACACAACGCTCTGATGGCCATAGGGTATAACATATAGCTGAATCAGTTGCGATGAATTGTGGACACACATAGAATACATAGAATTAGTGTAGAGAGTGAAACAAATACACATATTTCAGTTACATCTGAGTATAATGCGTATTGAAATTTAGTAGGACAAAATTTATGCGCAGCAATTTCAGAGGTGTATTTAAAGTTTGTCGCTTAGCAGTCCATATAAAGTTTAAGCGTAAACGGATATACGCGTGTTAAAAAACACGGATATTATGTACCTAAAGCTGGAGACATTGGTGCTTTATCGGTAACCGTATCGGTAACCTTATAACAGCTGATTCGACCAACCTTATGGGAATCAATGCAAGCGATTATTGGTGCCGCTAAGGTCGTAACAGTATCGTAGTCAACCAATTGGTTTTTGGTTTACCGTCGTAACGATAAACAGCTGATTACGTTAGGGATACGACTACAGCGATACGACAAACGGCACCAATGACTACCGCTTAATACCGCTGAATTCGAAAAGCTGCTTAGTCGTGTTGCTAACATGTTTCACCTACATACATATTCGTACGCGCTAAACGATGAGAGAACTACTCCCTCCCCCATATTCTGCATTTCGATTACGTTCCCGTTCTACGCTCCGCTTTAGTCGAAGTTTAGCCGGAGTCATTGGTGCCGTATGTCGTATCACTGTACCGTATCCCTAACGTAATCAGCTGTTTATCGTTACGACGGTAAACTAAAACCCAATTGGTTGGCTACGATACGGTTACGACCTTAGCGGCACCAATAATCGATTGCATTGATTCTCATAAGGTTGGTCGAATCAGCTGTTATAAGGTTACCGATACGGTTACCGATAAAGCACCAATGTCTCCAGCTTTTGGTATTCTGCATTACGACGGAATTGTAACGAGAAGAGGAAGAGCAAATGATTTTTCGAAATCAGCTGTTTGTACGGAATGTGTGAACATTGGAACAAAATAAATTAAAGAAAATTTTTAAAAACACTGAAAAACTTTTATATTTTATTATCCACGCCATTTTGTACAAAAAAAAAAAAGCAATAGAATATATCGCCGCAGTGTTATATATTTTTGAGTGAAGTGCTTTCATAATTGTAGGTGTGGTTTTGTAGTTCTTTTCGCCAATTCCCTGCCGTGGCCACAAGTTTTCTTAAATCGGATTCCTGCACGAATATAGTATACATTTTCTGAATTTTATGGATGATAATTTCATTGCACTGGCCTAAAATACTTTATGAAGATTTATTTATTCTTTGTTATGGAATCGCATCTATGATGGAGCAGTAAGGAAGGCAGTCGGCATGATCTGGGGGTGCTCAGTGGCTAGTCATGTCGGCTGGGCGGGGTCCTTGCCAACCTTACTGTTCCTGCGCCATAACAAAAAAAAATCCTATCATGCCTTAAAAAAAACTGACAAAAAGCGCAGAATGAATTCAAAACGCTTATAAATTCAAATTAAAAAACATCCGGCCGAACCGGATGTCACGGACAGACCGTTACAACATTCAAAATTTAAAAATTCAAAAAAGCTAAACAAAAATTATATGACGCAAAAAAAAATTTACCGAACCGGACATGGCCGGTTACTAACGCTGAAAGTAAAAAAAAAAACCTGAAAATTTTAAGTAAAGAAGGAAAAACAAAAAGGGACGAATATATTTAGGGGGCGCCGCGGGTGTTGTTGTGACGCCCGGTGCTTGTCCCACCCTCAAAACCATGGCCACCGACGCACCTAATTTTCGGTGGCCCCTTACCTGGATTACCTGGTGCCTTCTAAATCAAAAAGACTGCCAGCATTCCCATTTTAGAATACAAATTTTATTCAGAACTCATTATTTAAACATTACAGAGAGAACTTATTCAGTAATACGCAGCAATACATGCTATATAACTAAAGCTATACTAAGGCTTATGGAAAATATTATAAGGGAAGCCCTAAGCAAAAGAAAAATTCAAGGGTAGATGTATTTAAGATGTGAGAGAATCTGACTTAATCACATATTCTTTTCAACGGTGAGTACAACCCAAAGGTTGATCCTAAGAAAATTGCAACTCTAAGTTTTTTTTTTTTTCTTCGCTAGATTAGTTGGGGTACCATCCTGACCCATACCTGTACTCCCTGTTTAAAGTTTCCTCAACTTCCTACCTATTCTACCTTTATTTTATTTTATTTTATTTTATTGTAGTTTATGCTTTCTTTTGACTATTTAGGTTAAGTTTACTTTGTTTGCTTTTCTTTCTTTTTGTTATAATTATTATTTATAATCTTTATTGTTTTATTACAGTTTATTTTATTTTTGGTGTACTTAATTTAATTTTGTTGTATTTTATCTTATATTATTCTATCTTGGTTCCGTTTAATTTAACCTTATTTTATTTTATTTCAGTTCAATTCTACTTCATTTTGTTTTATTATTCTATTTTATTTTATTTTACCTTATGTTCCTTTCTTTTTCCTATTTTTTGTACTTGTATAATTCTGGTATGTAGTGTTGTTCGGGTTTTAATAATGTTTCAAAATAATATGGATACATAAATAATATAGCAAATTAAGAATAACTACACCATATATTTACAGAGGCACGTTTTTTTAAAAATTCGAATTTGTGCTAAATAAACAAAACTGTCATATATTTCTTTTTATCATTTACATAAGTTAGCAATTGATTGTTAAGACCTCGTCAAATCAGAGTTTGGTTAACATTATGTTAAAAAGTTTTACTTACAAGCTCAAGTAAAGCTACTATAAATTATGATTATATATTTAACTGATGCTGTGGTTCGTATGAGCTGTTTTATAAGCTATGGAGGGAGAAAACTTGTAATAATAGCGATATTCTTTCGTAATCGTGCTGCAAGGAAAAACACCCGGTAGAGTATTGGAAAGTATAAAACTTGGGCAACATGAAGCCGTTTGGAAGCAACGCGTTCTGCTCAAGTTACAAGAACTCTTTCGATTCTCACATACGTCTGCTGAAGATGTGAAGAGCCAACCTATTTTCAACAGTAATGATTTCGAAATTTCACCAGTTCTTTCTTTTATTTTAGTTAGTAAAAGAAAAATTCTTTAATACCGAAATCTTTATAAACAAATTCTAATATTTTAGAAGTTAGAGGATTCACAAAAGGAATCTTTTATTGAGAATTTCCGAGAAAAAATTTTGAAGTTCAAGAAGCTTTTTTAGTATGAAACCCGTTTTCGAACGTGTTTTCGAAAAGTTCCAAACATTACATAAAATTTTAGATAATTTCAAACCGTTTCCAAGCATTTACTTGGAATTTTAAGAATATTTTAGTGTGCATGGTTCCAGTCCAATTAATGTTAGTTAGTTAATTAAGAATATATTTTTCTTTGACCATCCCTTTTAAAGAGTATTCCAAGTTTTCTCCCCTAAAAAACTTAATTTTACATACATTGTATGGAAGAAAATCTACCGATGCCTTCGAGAAAAAAAAATTTGTCAAAATTGAGTGCTATACCGGTCTGGGCCAAAATTAATTAGAAAATACAAACCCAGGATAAAAGTAAAGTTTTGAAGCTTAGATAAAAATTTGTAGATTTAATAGTGTCAAAAAAAAAAAAAAAACTCATCAGAATTTCTAATTTTTCTTGTTTTTGAAAATATTTTCCGTATCCGAAACGAACTCACCGCTTTAGATGTTGTTGCTGGTACTTGGTACTATGAGGTCATTGCCGGTAAGTTGTCACAGCTGGGTGGTTGCAGCAGGCCTATATACGGCGGCCCTGCTTTTTGTTACTAAAGCTGGTCTTGCAGCAGGTCTATATGCGGCGGCCCTGCTGGTTGTTGTTACTAAAGCTGATGGTGGTGGTACGTCCGGTGGTTGTTGTGCAGTTGGGTAGGCGCTGCCGGGGGTCGCGCGCGGTGTTGCACGCAGTAATGGTGGCAGCGCGCGGTTTCGTTGGCGCTATTGGTGGTGGTTGTGCGTTTGGTTGGCTAGCTCTATCGCTGGTGGTTGCGCGCGGTGTTGCACGCAATGGTAGTGGCAGCGCGTGGTTTCGTTGGCGCGCGGTGTTGCACGCAATGGTGGTGTTAACGCGCGGTTGTTTGCGCGGTTGGTGGTGGTAGCGCGCTGTTGCGCGATCAAGGCTTGTGGCGCGCGGTGTTGCACTATCGCACGGTCGATTGTCAGGCTTGTGGGGGTGGAGGTTGCTGATGTAGCTATTACTGGAATAGGTGGGCTGTAGGTGTTGTTGTCAACTGAGCCGTTGTGGGACCATATAAATTTGTGGTGGCTAACATGGCCGTTTCACTGGGCACCTGAGCATATGAAGTGGTTGCAGCAAGTGGTCATAACATTACTGCGTGCCCATTCGTGTTCATCTAACCGCCCTGGGCATCATGTACAGAATATTATAGGCCGATATGCGGCTTCACACCTCCGTGTTCGGTTGCGATAGTTACGACTCTTCCAGGCACACAACAGTTGGGTGCATTTGACGTGCTCGCTTCGCTTCCGACTTATTGTCTATTTAAAATAATACTCTTTATCACCGGTTAGCAAGAAAGAATGCCCCCCTTTGCCGACACAATGCACGGAATTCATTTATGAATACACACTTGTGTATGTTGTCAAGTGATTTATCACAATATAAACTATTTTAGAAAACTTATTGGTGTATAAAGGTTCAAAAGCTGCAAAGACAGCAATACGGCAACCAACCAACCACCTCTTTGCTAATTTCGAAATCGAGCTTCTAAATTATTTTAGCCGTCTTTTCACCAATGTTGGCAAGTAGAGGGATTGAGCGTTGTTGATGACGAGACAAACGCATCCCCGAGGGTCCTTAATAAATTTGCCTGAAACGTACTCATACAGTGACGAGATCCAAACTACGTCTTAGGCACAACCTGTTCCCAAGCACTATGATAAACACTGAAACACTTAACTGCACCCCGCACGCACTCAAGTACATGTATATGCTGGGGAAACTACTCCAAACGTCACAAATTACGTAGTCTTTCTTTCCGTCACAGCACTGCAGCAGGAAGCCCCAAAATTTTCTAACTCGTCAGCGCGACCAATTGTGCTTGATTTTGTCGTGGAAGCTGCGATTTTTTTGTGTTCAATACCACGACCGCGCACAATTTCCTTTCTGGCTTATATATATTTATACTGAAATCAATGAAGCTTTTCAACTGCGTTTGTATTAGAATTTATATTTCGCATGATTACCTTCATTTATTCAGCATACTCCAATAACCTGCATGCCATACAGCAATTTGGATCGTTGTAGCATTTTGTTCCTATAATCTTGTGCACGTTATACGTGGCATACATATACATTAGAATTACAGCTCACGTATCCAGTGTTATTTCTTCTGGAATAAGGACTGCTTCTTTTTCTTTTTTTTTGAACGTTAATGCCAAACTTTGACAAAATGACTTCCACTCTGACATATGCTAGCGAAGAGTTTTCATTATGGCGGCTGTGCGATGGAAGGTTGCCGTTATTTAGCTGTGACTGCACGCTCCAAATTATGGTTGGCTCATCTCTACCGCAATATATATGTATACCTTGTCCAGACCGTCAAAAACCTTCGTGTTGAGGTTAGGCGAAAGGAATGTAGCGAAAGCTTAAAACTTTGCAAATTTTGCGTGTAGTGGGGAAGTTATGTGCTACATTAGATAAAATTTGACCACCATGGCAGTAATTAACCCCCATGTGTTGGTTACATAACGTAGTTTTATGGAGAATGGTAGAATGAGCGACACTGGCGCCATCTGATATTGAAAAGTAGCCAACTCCCAAATTTTGTTCCAAGCAAATCATAAGAAGAAGAATTTGACATTTGCTTTGGTTAAGGGTGTTGGCACACTTTCAAGTGAAATAATTTTTCCCACTGGTTGGTAAATTTTCTAACATTTTTCGCAATTAAAAACTGCAATATAACAATCGAATACGACACCAAATATGTTAGCAAATATTTTTGTTGTATAGGTTGAATGTTTACAACAATGCTTCGCGAAATTTTGTATGTGAATGAGCAAGGCGTAATAAACTTCAATTGCCAAGTGTGAAGTTCCTTCATATTTACAAACGCAACATCTTGGTTGATTGTGGCGATGTTATTGGAATGTATAAGTTTGTGTAAAACGCATCTATATGAAAAATGTCATTGTACCGCGGCCTTAAATCTAATTACACGAATTGGTGGAGTGTAACCGGAACAAAAGGTTGAGTTATTCAGGCAGGCTACGCAATTCACTTGATAGCTCCGACACATAAGCAGCAAGGATTGTTTTCGCTTCACCTTCCTCTACTCCGGCAGCTTGCTTTGGCTGTCCATCATAATGGAATCAATAGCCGCTGCATTATTTGTGGAGTTGGAAAGAAACGCAAACGAAAATGGCCAGGCGAGAATAGAAAGCCAAATATTGCGAGATTTGTGTAATTCATTTGAGATGAGTGACGAATTGTAACAAATTGAACTTAATAGGTCCGACACATAAGCAGTTTTTCATATAGATGAGTTTAACACATGCTTATACATTATGAGTAGATTGCACGTATTTTTATGGAGAATGGTAGAATGGGCGACACTGGCGCCATCTGATATTGAAAAGTAGTCAACTCCCCAATTTTGTTCCAAGCAAATCATAAGAAGGAGAATTTGACATTTGCGTTGTATAAGCGTGTTGGCACACTTTGCAAGTGAAATTATTTTTTCCACTGGTTGGTAAATTTTTTAAAATTTTTCGCAATTAAAAACTGCAATATAACAATCGAATACGACACAAAATATGTTAGGAAGTATTTTTGTTGTATACGGAGAATGTTTACAACAGTGCTTCGCGAAATTTTGTATGTGAATGGGCAAGACGTAATAAACTTCAGTTGCCAAGTCTGAAGTTCCTTCATATTTACAAATCCAACATCTTGGTTGATTGTGGTGATGTTATTGGAATGCATAAGCTCGTGTTAAACGCATATATATGAAAAATGTCATTGTGTCACCGCCTTAAATGAGTGAAACTAATTTATTTTGTATTAAGTGTACTTGCCACTTACTTAATTCAAGCCTACCGAGAGATCTTGAGAGTTTGTGAAGGCACGTCGATAGTTAAATCTTTTCAACCCAGCACAAGAAATATTTAACTGGAAGGCAGAAATACTTCTTGAAGGCGATAACTTTATAAATGTACAACGAATGCGATTAAAAAACTTTATTTTTATATTCAGCTTTTGACGCAAATGCAAAAGAGATTTGATTTTTGAAGAAATATTTTTCTCTAAAATTGGAAAAAATATACTTTTACAAAAGTTTGCCAGCTATTATCGAAAAATGGGGATAGTTGTCTTAAGAACTGCACAATGAAAAAAATTTCTCGTCAAGAGATAGTGGTAAATAAGGGCGAAAGAAGTATGCTTTTTGTGCAGAGAAATTGTGGAAACGGGGAACGGAACAAAGCAAACTTGGGTAACAACAATTTCGACGACGAGGTGATGTGCAATAATTGCACAAAATGGTTTTGCAATGGGCGTGGAAGCACATCTGGATCCCAAATTGTTAATCTTTCGGTGAGGGCTAAACATAGGGAAGTCACCCTACATTCTGAAGGTCCACTTAGAGAAACAGTACTAAAATGTTACTCGTGTGGCGTACGTACTGTATATGAATTGGGATCAAGAACAATGGAAGCCACTTATAACTGATCGTTTGTTTTTGCCGTGGTTGGTTAGCAGCACAAATAAACAGATTAGAGGATTTATGGAAGGAAAATATTGATGCAAAATTTCAGGATTTAGAGACGCCATGAAGATGGTTATCAATACGAGAAAGTTTTTGGTCTACTTGTGGGCCTAGAAACAGAATACGATAAAAATTTAAAAGAATCGCAAACACAGGAGGGTATAGAAATAAGATGGGACGTTGGCCTAAACAAAAAACAATAGCAAATTTTCCGCTTGCTAAAACTGATTCGGACATGAAACTAATGCATGGGTTATTCATAAGTTAATACTTCTAGGCTGTAGCCGTTAACAGTTTTATAAAATTTGTATTTTTGATGGAAAAATAAAAGAACTATAGAAACATATATTACTCGTCTTATTGTAAACAGATTAATTCAAAATTTAAGTTTTTTGGGAGAATGTAATTCCAGCTGTGTCATATGGTTTGTATATGGTTGAGTTCTCCGGCTAATTTCTAGGGCACTGAAGTGGGTGGCTAATTTTCTGCTAAAGAATATTTTTATAATAGTTTGCAGAATTTGCTATATTTTGCTCTGTAGTTTTCATTAAAAATTAATTCACTTTACTATACAAATAATATGCAGCCAAATAGAACTTTCAGAATAAATTCATACGGAGTATTTCTGAATACATCGGTGTAGTATAATATAGTAAATAAATCATGTTTTTATGGCGTTGCATATACAGATGGATCTATACAACGAGCTTTGGCAGTTGTCTAAATTTTTTCTTTCTTCTATTCTAATTTAAAAATTTTTTCAATTAAGAAAAAAATTATCATAACAATAATAATGATAAAAAATTATTGTTAGGCCTTGAGCTCGATTCGAACCCGCGATCTTAAAATCAGTAGGCCGATATAACAACAAAAATTGTTAATACATCCCAGAGCACGGGGGAAAAAGTGTCAATAAAATATGACACTATGGCAGCATTGCCAACAAACAAGTCCAATTTTCACAGCCATTCTGCAACAGATGTCGCAGTGTTGTGAATATCAATTGGCACGAACCAGAATAGAAGTAGGATTAATGAAGACAAACAAAAAACCGCTGTGATGGCTGAATGGTTATAGCAGCGGCGCCTCAACGTTGCCGATGAAGGAATTTAGCAGTTCCCGAAATGGATCTATACAACGAGCTTTGGCAGTTGTCTAAATTTTTTCTTTCTTCTATTCTAATTTAAAAATTTTTTCAATTAAGAAAAAATTTATCATAACAATAATAATGATAAAAAATTATTGTTAGGCCTTGAGCTCGATTCGAACCCGCGATCTATACAGATTTATTTCGGGTTGATTCATCTTACATTTAAAAATCAAAGCATAAACATCTATTTCAGCTAGTTTCATCTCATTGAGTGTAATACGAGACTGAACACCAGCTAATAATATACACCATAACATCTCAGAAAATTAGAATTTCACATTACATCAGTTTACAATAAAAGGTACATATTTTTGTCTTTTTATTCCAATTTTGGTTCATGTATTCTGTATACTAAATTAAATTAAAGTTTAACATTCAATCTACTCCGGTAAACAAACTTAAACATTCATTTTTTATATCCAAGTATACAAATAATTGCAGATTCGCTCATCAAAGATAAATGAAAGCGATCGCCATAGCTGTAAAAAATAGCCATATCTATATTCACTGGTGTGAATGATAGCGTGCTCCGCCTATCACACCGTATGCCCTGGGTTCAACTCCCGGGCAAAGCAACATCAAAATTTTAGAAATAAGATTTTTCAATTAGAAGAAAATTTTTCTAAGCGGGGTCGTCCCTCGGCAGTGTCTGGCAAGCGCTCCGATTGTATTTCTGCCATGAAAAGCTCTCAGTGAAAACTCATCTGCCTTGCAGATGCCATTCAGAGTCGGCATAAAACATGTAGGTCCCGTCCGGCCAATTTGTAGGGACAAATCAAGAGGAGCACGACGCAAATTGGAAGAGAAGCTCGGCCTTAGATCTCTTCGGAGGTTATCGCGCCTTACATTTATTTTTTTTTTTTTTTTTATATTCACTGATAGCTCAAAATCGCTGTATCGCCCATCATATCTTCTGTATAGAATCGCTTGTTAAAATAAAGCGATCGCTATAGCTATAAAAAATAGCCGTGATTCAAAAATAGCCATATCTATTTTCACTGATAGCTCAAAATAGCCATATCGTCCATCACTACTGGATATTCTATACGTGGAGCTTGTGTCACCACCACACAACCGTGTAAGGTTTATTACCACCCAAAATAGATGAGTAAAAAACGAGGCTTGTCGGAATGGACTGTGTCGGTACTTTGCGCTATCGACTCTTCCTAGTTTCTGGGCATTTCCCGGTTTATTCTTTGGTAGTTGGGTTAAGGAATCGGCCTGCGGTTCCTCGTTGCAGTCCCTTGGTTCTTCACAATACTCTCTTGAAAATGTGCACAGCACGCGAGGGTGTTTTGCGATGAGTTGAATATATTTGGGGACGTGCAGTTGAGGTAAGCAATAGTACTAGTGAAGCAGTCTCTGAGCTTGACGCCTTTGGTGTTGAAGTTGTGTCCTAGATGTTATACGATCCTTTTGGTATGGTCGCAGGGCCGCCAAAATTTAGGCTGAAGCAAATCACAAATCTTCTCGTTGGTATAACGCCTTATATGACTAGTTTTACGATAAACCCTTTTGGTTTTATAAAAATTTCCGATTAACTGCGCAAGTAAAAAGCTAATTCTTGCGTTTTTTCCCGGCCGGGAAACTCATGGCTATCTTTTCTTCTTTTTCTAAAATTTTTTTACTCCTTGGTGTTTCTACGGCCGGAAACTCAGGGCTTTTTTCCTAGTGATCGCCGAATTTTTCTTTTCTTTGTTTCGATACTTTTGTATCGCAACTTTCGCCCCATCACCAGTCATTAGGTGTGTTCGCACGAACACGCTCCCAAGTGGACCGTAACCATAGACCATAATAGCAGACCGTAACAAATTGTACTGGTAGTTTTCTAGGCAAATTCTCGTAGTTTATGGCTAATTTGTCTTGAAGCTACGTGAAATATATTGGTATTTTATAAAAAAAGTTCCTTCTAGCGTACGTGGAAGTACAGCTTAAAATACCGTTAGTTATCCGGTAATCTTCCAATAGTTTCTTTGTAAGTTCTTGGTAAATATTTCCAAAATTATAGCCTAATTTACCGATGTTTTCATGTCCAGTTACTTACTAGTTAATAATTCCATATTCTAAATTAAATACCAATAAAACAAATTTTCTATAAAAATTTATTAATAATTCATTCTTTATTTAACAATAATTAGAATTAAAACTAAATTTAACAAGTAAGAACGGGACTGTCTTCGGCTGTGCCGAAGACTTCATACCTTTCATGAATGGGGCTGAACAATAATCTTATCCCGCTCGTAATCTCCGAATAATCGGATGTATAAGATAAGAAATATATAGTGAACAGATCTACATACCTTAACGATTTTTAAGATAAATATAAAATAAACAAGTAAGAACGGGACTGTCTTCGGCTGTGCCGAAGACTTCATACCTTTCATGAATGGGGCTGAACAATAATCTTATCCCGCTCGTAATCTCCGAATAATCGGATGTATAAGATAAGAAATATATAGTGAACAGATCTACATACCTTAGCGATTTTTAAGATAAATATAAAATAAAAAATAGGTAGGTACTTTGTGTGAGGATCCAAAGTTTCAGGTTTTTTGTGGTCTGCGTGTAAACACTATGACTATGAATCACGTATTTCAACAATATATGACGTAAGCGTAACTATTTGATGAATTTTGAAGCTTCCAGCCGTAAAAAGGGGGCAAAAATTAGAGTTTATATGGGGTATATAATATATATACCACCGATCTCTATGATTTTTTCAGACAATATATGCTATATACGTAAGCATATGGTGAAATTTGAAGCGTCTAGCTGTTAAAAAGGGGCAGAAATTGCGCACAGTTTCTTATCTGAACAATCGGTTGTATGAGATATATACTATATATACCACCGATCTCAATGATTTTTTCAGACAACAATATATGCTATACACGTAAGAATTTGGTGAAATTTGAACATATCTAAACGATTTTTAAGATAAATATAAAATAAAAAATAGGTAGGTAATCTGTGTGAGGATGCAAAGCTTCACGTTTTTTGTGGTCTGCATGTAAAAACTATGAGTACGAATCACGTCTTTCAAAAATATATGACGTAAACGTAACTATTTGATGAAATTTGATGAATTTGGAAGCTTCTAGCCGTAAAAAAGGGGCAAAAATTACAGTTTATATGAAGTATATAATATATATACTACCGATCTCTATGATTTTTTCAGACAACAATATATGCTATATGCGTAAGAATTTTGTGAAATTTGAAGCTTGCAGCTGTTAAAACGGGGCAGAAATTGCGCAAAGTTTCTTATCTGAACAATCGGTTGTATGAGATATATACTATATATACAACCGATCTCTATGATTTTTTCAGACAACAATATATGCTATATACGTAAGCAATCGGTGAAATTTGAAGCTTATAGCTGTTAAAATGGGGTAGAAATTGCGTAAAGGTTCTTATCTGAACAATCGGTTGTATCAGATATATACTATATATACAACCGATCTCTATGATTTTTGCAGACAACAATATATGCTATATACGTAAGCAATCGGTGAAATTTGAAGCTTATAGCTGTTAAAATGGGGTAGAAATTGCGAAGTTTCTTATCTGAACAATCGGTTGTATGAGATATATACTATATATACAACCGATCTCTATGATTTTTTCAGACAACAATATATGCTATATACGTAAGTATTCGGTGAAATTTGAAGCTTCTAGCTGTTAAAATGGGGCTAAAATTTGCGAAAATATATATATATATATATATACTATATATATATACTATATATACCACCATATATATACTATATACCACCGATCTTTATGATTTTTTCAGACAACAATATATGCTATATACGTAAGCATTCGTTGAAATTTGAAGCCTCTAGCTCTTAAAATAGGGCAGTAATTACGAAAAGTTCCTTATCTGAACAATCGGTTGTGGGGGATATATACTATATATACGACCGATCTCATCAATTTTTTCAGGCAACAATACGTGCAATATACGAAAGTATATGGTGAAGTTTGAAGCTTTAATCTGTTAAATTGGGTAAGATATTACAAAAATCCTCTTTCTGAAAAATCGGTTGTATGGAGGATATATGCTATAGTGGTCCGATCCGGTCTGTTCCGTCAAATGTCTAATGGGACACCCAAATACACCCGCTCACCAAATTTTATCAAGATATCTCAAAAATTGAGGGACTAGTTTGCATACAAACAGACAGACGGACAGACGGACATGGCTAAATCAACTCAGCTCTTCAACCTGATTATTTCGGTATACTTAATGGTGGGTCTATCTATTTTCCTTTAAGGACTTACAATTTTCGGTTTCGTGACGAAATTAATATACCATTTCATTTTCATGAAAGGTATAAAAATAGGTAGGTAATCTGTGTGAGGATGCATAGCTTCACGTTTTTTGTGGTCTGCATGTAAAAACTATGAGTACGAATCACATCTTTCAAAAATATATGACGTAAACGTAGCTATTTGATGAAATTTGATGAATTTTGAAGCTTCTAGCCGTAAAAAAGGGGCAAAAATGAGAGTTTATATGAAGTATATAATATATATACCACCGATCTCTATGATTTTTTCAGACAACAATATATGCTATATACGTAAGCATTTTGTCAAATTTGAAGCTTGCAGCTGTTAAAACGGGGCAGAAATTGCGCAAAGTTTCTTATCTGAACAATCGGTTGTATGAGATATATACTATATATACAACCGATCTCCAAGATTTTGTCAAACAACAATATATGCTATATACGTAAGCAATCGGTGAAATTTGAAGCTTATAGCTGTTAAAATGGGGTAGAAATTGCGTAAAGTTTCTTAATTGAACAATCGGTTGTATGAGATATGTACTATATATACAACCGATCTCTATGATTTTTTCAGACAACAATATATGCTATATACGTAAGCAATCGGTGAAATTTGAAGCTTATAGCTGTTAAAATGGGGTAGAAATTGCCAAAAGTTTCTTATCTGAACAATCGGTTGTATGAGATATATACTATATATACAACCGATCTCTATGATTTTTGCAGACAACAATATATGCTATATACGTAAGCAATTGGTGAAATTTGAAGCTTATAGCTGTTAAAATGGGGTAGAAATTGCGAAAAGTTTCTTATCTGAACAATCGGTTGTATGAGATATATACTATATATACAACCGATCTCTATGATTTTTTCAGACAACAATATATGCTACATACGTAAGTATTAGGTGAAATTTGAAGCTTCTAGCTGTTAAAATGGGGCTAAAATTTGCGAAAATATATATATATATACTATATATACCACCATATATATACTATATATACCACCGATCTTTATGATTTTTTCAGAAAACAATATATGCTATATACGTAAGCATTCGTTGAAATTTGAAGCCTCTAGCTCTTAAAATAGGGCAGTAATTACGAAAAGTTCCTTATCTGAACAATCGGTTGTGGGGGATATATACTATATATACGACCGATCTCATAAATTTTTTCAGGCAACAATACGTGCAATATACGAAAGTATATGGTGAAGTTTGAAGCTTCAATCTGTTAAATTGGATAAGATATTACAAAAATCCTCTTTCTAAAAAATCGGTTGTATGGAGGATATATGCTATAGTGGTCCGATCCGGTCGGTTCCGACAAATGTCTAATCGGACACCCAAATACACTCGCTCACCAAATTTTATCAAGATATCTCAAAAATTGAGGGACTAGTTTGCATAAAAACAGACAGACGGACAGACGGACATGGCTAAATCAACTCAGCTCTTCAACCTGATTATTTCGGTATACTTAATGGTGGGTCTATCTATTTTCCTTTAAGGACTTACAATTTTCGGTTTCGTGACGAAATTAATATACCATTTCATTTTCATGAAAGGTATAAAAATGGTAAATTTAAAATTTAAATAGTTAGCACGTGGTATAAAAGGTGAGTTACATACGTTCAAACATGCAAGTGAAACTTATATGTATATGTAAGTGGGTTAAACGAATAAAGTTTATTTTATTTATTACTATTACTTATTAGCCGTGTTTTTTAACACGCGCGTATACGTTTAGTTTGCGCGTGTAAAAAAAAAGCCTATCCTCGCTTAGGAGACCCATCTAGCGGCTGTGGTTAAACAACTAGCTACAGCAGCAGGGTGTACCGAAAAGCGGAGACGCAACGCTCTGATGGCCATAGGGTATAACATATAGCTGAATCAGTTGCGAAGAATTGTGGACACACATAGAAAATATAGAATTAGTGTAGGGGGTGAAACAAAGACACATATTTTAGTTACATCTGAGTATAATGCGTATTGAAATTTAGTAGGACAAAATTTATGCACAGCAATTTCAGAGGTGTATTTATAGATTGTCGCTTAGCAGTCAATATAAAGTTTAAGCGTAAACGGATATACGCGTGTTAAAAAACACGGCTATTATTGACTTGACGTGCTTAAATCGGTTATGCGCCAGCTCGATCGACTTCCGCGTTAATTTTTCAAACGTTTTGCGACCCGAAGATGAAAATGCATCTATAAAAAAAGTTAAAGTTATTAGATAGTAACATTTCTTTCATACCACTATATTGAATGCTGGTGTTAAATACTGACACAATTTTTTTTTAACTCGGAAAGAAATTTCATGTGTGTAAATTCCTTCTAAGTAATATTAAACTTACGGAAAAAAACCTCATTAAAAAGCTTAAAGCCCCCATTACTGATACTTAGCATAGACTTGACTTGACTTGGCGTAAACTTGGCAACTTAGCCACGATTATACTCCACTTGGCGCATAAAATCTGGCATCATAATCAGCGTTGAAATTTATTTTTAAATAAATGTCAATTTGTATGACAAAATGTCAAAATGAAATGGAAACAAACAAATGGCATCTCAAAATGTAAACGTCACTTAGAACTTACATAGAAAATCAAAATTCAACAGACTTCTAAGTCAAGTTAAGTTTTGAGTAATCAGTGACATGCAATGTTCATTTAACAGAACTGTAAGTGACAGTTCGCAAGCCAAGTCAAGTCTATGCTAAGTATCAGTAATGGAGCCTTAAGGCTGTTTAACGCCAACTTTGTACAGCGACCATCCCAATTGTATTTATGAACTAAATTATCTTTTATTAATTGCCTAAAAACGTCGTCCAGCGATGAAGACGCTCCTCTTTGCCTTAGTATGAATGTAAGCTATTTGGAATCTATATATATAAAAAGAAGTGAACATTTTGATTGTCACTCCATAACTCGAGAACGGATAGAAAGATTTCCATGCATTTTTTAGGAAAGATACAGGCAGGAAGGAGAGATGATGGTTAGTTGATTTTGAAATCCCAAATCGGTTTAGCCATTCTTGAGTTATGATTTTTTTTAGAAAAATACTATATATAAAAGAAAGTCGTGTTAGTTACACTACGCATAACTCAAGAACGGATGAACCAATTTGGCTGAAAATTGGTGGAGAGGTAGCTTATAACCAGGGAACGGACATACGTTACTTTTTATCCCGTTCTGGCTAGGGTCTTGAGATCAAAACGTGGACCTGTGTAATCCTGGGATGTGTTTGTACAATATGGGTGTCAAATGGAATGTGTTTAAGAGTACTTTGATACTGAGTTTTTTTCGTACCCCTGTGTGACTCGGGTCTCGAGATATAGGCCAAAACGTGGACCCGGGCACCCCTAGAATGTGTTTATACAATATGGATATCAAATGAAAGCCATTGATGAGTGCTTTACTACAGGGTAGTTTTCATACCTATTGGTGACTAGAGTCTCGAGATATAGGCCAAAACGTGGACCAGGGCACCCCTAGAATGTTTTTATACAATTGGATATCAAATGAAAGCTGTTGATGAGTGCTTTAGTACAGGGTAGTTTTCATACCTATTGGTGACTAAGGTATCGAGATATAAGGCCAAAACGTGGACCCGGACACCCCTAGGATGTGTTTATATAATATGGATATGAAATGAAAGATGTTGATTAGTACTTTAGTACAGTGTAGTTTTCATACCTATTGGTGACTAGGGTCTCGAGATATAGGCCAAAACGTGGACCCGGCCACCCCTAAAATGTGTTTATACAAAATGGATACCAAATGAAAGCTGTTGATGAGTACTTTAGTACAGGGTAATTTTCATATCCCTAGGTGACTAGGGTCTCGAGATAAAGGCCAAAATGTGGATCAGGGTAATGCTAGGATGTGTTTTTACATTATGGGTATCAAATTGAAGCTGTTGATGTGTGCTTTAGTGCAGAGTAATTTTTATATCGCTGTGTGACAAGGGTCTTGAGATATAAGCCAAAACGTCGACCCGGATACCTGTACAATGGGTGTGTATTATGGATATCAAATGAAAGCTATTGCTGAGAGCTTTAAAGTAATTTCCATTGTAATATTCGATTTAGTAGCATCAACCTGGCAAAACTGATAAATAAGCATGCGAAGCTGAAATAAAGACATGAATTAATAATACCCACATACCTATATATGTAAACTGACCAGAATTTTTTGGAGAAAAAGGAGGACAAATGTACTAAAAACATAAAAATTGCTAAGATGAGCAAAATTTTTGGCAAAAAAGGAGGACAAATTTTCCGCATAAAAAAACACAAATTATTTTTTCCTTTATTTATTTAGAAACATATAAAATACGAAAATGAACACTGTTTTAAACAAAAACAAAAACAATTCACAGTTTATATAACTAAAAACAGGTAAAGCGCCAAATACACGACACGAACATTTCCGCGAACATTCCGCAATTTTGTTCGCAGCTTTGGCCATACACCATACAAAATTTTGGCCGAACATTAGTTCTCTTTCATACAGCGATGAACACGGACAACAATTGTGCTGCAGCAATATTGCTCGCTGTGGCAATTAAGCGTAAAAAAAAAGAGAAGATTCAATAAATTCACTCAGAAGTTTTTTATTGTCCATTTTACTTTTCCGCGCACGTCTGTTCCGTTCAGAAATTACTACGATTATGAGCTATTTCGCCATACACGCACGAACAGTTCGCGCAAATGTTCGCCAAAAATTAAAATATTTTGATTTTTGGCGAACATTTGCGCGAACTGGCAAACACCACCATACACGACAGAAAAGGTCGCAGAAACATGACATAACGGGAATGTTCGCGGAAATGTTCGTGTCGTGTATTTGGCGCTTAAGAAGCGACAAACGAATTTTAAAAAATTCTATGTTTAATCAATGTTGAGATACATATGTACGTACATATTTCAAGGTACTGAATATAGTTTTCCATATTTTTGCTTTTAATGGCTAGTACAAATAAAAAATGAGATCAAAATTTGGCTTTTGAATGAATTTTCTTCAATAAACCACCATTATTTTTTAATAAGTTATACAACGACATACAATCTAAATCAATATTACATTTAACAATTATCATTGCTGCTAAAGTCTTCACATCAAGTCTTGACTTTTCACTAGTCCATATAACATTAGATATTGAAAATACTCTTTCAACATTCGCGTTTGTGCCCGGTAAACAGATAGCGATTTCTATTAATATTTTTACGTTATTAAAAGAAATGTGGTGTTTTGTAAAATAGTTGAGTATATAGATCCATTTTTTATCAATCTCTACATCTTCTATTTCATTTAATATATTATTGCTCAACACATTATTAATTCTGCCTACCTCATGAAACAGCAAGTTATAATCAATAACAATATCTAATTTGTTTTTACAAAAGAGCAAAGATTTCAATACATGCTCCCATTCGATTTAATTTTTTAACAAAACCCACTCAAACAGAAATGAGTAATCGTCGTGTTTTGTCCAATTTTCTAAATATTCAATAGCGCCTTTTTAAAAATTGTTTACATCCAAGTAAAACTTCTTTTTAATTTCCAAATCGGTTTTAGACAATTTGTTTAAATTTGACTGAACAATTAATGGCAAAAAATTACATTCACGTCGTCGTTTTAGCTGACCTTTCAAAGTGTTACAGTGAAAACTTACTTCAGTTTCTGTTATATTTTCCCTTTCAATCTTTTTTATTAATGAGTGAAATATGGTGGCCTGACTATGGATAAATAACAAAATTGTTTCAGCACATTCATTTAACAAGATTTTTTTTAAATTAAGAGGACATTTTTCCAAACTTAGAAAATGTGATTTCAAAGGTTCAAATAATTTCAGCACTCTTCCAATTGCTGTGGTTAGCGCCAGCCACCTGGTTTTTGAATAACCTAACAACTTTTTGTATTCTACTGAGCCGTCCTCACAAAAACCCTTCAACCAAGTCCCCCTAACCGTAAACCGTTCAAAGTGTAAATATATTTGTACTATGATGATTTCAACATCAATACTCATTAAACTAGAAGCATTATTTAAAGCATTTGAAAAAATATGTGCATTGCACCCTATTCCAAGGAGTGTTTTTTTACACAAAGACATTAATTTTTTATGGACATTGTTAATACCATTACGATTGACGCCTCCAAAGTTTGTATTGGTGTTATCAGCGCATATTGTAATTACTTTACTTTGTAAATTATTGGTTTCGATCGCATTATGTAAGTGGTTGGACAATATTTCAGACGTCTCACCTTGTATTGATTCAAAAGACAAAATTTTTGTTTGAATACTTTTTCAATTGTTTGAATACTTTTTCAAAATCCAAAAAGCGAACTAACATTGGATACAATTTTATATCTTTGTGGTTTGAGGCGTCTGACAACAGTCACAAAAGCAGCTTTCTCTATTGCCTCACCTTTAGATCTAGCGCAGTGAAATTTTTTATTATGCAAACATCGGTTAATTTTGGATACACATTCTAAGCTTCTAAAACTTTGGTTATGCATTACAGCGTGATATGCTGTTAAACCTTCCGCAGTTGCCAATTTTTTTCAGAATCTCCAAATTGTCCACATCTTACAAAGCTGGTTACCTTGTGGGAGGTAGTTGCTAAATTTAAACTTCTTTGGTGTTTTTTTGAAGAAAGATGTTTTGTTATGCTCGATCTACCGCCAACTGCAATGGTGAATTCAGCTTGGCAAATGTCGCATCTCACAAAAGAATCGTCTTTCTTCTCGCACAAATGTATGAAAGCGAGTTCTGCCTTTAAATTTTCGGTTAAATGACATTTTCTTTTTTTCGCGGACATCTTAGTTCTAGGGAAAAGGTTAGATTTATTATTTATCTTTATTACTAATTAACTTATTACCTTTTTATATCGACAGCAACAGGTAATCCGAAAACAATAACAGCAATAGTGATTCAAGCCAAGTATCGATACCTCGATAACTACGTACATATGTTAAGATAGTATTCAGCATAATTGCCTAGACACATAGTATTTCAGTATAATACTAGGTTCAAACACACACCAAATTGCCAATTTATACTACTTGGGCAATTTATTACGCAATTTGTCATATAATAAATTGTAATAATAAATTGCCAATTTAAAAAAAATTGCGTAATAAATTGTTTCAAACTGCAAATGCAACATTGTAAAGTGTGTTTATTGAGTATATTTAAACGTCAGCTAAGCACGGCTGAACTATATGGTTGGCTCATCTCATCAGCTGATTTTATGTCTTTCATTTCACTGGAGTAGGGATTGTCAAAAGAAGATGGCAAACTCAAAATGAAACCAAAACCTTGAACACATTTTCTTACAACACACAAAAATTTCAAAGTTTAATGTTTTCATTCCATTTCATTCGCCTAATACCAACACGCACATTTTGACAGTCTGAACGAAGGTATGTTCTTGCTGTATAGATGAGCCAACCAGCTATCAAATTACTATTGTGTAAGCTAAATCGAGTTGTATTAACGGCACTCAATTCAAATCGAAATTTCCTCAATTTATTTTTCTGTTTGAACATAGTATAAAGCCTGGACAAACAAAATCGGTAGTTTTTAGTAAACTTCTCAATGCGAAGTGGTATTGTGAGCATCTTCGAAGCTTGCATATAATAATTTATTGTACATTGGAGATAAAAGTTCGTCGAATAAAATTTTGCTGACACACTAGAAAAGGAGGACAAGGAGGACAAGGAGGACAATTTTGTCAAAAAGGAGGACAAAAGTGGACAAGAATTTTTAGGAGGACAATCCTCCTCGTCTGGTCAGCTTAATATATGTACCTATGTGCGTCCTATTCGATTTGCCTGAAATTTGGTGTATTAATTTGCCTGTATTAGTATTTACGATCCTTTTTTCCGTGAACTAGACCAGAGACGGACTGGGACTGGGATTAGGACCACCCTCTGGGACTGGCAATAAGAGGTGAAGGAGAATGAGAAGAACTTGAGAGAAGAGAAAAGAGGGTAGGAGAAGGGGACTGAGAAAGAGATAGAGTGAGACGAAATAGAGATAGATGAATCGAAAAAGACGGAGGGAGGAGTGAATAAAAGATTAAGAAACATATAAGAGGGGGGAGGCAGAGTTAGACGGAAAGAGCTTATTAAGATGTATGCAGATAGACCAAATTTAGGGCAGAACAACGTCTGCCTGGTCTGCTAGTTATTAATTAAAATCTTATACATTTTGTTAAATATTTCACAAAATTTCAATACCATTGCATTCTCGAAATCTGGCTTCTGTAAGTCCGTTTCCATCTTGTCTAGTTCGTCGATGTTCGCTACGGGAAGTGTTGATAAAATATTTAACTCCACCTCGTCGATCTACCCGCACAGCCGCTTTGTAACCTTAAGCACCTGACGATTTATAACCAGATTTTCTCGCAGCATTTTAGTCTGCTCATCAAATTCGTTCTTATCTATGAACTGAAAATAAAATTGAAATTTGTCCCAGCTGGTATATTACGTTTACGTAAATTGGTTATGCAAATTAAATTATTACATTTTTGTGCAAAGTTTCTTCTATTTTTTCCAATCTTTTGGTAGTGGACAGCTGAAAACATTTTTGGTTTTCCACCATCTCGGCAATTAATTGATGTATACTGGGCCTGGGCATGTTATGTATTTCCACTAATTCTAGTTGTTGTTGATTTTCTATGTTGAGACTATTGGATAGTTTTTGTTGAAGGATTTTTCTATGAATTATATTGCCTTTTTCATTGTAGTTACCAGACGCGGTGAATATCCTTCGTTTTTTACTTGCCGGAGGGGTAATTTTATCTTTTTGTGGTTGCGCTGTTGGAATTTGTTCTAATTGGGTATAGGACCCACATCCTGCAAAGGCAGCTTTCATTATGTCATTATGTTATTAAAAAACTAGTGAGCATACCAATCATATTAAGCTCGTTATTAGATAGTTGCGATATTTCAACTGCGGTATGCTGAGTGCCAAATGATCCGCATTCTAGTTTTTCGAATGCTGTTGTATCTATATTCATTTCATTTCATTTCATTTTCATTCATTTCATTTTTTATTCATTTTCTTTCAAAACAGCATATATGTTACAATAGCGACTTAAATTAAATTAACCATAATTACAGAAAGAAAAGTAAGGCATTCTGTAAAAATATATGTATTTTAGTATCGAATGCCATCTCCGAATAAAATTGAATTCAAAAACATGTAAAATAGTGCGTGGGGTGAAGTTTGATTAAAAATAATGAGTAATAAAATATATTAATACAATATGTACATATACTTTTTTAAGTGCTATGGTTCAGCAAAATTTTGATGTCTTCGTGTGATTTCTCTAGTAGAAAAGATTTAACCTTTCCCAAAAACTCATTCAGATTTCTAGTGACACGTATACATGCAGGCAACGCATTAAAAGCTTTACAAGAAACGATAGTAAAGAAGTTGTTGAAGCTGGTTGTTCGAGAGGTCGGGACATACACAAGTCCATATGAGTTTTGCCTTAAGTTATAACTATCCGATACCAGGCTATGTAAATACCCACAGCGAATGAAAAATATCTTTAACGTTTTATTAGTAGTACATATGCTTAACAGGAAGAACTTTCAGATCCCTAAACAACTCCATAGAGTGGTGAAAACGATCAACATTACATATTTTTCTTATGACCCATTTTTGAATAGTTAGAAGCTGCTGGATTTTATTACCTGCAGCGCCACCCCAACAGGTTATACCATATTGGAGCTTGGAGTGGACTAAAGCGTAGTAAATAGTTTTAAGTGTTTCGTTTGAACAAACTTTTCTTAAATTGTAAAAATAACGAACGGAAGATCGCAAGTAGGACTTCAAACGAGAAATATGCGTAGACCAACTCAAGTTTTGGTCAACAATAACACCAAGATATTGGAAGTCGCTTACTCTTTCAATAGTGAAGCACTTATCGGAACAATTTACTTCAGCTTTAAACGATGCACAGAACAGAAAATTATTTAGTACAAAACGTTTGCAGTCAGTAGCATGGAATACAATGGCTATGTCAGGTGAGGATTTTGGATGCAAATTGAAATACATCAACTTCGTTTTCTTGCTGACACAGAGCTTATGTGCTGCAAACCACACTCTTAGCAAATGCACATCGTTATTGATTCCTGCTACTAAATCCAGATAGGTCGATGAGCCATAGGCGATAGCAAGGTCGTCAGCGAAGGCTGTTACTTTTCCATACAATGGCAGCGAGAATATTGAATTAAGGTAAATCAAAAATAGAATAGGACCTAAGACAGATCCTTGAGGTACACCTAAGCTAATTGTAACTGGGTTACTTATACTACTTCCAACTTTTACTTTTTGAATTCTTCCTGACAAATAAGATTTAAACCAATTATATATAAAACCACGGAAGCCCGCAAAATACAATTTGTCTAATAAAATTTGATGATCAACCATGTCAAATGCTTTAGTGATATCAACGAACAGTCCAGCACAATTCTTTTTATTGTCTAGTTCCCTATATATGTGAGAACAAAAGTCCAGCAGGGCATCTTCTGTTAACCGCCCATATCTGAACCCGAATTGCATTGAGCTGAAATAGTTATTATTGTCAAGAAATGATAGGATTCGACCTTTAACCAGTTTTTCAAAAATTTTTGAAATTGAAGACAGTAATGAAATAGGCCTGTAGTTATTTATATCCGTTTTGTCACCCTTTTTAAATAAAGGAATGGCAATAGCGCATTTTAAGTCTAAAGGAAATGATCCACCTAAAATACTCATATTAAACAAATGCGTTAGGATATCAACTAAATTTAGTGCCACATATTTAAGAGTCTGATTCGAAATTCCATCACAACCACATGATCTAGAGTTATTCAGAGAATTAATTGTTTTTAAAACTTCAATGCCAGTAAATGGCTCGAAAAAAAAACTATTTCCCGAATTCGAGAACTCAGGTATCAGAGTATAATACTAGTGTATAATACTTTTTTTTATTATTTATTACGTTATATTAAGTATTATATTACGAAAATTCATGAAATAAATGATGTAAAAGGGGAATAAGTATAAATTTATGTTCGTTTGGAATTGAAAAAAATTTATAACAAATTTCATCTTTTTCAACTGTGGAAATAGCCGTATCAATGCAACTGCAGCATATTATTCCTAATGCTTTATTTGATTCTACTGGACTTACAAAGAAATCTTCTACCTGTTGGAAAAAGTGCCCTGGAATAACCTTTTTTTCTGCTATTTCTTCCTCTCCTCTATTTCGAACATATCAAAACGAATTTTTTTCTTTTTTATGATTCACCTCAAATGATCTGTTTCTTACGATTTTTTAAATTGAAAGGAACTTCATTTCTTTCATATATCCTAGCTAATAATTGTTGAAGTATATGGTTGGGCTTTTTTATAAATTTTTTGATGTGCTGCATATAGTTCTCAAACTTATATGCCGAAAAGCTGTCAAGTGGAAGATATTGTCCAGCGCAGTCACTTATATGCAACAAGCCATGCATATTAAATGTAATCGCATGGTCGCCAAATATCTCAGACACCTTCTTCACAAATTCATGTAACATTTCATTTGCAATTTTTGCTTCACGCTTATAATGCTTTTCACAAGACAATAATCTTGTACCAGTGTGAAGCAAGAGGAAATCGTAGTAAATATCCTCGTCTACACAACCTTTAAGAACAAATATACCAAAATAAGGTAAAAATTGCCTGAACTCCGTAGCTTTCCACAATTTAACACATTCTAGGGATCTACATGATCGGCCAAACTCTGAGGGAGTATATTTTGCTACAAGTTTTAATTTTTCGTTTAAAGCCCTCTTATTGCCCTTGTTAATCACATCGAGGATGAATCTTTTTACCGCGCCGACGTCGATAAGATGCATCGGATCAAGTGGAAATTGAGATAACATTCCTATATTAACGCCCCGATTCTAGTGTGGTAACAACATTCTTCGCCACGGTAACGAAATCATGTGGAAACTTTTACACCCTTTTGGTATTCTATCCGCGAAAGTAGCCGGATAATTTTTTACCCACAAAAGTGGGTGGTTACATCGAAATAACCACACAACAGCTGTTGTTTAGAAAAAGGCAAAACTGAAAAATAACGAATTGTAAGCGGAAATAAGTAAAGTTAATAGTAAAAGAGTGTTGCCTCCATCGTCTCGTTTATTCGTTAACCTCGTATCTACGAGTGACACATTTTCGGTAAAGCCATGGCGGAACCATACAAGGTGGCAGCATGGTGACATAGCTACAAACATAAATAAAAATTGCATGTACTTTGCTTTTGTAAATTCGATGGACGAATGTCAAAATCGTACTGCGCCGGAAGTTGATGTATCAAAACAAATAAAAAAGTTTATATTCTGCTGTCGCATGCTGCCACTTTGTATCGTTCCGCCATGGATAAAGCGAAGAAACCCAACTTTTAAATTTCACCACAGACATTGGTGAGTTCTTCGGTGATGACAGCGTTTCCACTTTGGCCAGAATCGCGAATAAAAGAACTGGTAACGATTTTCGGTTACATAATGTTCTGGGTACTATTTTACCGGTAACGCTCAGAATCGGCCCGTAAGTGTTTCAAGTATGTGAGTTTCATTATGAATCTTTAAGCTATGATGCACCTTATTTCTTCTTACCTGGAATATCAAGTCAGTCCTCAGCTCACCCGCTTCTTGCTGAAAATAAATTTTCCTATATGGATGCGAGTAACCTGCTACTTTTGTACACTTAGGACAGCTGTTTTTCTCAGAATGTGATTGTACGCCAGTAACTTAAGCCCTTGCTGGTGAATCGCATGTAAATAACCGAATGCTTATTTTTTTCAGATATTTGGATGAACCGACTTCAATCCCAGTTTCCAAAGAGATGAAACTTCTTTGCAAAATTCTCCCAAATACTCTTCAATGTTGCTCGGTTTTTCTTCTCCACTAAAACAACCTATTAAAAAAGGACTTATATTTGGAAACCCAACAATTGCTCCTAAAATCGGCCAAAGAACTTTTCTTGAACTTTTAAAGATATTGAGACCATCTATGCCAATGTCAAGTGAAACTTCTTGCGAGGATGATAAAAAATCAAACGACTGAGAACTAAGCCAATTTTGTATGCCTAAATATGCAAGCTCGCCAGATTCAATTTTGCTTATTTAAATTTCGTCCAAATGAGTTTTTGTCTGTAATAATGACCTAGCAGTTATGGGCAAACCATCAAAAACCTAAGACTTTAAGCAACCCTAACAAGTCGTCGAACTGGCTTTGAGAAATATTGTTACGCATTGCGTACAATATAACTTGTTGAATTTTGAAGTCAGTTTTTTCTGAACTTTCATTTTCAAAATTTTTAAGTGTCACTACTGAGGAGTCTTCTATTTCCAAAGTTCTATCTGATCATATTTCCTCTTCAAAATCTCCTAACTTCACTCTTTTGATTTTCAAATTTAAATCTTTTCTTGATAAAGCTCTCTTTTTTTCTAAACACACTAAATTTTGTATTGACTCATTATTCATTATACTGTATTATTTTATATATTTTAACGTTTATATCCTGCAATATGGAGCTTTATCAAAACTTTTTTTTTTGGATGCACCTTAACCATAGCCAGGCACAGTACTTTAAATGTTTAGTGCATTGAGCATTTCACTACCTCTAATCAAAGTTATTTTTTATAACTTTTAACGCTCACAATATATAGCTACCTAAATCTAATGAAAAGCTTCTTCAAAAAACCGCCCACTTTAAAAAATTTTTATGCGGATTGAGTAACTTCCAAGTAGACACAGTGCAAAATTTTAAAATAAAAGGTGCATTGGGTACTGAAAAAACAGTGAAAAATTTAATGGTAACATGTGAAAATATAAGATGTGCCTAACTATGGTATTAACTTACGAATATAAAGAACGGTCCACTGAAAATGCAAATAATTGATCACGCCTTTTGCTGAAGTAGAGAAAATTTTTTTTTAATATTAATTTTATTTCGCGCACTGATTAAATTACTTAAACACTATACATACCTCTGTAATTAGTCCACGTTAAACAATCTGTATTATTCTTCACAAGTGAATGAAAATTTATGAAAGACAAATTGATCGTTTTTCACAGAGTTTGTGATACGTATTTTTTGTCGTATTTATTATGGAAAGGTACCGAAACTTTACCTGAAACTTCATATTCACAGCTCACAGTATAAAATGAAGAAAAATCCAGTAAAATACCTGGAAGATTCCTAAAAATTATTGAAAACATGCCTCAATTGTAAATTGGTAATTATAATGGATGGCTACTAAAAGCTTACCAAATGCTTATTTACTTTCTTTTCATTGGTGTTTGTGAGTTAGAAATTTGTATGATTTCATTGGTAGTTTCGGTAGTCGATGTTTGTAGGTATGGAACAGAGCAGAGATCTGCAATGAGTAGTTGTAAACTGAACGCGACATAGGCAAAGTCACAATAATATATGATTTTAACTTAGTTAACACTCGAATAGAAGAACTTGCCTGTTCAAAGTTGACTTCGAAGAAACCTTGTGTTTAGGCCACCAGCCTAAATATTTCTAACCACCCTAATGCGCGCATTAGTTATTTTCTTATTAATACCGGTAACGGATAACACCAGCCGAGAGCTAACTTTGAAGGGGAAAACTCAACGAAAGATAGCTATCGGCAGGTGCCGCGGACCTTTTTGGCGGTCTTGACTCTTTCTTCTATTTTGGAACGTTGAAGAGCCAGCAGCTAGCCCAAGGTGAGTTTCCTAACTTTTTCGAGTGTACATCTTAAACTTTAAATTGTGTTCTAAATTGTGAACTGCCAAGTGAATTTATTTTGCATAATTTAACTCCTTGCCATTGTCACTTTTTTTTATTTTTTAAGTAATTAACTTTCCTGACGACCAGGAAGTTTGTGAGAGTTTCACTTTCATAACCATATTGTAGCTTGTCGCTAATTCCTTTATACATTTTCAATAAATTTATATTTTATAAACAAACTTGTGGTTACGATTTACTAATTCGGTATTTATTTTCTTTTATTTGCAACGCACACGCTGACTTCCCCGGGTCCACACTGCCTCGCAAAACACTTGGTCCTTACGCGCCGAGAAAAACCCCCAGAGTTCAAGAGACATATTACACAGGATATTACACAAAATTTGCATTGCATTAAATTATTAAATAACAACATTAAAATCATCAAAACCAGCGAGAAAACAAACCAATATAGCCGACCAACTCGTCATCTCACACAACATTCACACACACATACAGCCCAGTAAATCATAATATCGAGATCACATCATCATACAGTCCTTTATCACTCATACAGCCATAAAATCATCACATTATACAGTCGATTCATCGCATCAAAATCACATCATCAAACACATCCATTAGCATCACATCTTACAGTCATACACATCATATCATCATCATAACATCACATTCATCAGCTACAGTCGATCAACTAAAAACACAAGGTACGTGGTTTTGCTTGGTTGCACAAACTTTTTTTTCTATTTACGTGATTTTACGTACGGAAGGTGCATTCCGTGATAGACAAAAAAGACAAAGCAAGTGAAATTGTTAGATTTCGTGGTTATAAACACACCAATCGCCTTTTGACGATCGGGTAATTCCCCCCACCAGTGGTAAGGGTTACTCGACACCGCTCAAGGCAGACAGTCAGTGAATTTTTTTTTTTAGTTTTTTTTTCACACTCATCACTGCACTGTGTTCTACCCCCTCATCGTCACATACATTGACAAAGTTCCTAGTCGGGAACCATAATTTCACTTGGTTGATAGCCTTAGCTTATCTATCACAGAATTCGCTTTATTAATCAGTTTACGAGCTGAAATAATACCAAAAAGCCGAAAAATTAGCACTGCGTTGGGTGGCTAGTGGCTCATCACAATTGGTCACAAACACAATTTATACTGATCGCTTTGTATTATATAGCTGTATTTTTTTCAGCGTTTTTTATAATAAATAATCAAAAGTGTAATTTTCCACATTAAGTTTGATAAACAAATTTATTTTCTTATTTATATTGGGAAAGATACCCTGGTTGGCTACTGGGGAATACTCATCAACGTTCACATCACCTTTTTGTATACACATTAAATCCTCGTTGGGATTTCTATCTGTGGTGCAAATTTTACACACTATATCCACATTGGGAAAACCATCTACGTTTTTAATTTTTTTTAAACACGCCAAAGTTTTTGAAAATATTTCTATCTGTGCCCAACACCTGTTAAGACACATTAAATATTTGGAGACGATTCTCTTCTCTGCATTGCACATCACTGTAGACACATTAAATCCTTTCAGGACTTCTATCCGTGTTTAATATCACTTTGTACACACTAGAACCTTTCAGGATTTCTATCTGTGCTGCATATCACTACATACATAATAAATCCTCTCAGGATTTCAATCTGTATTTTATACCACTTTATACACACTAAATCCTCGTCAGGATTTCTATCTGTGTTTATTTCCATATCACTGTATACACATTAAATCCTCGTCAGGATTTCTATCTGTGGCTTACATAATCCTCGTGAGGATCTCTATAAGTGGTTCATATCACTGGCCACACATTCATTCACGTCAAGATTTACATCTGATTCAAATTTTTGCTTATCACTAAATTTACATAAGATTGCTATCTGTGTTAACACATTCAATCAGACCAGAATTTCAATCCGTGTGTTTTTAAGGATTTTACTTATACAGCACAATCACAGCAGGATTGATAGCTGGGCTACGTTCAAAACACAAAACACACTTATAATTTTTGCTGCGGTTAGATACACACCAACGCCACTAAGTATTTTGCCTCCAAGCTCGAACCCTTTAAAGAATCAAGATATTCAAATTAATAAAATCAATGGAGACTTATATTAGATTGGCTAATTCCATAGCCGAGTTTGAACAAGTTTTCAACTCCACCCCGGCCGAATCTCGGAACAAGCACACCTAAGGGCACTTTGGAAGAAGACCAAGTCCACATATGAAACTCTTCTCAGCAATCCTGAGCTGTCCAAAGACGAGCTCAGCTCACTAAGAAAGAAGAATAAAAGCTGCGTCGCATGCTACCTGCAATGCATGTCTGCTGTGGCGGCTGAAGTTGAAGCTATCACCCCACAGCCAGCAAAAGATGAAGCAAAGGATGATGACTCTTCGCGCCGTGGACATAAAATGCGGCTGCCACCTTGTGACACCGATATATTTAAAGGCGACTACCTTTCCTGGCCAGCCTTTAGAGATATGTTCACGGCCATTTACATCCACAATACTGATCTGAAAGATGTCGAGAAATTAAAAATATCTAAAACAAAAAACTCAAGGCGAGGCAAAAGAAATAGTGGGTAGGTGCTCATTAACAAACGAGGGTTTTACAACCGCCTGGAAAAATCTAAGTGACGTACGAAAATAAACGTATCCTCGTCAACACACAACTGAAACTTTTATTTAATCTGACGGCAGTCGAACAGGAGTGTGGAACCTCAATCAAAAAATTGCAACGGGAGATAAACAATTGCATTTCTGCGCTACAATGTCATAATATTGACATCACAAATTGGGATGCAATTGGGTCGTTCTTAAAAAACATGACCATTCTGAATTTTGTAATTTTTAAAAATTAAGTTGGCCAAATATGTTTATAATTGGCCTCATGTCGTTACGGATGGTATCAACAATAGGAATCCATAACCAGCAGTTACCTAAATTAAATACTCTCTGTTACCTAAATACCACTCTGTTACCTAAATTAAATACGAAATAAAAAAACATCAACAATTGAAAATTAAATTCTTTTTATTGTTTTTCCCCAGGAAAGATAATTCATTTTAATTTATTATATAAAAAATTTAAAAAGTAATATAAAAATAACAAAAAATAACACATAATGTCACCCATATTAATTCAAATTTCATTTTGGTGAACTAAGTTAATGATAAATAAAATATTAAATAGTTTAATACTGGTTAATTATTTTTAATGACTTTAGGCCAGTGTACCTTATTAAATTACACTCATATAATAAATCTAATGACTTAGCCTTATTTCTTAATTAAAGAAAAGTAGATGGTAACAGAGGAGACTTAACGTAACAGAGGAGACACTGTTACTGAGGCACTGTACTATTTAAGTATCCGCTATTACCATCACTTTTTTTACAAAGTAGATTATTAATTTTGTGCTTCTAATATATCTGTTGTATGGTTGAAATTGTAGTAAATTCGACCACCTTTCAATTTTATGTTCGCATTTTCCAGGATTTTAATTACTGCTTCTTTTTTTATATACGAAATGTCATTTTCTTGAATCCTGAATTTTGCACTTGTGCTGTCATTCGAACGTAGAAGAATTACCTTGATATAACCATCTTCATCAACACACGTTTTTGCTATACAAACGTATCTATAAGTTATACTTTTTCCTAACACTTGAATTAGTAAAAATGTCCCATTCATAATTCCATTCTTATTTTCAATATCCGTATTTTCTTTTTCACTTTCATCTTCTGACGACGACGGAGTATAGACTTCTTTATAAAATAATTTTTTTTGAGTAGTTTTTCCTTCTTCTTTTCTGATTAAATTAGTTTTATATACTTTGCTTTCAAAACAGCTACAAAATCCTCGTGGAATGTTGCTACAAAAGCAACAAACATCACGATATAAAACAGTACCCTGAATTTTAGTCATAAGTTGGTGGAGACGCATGGTACCTTTCAGTAATGGTATATTGGACGGAAGTGTCTTGCTGATGCAATCAATTGCCGCTTTATCAATTAGTAATAATTTTATTGTTGTTTCTTTTTGTACCTGTTCAAAAAACTGCTGGCTGTTCATGATGTCTGCTCCGTGTGCGACCATTCTATCAGCAACTCTTTTTAGCACTCCACCAATCCCATCGGCTGCTCCTTTACCATGAGCTGCTTCAAAAAAATTCCACGTTGCTAGCTGAAATCCATTTTCAAAAAGCTTTATTCCGAAAAGGTAAAAATTTTGTTTTTGTCTATACTGAGTGCAGGGCCCGTCTGAGAAAATATGAATTGTGTTAACATCCTTTTTTGAATTTCTTATCAAATCAAACGAGCCCATATTGCGCTGGGGCTGTGTTCGTTACAGGCTGATATGGTACAAAAAGAAAAAGGATTATTTTCACCTGAAAAATATAATATAAGATTGATAGGTGTACAAAAAGAATGGGGTAAGTTCACCTTACATGAGAAATATAATACCCCTGTATGTAGTGTGATCTGGTAACGCGAAGATCCAAAATGATGGCTTTGGATTTCCTGACCCATTTTACAACTATAGTTCTCACTGAAGTCGACGTGTAATACAGCCTCATTGGTTTTTAATTGATCAATACAGCTGCGATATGCTTTATGTTGAGTGCGAATATTAAATATATGTTTTTTAAAAACTTGTAATTGAGAACTAAATTTCTCTGCTAATAACGATGTTGTTGTGGTATGCTCTACTCGTATCATTTTAATAGCAACAGTTACTTTTTCATTTTTTTGGAACCGCTCTTCTTTTCGAATCCATTCTTTCCAGGCTACTTCAGATTCATTTCGAATACTTAAAGTGCAAGTTTTATTTTTGCATGAGGTGCATTCATTGTACATGCATCTTTTTCTGTTCATATGGCAAACTACAGACTTTAATAATTCATTTAAATTGCTAACATGAATTGCATTAATTTGTTTCAAAGCGGACAATTTGAATTCAAAGTTTAAATAGAGTTTGCATACACATGTATCTCTTGATGCAACTGTTGGTGAAACCACATAAAATGGACGATGAGCAGCAAAATATGAATAAGAATACCGACCTCCTTCAGACTTATACTTTTTGTAGATATTCTATAAGGTATCAAGAAGATATCGTTTTTGTAATTTCTGTTTTAATTTAGTTCTAGTTTCTTTCTTGCCAGCAGTGGCGCGACTTATGTCATCTCTTTCGTAAAAACGTTGCAGACTTAAGATATCGTCTGGTTTTGTTTTTGAAAAACTCTTACGTACTCTTGTTAAATTGAACACATCGCGATGAAATTGCATTTTTAGCTTGTATTTCCGAATAAGTTTATTGCTCAAAATTGATTTAAATCCTTCTTTTTGGATCTTTGTTCGCAATTCCGCATACCTATTTTTTAACCCTTCAGTTAGTGTGGCGTATTTCAGTAAATTTTTTTTAACAGTTTCAACTCCAACACCTCGTACATTTGGCAAACATGTGTTTATTAGCTCGTTGGTTTTTGAAAGTGGGCTTAACGCTGAACTGATAATATTAACTTTTTTGGATCGCTGTCTCTGCTTCTTCAATTTCTCAACTTTTTTTTTTAACTTATTAACTTCGACTTGCAATTTGATATTCTTCCTATGTATTTTTGCTTTTTCCATACGCATTTTTTTACGGCCACAGACGACATTTCGAACCTGCTCTGTAGAAGGCGACGATGGTGGTGTAATATCGATGACGGCTTTAAATTTTTTTACAGGTTCACGATAGTTTTTTTTATTTGTGCGCCATTTTCTTCTTGCTAACCTAGCCTCTCTAATTTTCATATCACTTATAAATCTTTTTTTATTATGATACCTTTCCAAATCTTTCTTCTTATTTTCTTCAACTTATATCAACCTTACTAAGCTTCCTTTTTTCCCTATATCGGCGTTGTTTTTCCGCTGCAGATAATGGTTTATTCTTGCCCATTTTCTGAGAAACAAATAGCAAATTTAAGCATAATTGTACACTCTGTTACTTTTGAGTCCCTTCTGTTACTTATTAATAAGTCACAGAGTGGACCGGTAACAGAGGGGACAAATTAACTCAAAAATACCATATTTTAGCTTTTTATTCGAATTTTGGAGAATTTATTTGTCCACTTAATTAATGTACATAAAATATTTATAAAATAAATAAAAAATCACTTTACTCACCGTTTTTCAACAGTAACAGAGTTGACACTGAATAAGGGTACGTACCCGGCATACAATTGGGTTCCTTACTCAACAACGCACTAAACAAGACTGAACAGTTCAAAACACATTTTGTTGATTTTAGCTAAGTTATGATGGAGAAGCATAAGAGAAATATACGCGTCATAACGTTTAACAAAAATTTTTCAATAAAATGAGTGGACGTAACAGAGGGGACCAAAACCTGGGGACAAAAATTTTCTTCATAAAAATTATACAAAAAAATTATTTTTCATCATTCTTTTCTATATATGGTATTAATATACACAAACTGAATAACAAAAATTGTAAATATTATTTTTTTTCAATTTTATTTCAACTGAAAATAACTATTAAATTTTTATAAATTGGCTCGGGACACAGGTTTTTGCTAAACCTTTGACATTGAAAATATTTTTTAAGTTATTTTCAGATAATTAATTATTTTTTTTTATAATATAGTTACGTAGAATCGATAATAATTTAAAAAAATGCAGATATTTTTCTATTTTCTTTTTGGAGAAACAAAATATAAAATAGTAAAGTCTGGGGATACCAATTGGTCATGTTTTTTAAGAATGACCCAATTACAACTTACTTATGCTCCACAAAACTTCCTGAATCTACACTGGCTCTTTGGGAACAGACCGTAGAACGAAAAACAGATATTCCGAAATGGGAGGATATGGACAAATTCCTGTCCAATCGCTTCCAGACATTAGAGACGGTTTCCGATCTTAAGGGTAATAAAACAACAAAAACACCCAAAAGTCAGAATTCGAATTCTAGGGAAAATTCTACGAAACTTGGGGTTTACCAAGCCAGCGTACCAAAGTCGGCATGTAAGATGTGCAACAGTACGGAGCACAAATTACGAAATTGCCAAAAATTCCGTAGGTTGTCCACGTCAGGAAAAATGGAATTTGTAAAAACCAATAGTTACTGTCTGAATTGTTTGTCGGGTGGATACACCGTGACACGATGCACTAGCCAATTTAATTGCAGCACGTGCCACGCAAGGCACAACACCTTGCTCCATCTTCCGACAGCACAACCAAAGAAAACTCCTCAAAGGTGGACTCAAAACGCCACACGCAATCTCACAGCAGGCTAGGGCAAGGATGGAGTCTGAAAAAAAAACAAGATAATGCTAATAACGTCTCTTCGTGTCATGCTAACACCAATAAAGGGGTGTTATTAGGAACAGCACGTGTTAATATACACTATAATGGAGTAAAATTTTCAGCCAGAGCGCTGACAGACTCTGGGTCCGAATGCTCTTTCATAAAAGAAAGACTAAAAAAGCGAATAAACCTTCCATCCAAACGTTTGCATGTGCAGGTGTCAGGAATAAATAATACACCATCTGCACAGGTAAAGGAATCATGTGCGATTACGCTAGGTTCGCTTATAGACACCTTAGTAAGCATTGATACAGTGGTCCTAGTCCTGCCTCAACTAACAGGGGACATTCCGACTTGCCAAGTTAGCGCAACGACTCGGCAAGCGTTCCCTGATCTGATTCTGGCGGATAAGAGGTTCTTCGTTAATGAACCAGTCGACCTCATACTTGGAGGCGACGTTTATCCCCATATCATACTAAAGGGTATACGGAAGAACGTTCTAAATACGCTTCTCGCCCAAGAAACCATCTTCGGTTGGATATTAACCGGTCGTGCAGATGCACCTCACCCAACCAATACACGGGTATCCTTTTTCAATGAAATAAGCCTAGACTTGCAACTAACCGCTTTCAGGGAACTTGAAAACGTACCTAAGAAAAGGGCACTTACCGAAGATAATGCCTATTGCGAGGAACTTTTCAGAGCTACAACAGAAAGAAACTCCGATGGCAAATATATTGTCGCCCTTCCATTTAAACAGGATTTTCCTAACAACATCTCCTTAGGGCCTTCCCTAAACGGCATCTGCTCCCAATTCTACGGGAATGAGACGCGCCTAGCCAAGACACCGGCCCTACAGACAGAGTACAATAGGGTACTAGCGGAATATGAGACATTGGGACATATGTCAAAAGTTCAAAAATCATACCACCCCACGTGACCGATTGCTACTTCTTACCCCATCATGCGGTTATAAAAGAAGAAAGCACCCCGACAAAAGTTCGTGTGGTATTCAACGCTCCGTGTCCCACAGCCAATGGCATAAGCCTAAACGACGTACTTTATACAGGCCCAGTACTTCAGGCCGAATTAACGATTCTACTCCTTCGATGCAGATTCTTTAAATATGTTTTAATAGCGACATCGAAAAGATGTACCGGCAGATATTGGTAAAGCCAAACCAAACACAATTCCAAAGAATAGTTTTTCGCAACAATCCAAGTGACCCTATCAGCGTCTACGAATTAAAGACAGTCACGTTTGGAGTCAATTGTGCTCCTTATCTGGCGATAAGGACATTGCACCAGCTAGCAGACGACGTTGAAACTTCAATTGCCGCAGATATTTTACGGACAGGTATGTACGTCGATGACGTTCTTGCCGGGGGGCATAGCATCGATTCCACACTTAAAGCTCGCGATGAAATCACAGATGCTTTACAGTCCGCAGTGTTTTCCCTCCGCAAATGGACGTCAAATTGCTCAAGTATACTGAAAGGTATGCCGAAACCTCATCTGCTCAATGAAGACTTTTTGGAATTCGAGGACACGAGTACGGTCAAGACCCTAGGCATTCGATGGAACGCGCATGCGCATTATTTTTACTTCACCGCAAAATCAATTGAAAATCGGGATATTTTAACGAAAAGGGCAATACTTTCTGCAATCGTTAAACTTTTCGATCCTCTATGTTGGCTCGCCCCAGTCGTCATTGTTGCAAAAATCATTATGCAACACATTTGGCTAGAAGGGACTGACTGGGACGAGCCAGTGTCGGCAGGAACCCTAGACCGATGGCATAATTTCATGCAGGAATACCCCTCCATTAACGAAATTCGTATCCCACGTTGGGTGTATTTTACGCCAACCAACGACGTTGAAATACACGGCTTTTGCGACGCCTCGGAAAAAGCGTACACCGCGACAGTATTTTTACTAGCAAAGATAAAGAATGAGGTCTACGTTAACTTATTAATAGCAAAAACAAGAGTAGCACCCGTTAAAACAATTTCCTTACCCCGATTAGAGCTATGCGGTGCAGTGTTGCTGGCCGAAACCATTGAATCAGTGCGTGAAAATCTGAATTTAGAAAATTTCAATCTACACCTATGGACAGACTCCACGATTGCTTTGGCGTGGATAAGAAAACCCCCTTGCTCTTGGTCAACCTTTGTCGCTCATCGAGTAACGAAAATAGTAGAAAAGGTAGGGAACAAATCCTGGCATCACGTAGAATCCACATCCAATCCTGCAGACCTGGCCAGCTGAGGACTACCAGCGAAGGAGTTAGTCAACAACTCTTTGTGGTGGCAGGGACCTTCTTGGTTACAAGAAGATAAGACAGAATGGCCAATCCAAGAAAAGGACTATCGGACTAACATAGAGAAGAAACGGGTGCAGGTTCATACAGCTTCAAAAATAAAAGAGAAAGAGG
Organism: Eurosta solidaginis; assembly: GCF_040869045.1. NCBI lineage: Eukaryota > Metazoa > Arthropoda > Insecta > Diptera > Tephritidae > Eurosta > Eurosta solidaginis. The sequence continues at coordinate 99,088,604 of NC_090319.1, read as the reverse complement.
ACATCCTCGAACGGTTTTCCAATTTATCAAGGGCCTTGAGGGTCATATCTTATGTTCGAAGATTTATCCAAAGAACCAATCCTGAGACAAAATCTTCCTTTAAAGCGGCATCGCACTTCATTTCACCCGATGAAATTCAGGCCACGACAAGTCATTTAATAGCTTTCTACCAACGGAGGCATTATTCGGGGGAACTTTCGAGTTTAAATTCCGGGAAGCTCATCGGTTCAAAGAGTGAAATTCTGCCTCTTACCCCCCTTGTCGATGAAAAGGGCATATTGAGGGTGGGCGGTCGTCTTTCAGGGGCCAAGGATCTTCCCTATAGTGAACGGCACCCGATCATTCTGCCGTATGACTGCCGGCTCACACGACTTCTTGTCCAGTTCATCCATAAATACACCTTGCATGGGGAGAACCAACTTATGTTTCGTCGCCTACGCACACAATATTGGATCCCTAGGGTCAAAAATATGATCCGATCGGTCATACACAATTGCAAAACGTGCACAATATTCCGCAAACGGACCCAAACCCAACTTATGGGAGATCTACCCTCAGAACGAACCACCTTTTACCGGGCTTTCAACAATGCGGGGGTAGATTTTGCCGGACCATTTGACATCAAATCTTATAGCGGAAGAGGATGCCGCATGTCAAAGGGCCTCTTTGTTTGCTTTGCAACCAAGGCTATTCACTTGGAAGCCACTAGTGACCTCAGTACTGCCGCATTCCTGGCAGCGTTCGATAGGTTTGTTGCTCGGCGAGGATGTCCAAAGAACATCTACTCCAACAACGGAACCAACTTTGTCGGAGCCTCCAGAGCTCTCCGTCCAGAACTCAAAGCCTTCCTGGCGGACGCTCGCAACCAAACTCTATCCAAGTACTGTCACCAAAACCTGACATGGCATTTCATACCACCAGGAGCTCCTCACATGGGCGGGCTATGGGAGGCAGGGGTCAAAAGCTTCAAGAACCACTTCAAGAAGATCACGTTGGATCACAAATTTACCCCAGAAGAATTCAGCACCCTACTTTGTCGAATTGAACCTTGTCTCAATTCCCGACCCCTGAGCCCATCTTCAAATGACCCGTCCAACCTGGAGCCACTTACCCCCGGGCACTTTCTAGTCGGGGGCCATCTACTAGCGCCACCCGAGATTGACGTCAGCGAGAATCGCGCTTCACTCGTCAATCGATGGGAAAAACTTAAGGCGCTTTATCAAACCTTCTGCAAACGGTGGAAAACGGAGTATCTCACCGAATTGCAGAAGCGCGTTAAGTGGAAGCATCCACAATCAAATCTTAAACAGGGAGACCTAGTCGTCATTAAGGAGGATAATCTGCCCCCCAACGAATGGAAACTAGGTCGGAGACCCAACCATCACTATGGCCCCGATAACCGAGTTCGAGTCGTCGAACTGGATACGGCAAGGGGACAAACCACCAGACCAATCACGAAATTGGTCCTACTACCACCCTCCAGTGAGCGTGAGGGAGACTTGTAACTCCCAACCGTTATAACAAACCCCGTAACCCAGCTCTCGTTCACCCCGAACGCGGCCAAAGAATCCCATAACCCAGCTCTCGATCAACCCGAACGAGGCCAACACAATCCTAACGCAGATCCCCAATCTGCGACAGAACACAAAAACCCTCCGCCCCACCACCCCCCTAAATTAACTTTCTATAATTAATTGCTTACATAATACGTTTTTCTATATTAAAAATAAAAATTCTTTTAAAAGAACGAGTGAATCAAATATTTTTTTGCTTCAAGGACATGTCAAACGAATCGAAATCAATGATTATTACAAATAAAGAAAAAAATATATTTAAATGGAAAAAAAGGACACCTACTAAAGCAACAACAACTTGCAAAAACGCGTCTGTTGTTCAAAGCTAAAAGAATATATTTTTCTCAAAAAATAGCAGTCTGTGCGATTCATAATAATGCATGCAATCTCACCTGCAGCTTAGCAGTATCTGAAAGTATTTCATTTCAGCAAGTACGTTGACAGCTGGCAATTAGCATTTTAGCCAATTGTTGATCCAAATGGAGATTCAGATACAACAGCACCCAAATCTGTCCAATTGCAGTAGTCAGCTAAAGCAGCCCTTCCCATGTCCTTGCATGCCCATAGCCGTTCTAATTGTGCCATCATGCGCCTGCAGCTGTCCAGCTACCTATAAGTTATTAAAAAACAAAATCATCAATATACGTCGAGCAACGAGATTACTGAACAGCCAGCATTACCTTTCTGTCTTCCCAACTCCGAAATGCCAAATTACCATTGTTACTTGCGATACTCGACCCCAATCTTGTTTGAACTCATAAGCACCTCATCGAATTTACAATTAAGCGCAGCAATTGTGCCATCTTTATACCCTATCGGCATGCGCACCCTGCGATGTATCACGACAAGCATCGATGAGTCCTTGTAAATTTCTACCAGTGCCAGATATGACTACTGCAACACGGTTGCGTGGGTTACCTTGTAATTATTGTACAAGTTATAAACAACGTTTGACACTTTTTCCACAACAACTTGAGGTTCGTCGGGATTACCGCGGTTATAAACCACCCCCCACACGTGTGGCACGTTCACTATATTCAAGCTCCGCTAAAATGGTGTGCTTATGCTCGGGTGCAATTACCAAAATGATATTCAAACCACAATTATATGTACGCTGCATTTCGGCGGGTGTTACATTGCCTTGCTCGGCCACCAAGGCATCGCGTGCATAGTAGCTTGAAAAAGTTAACAGTTCAGCACCAGTACATAAAATATCATTCACGCACATCGCCACCAAGTCGATACCTACAGTTCCCTTACGCTCAGTCTGCTATGCAATCTTTATTTTAGTACCAACACCATCTGTGCCCAACACAACTACGTGGTCCTTATACATAGTTGGTATGGGCGTTAAACGTCTACCTAATTTTGTGGTCGAAGAGCCATTTCGCTGCTGAGTCATTGCTGCATCTCACAGCTCCAATACCAAATCGCGTTGATGTGGCTCATCCAATGTACATGTATTTCGTTCTGATAGACCATCAGAACGATCCGCTACACCAAATACTCCAGCACCCGATCCTAAAAGCTTTCTCAAAACAGTACATTTTTATTTTTTTTTTGGTACAATCAATACCAAACCAGATGGCTGTGCAAACGCAGCATTTTGTGGATACGAATTATTACGATTCTCCTCCATACCATTTCCGCAAATGGCAACACAAGTACGTGGATCTAATTGACGATATTTCCACCAAATTATTCCCTCTGGAAAGAACCCCAAAGTTGATGTGTTCCAGCCATGGCTACCAAAATTATAGCTTTTTCTGGCACAATACGTTCATCGATATGAAACGACATATCCATATCGCGCGTTCTAAAAGCAGCGATATCCCAAGGCGATGAAATGCTTTGCAACGGACCCTGTCTACCACCCACACGATCATGTCCCTGTTGACCTGTGCCAGCTAATGTTTCAACTTGTCTTGTGCTCAATGTTATTTGGCGTATAGAATGATTTTCAGTATCGCCCACAAATAGTACATCGTCACCAAGAAAATCAAGTCCTTGTGGTGAATTGAAACGTGCCGTCTCAAAGTTGCCATCAACAAAACCGCAACTAGTACCACCAATTCGTTGACGTACAACACCCTCACTATCAAGTATCAATATGCGATGATTTCCAGCATCAGCAACAGCAAATTGTTTTGACTTCATCCCGGACAGAACGGACTACTGTATGCCGATAACTGCTCCCTATACAACCTTCACCCCAGTTATTCCAGAGAGAGAGGATTGGGGAAGAGGAATTATCTGTGGCATGGGACCGGTTAACTTGTTCACGGATGGGTCAAAGCTGGATGGAAAGGTTGGTGGGGGGGGGGGGGGGGGGGGGGGGGGGGGGGCCTTTTGTCAAGAGCTAAATTTAAGCCGCAAGTTTAAGTTGGCTGATCACTGCAGTGTATTCCAAGCGGAAATTGCTGCGATTAAGGATGCGGTGGATGGAATGCTATCCAGTGCTACCACGGTTAGGGAATTTAACATCTACTCTGATAGCCAAGCGGCTATCAAGGCCTTGAGCTCAACTACAGTGCGATCGAGGGTGGTCTGGGAGTGCCTGACCTCGCTTGCGATTGCATCGAATTATTTTACAATTAAGATTATCTGGGTCCCGGGCCATAGTGATATCCCGGGTAACTGTCAAGCGGATCTCTTAGCCCGCATCGGTACAACTGAACCGGATGAAGATGGCTTTAGGGATTTCGGGATCCCGCTGGCCACATGTGGATAGCTCCTCCATAGCTGGGCCTCGAATCAGCTCAGCAAACGTTGGGCGGATACCACGTCTTGCAGGGTAGCAAGATCTTTCTGGCCAAAAGTGGATAGCAGGAGGTCTGCTGAAATAATTGGGTTCACTAAGGCTCACCTATCAATGGTCATTGGGGTTTTGACAGGGCACTGTCCCATGGGTATCCATGCGGTACGTCTCAATATATTGGAAACTCCATCCTGCTGCAGCTGTATGGAGGATGATGAGGTGGAATCACCAAATCACTTTATGCTTGATTGTCCAGCTTTTGCCAGAACTAGGCGAAAGTACTTCGGTCGCGACTCACTTGGATCTCCCGAGGATATATCCAAAGTTGAGATCGGTATCATTCGGAGCTTTATCGTTGCTACCCAACGATTCTCTAAGTAGCTAGATCTAAGTCACCGTTATTTTTGGTGTATGTGGTATCACAACGGACCTTCGTGTTGTCCAAGTGAGCTATCCTTATCAGGGCAGCTACCACCTAACCTATCCTATCCTAAGAGCAAATTGTCCACCTTCCGTACGAGCAATTTCTGCTGGAAAACGTAAAGTGGATGCCGGCAATGCATTTGTTGATGACTTTAATGGCAGTGAGGAATCACTAATTTCTTCCTTTGCTTTGTAATGGCGCAATGCATGCTCGGCGAAAATTTGTAAGACTATCCAAAAGAGTGTGTATTTAAGCGTAGCTATCCGGCCGACCAACGGTAGGTGGAGGGTATTTTGAGATCACCAAAATCTCGAGATTTCATGATCCAGTGGTATAATACGTTGCACATCTGGCAGCAAACCCGTGGTAATGTGATATGGCTTTAATTTCGCATTCCCTTAAGAGCGCGAGTATTTCATTAGTATAAGTTGTAGAAAATGGTTAAGTGTAAAGCCAGTGGTTGGATTGAGGTCAGAAAAGGCAAGGTTAAGAATTCGTAGTGAAAGCCTGCACAGTTTAGGCTGGAACATAAGTGGTGCCCACTACGTAATCTCCACTTTCTCCCATCAATAATCAGCTGAAATGAAACAAAAGAATAAGCAATTAAAAAATGTTACAAAATTATAAAAAGGGAACGATACTTATACTTACCCATCACACGTTTTTTCTTCATAATGAAAATTCATTCAAAATGTCTCTATACTCATTTCCATGAATGAATGACATTTTGAATGAACGAATCAAGGTTGCCACTCGATGACATTTGGTTTTGTCTTTTCTTACGCCGTAAACACATTGCGCGCGACCCCATGGGATCACAAGTCGGATCCGCGGGATCCAACAAACTCGAATGTTAGTACCCGAACAGCTTTACCCTTTTTCCAAAAAATGAAAATTTTGTTTTATTTTGACAATGTGGTGCATAAAAACACAATCAAAATCAACTTTCTTGTGAAAAAAAAAGGTGAACCACTCGAGACCGAAATAATTTTCGCGGTTTGTTTGCATTGTTTTTCATTGTTAAAAAGGGTAGTGCAAAATTAAAATGCAAAACATGTCACACTCAATAGTGGTCTCGCTTCATGACAGAAATTGTTTTTGTGTATTGAAGCTCCGATTAAAGTTTTGTCAGTCCTTTTAGCTTGGAATCCAAGCAAGAACAAAGTAGTATCATACATGCTTTAGATAATACAAACAAGAGAGAAATTAAAATTTGTAGTAAAGACTATAAAATTTATATCGCGTCAGAACTCAGACGCGAGTTTTCCCTAAATACGTTTATGACATGACCATTATGTATAATTACGCTGCCCAATGGGCAGCACCGCACAGCTGTCTCATCCCAATGAGTGGAAGAGTTAGCAGCTGACAGCTCTACAAGTCACCACACTCGATAGTGTAGGCTATCCCCGCCAGGGTTGTGTTGAAATCAACAAACACACCACAATTTGCGATTCTCACATAAAATGGCCAAAATCCACACAAATAGTGTTCCAGGGCAGCGAATAAGGGCCACTTTACATCTGTCGCACATGTATTTGCACGACGTCGCTTAAGGGACAATCTCATTCACCAGCTATCACCCTGCAAAAACGCTCTCGTCATTCCACGTCATTTGACTAGTCATTTTACGGTCATAGGTTATATTCATAGTCATATTTGCATATATATTAGGGGGACTCATGATAGCATATAAACTTATAAGGTGTAAAATTATATTCATTTACACACGCGGTTATATGAACGCACCTAGTAATACTCTTGATAAACTTGATTATTTTTCAGCTGTATTATTGCCAAACAAATTTTTTTGATTGTTATACAAATTAAAAAATACCAAGATTAAGTGAAAAATCAAAACTAAAACGCCTTTACGTGCTGATGTTGGAGATTTCTGATGAAAATACCGGCTGTAATGTCTGCAAGGTTGCATTCCTTTGAGTTTACTGCGTTTACACAATGCAATGTGCGCGTAAATTTATACAAATTGTGTAAATGATTTTTCATACAAAATTTGACAGCTCGTTTACGCACTAGATAAATTTATACGTTTACACACTTTATAAGGCATTTATACGGTTACATGAGTCCCCCTATTGATACTTTGCAAGGAGCCGTGACAACACATGGGTTTACCGTGATATACCGTATATTATCGCGTATTGCCTGCCTTACGCAAACACCAAAAAATATAGTTTGTCCTAAGTCTATATTTAATAATTCTTAATTTTACTATTATTGGCTTTCAATATCAGATTTTCATTCTGATGAAACTATTTTCAAAACTAAATATAATTTAGGCGTATGTTAATCAAAGTTTACTAAACCTAACAGTGGGTTCAACCACTACACGTCATAATGTGGGCAGAATAACTTAACCAGATTATTCATCCCAAATAAACCCTTTATCCCGAGTACGCCAACCACAAGCTCGACCAATTAAGCTTCTACTCTCCGCCCATACGCCACCCAACCCCCTTATAATGCAAAACAAATAATAACAAGTTCCCGTTCCAGAATGACGGGTTTCTCGGTCAAACGCAACAAGACGGAGCAACGCGTTGACTCCTTCACCGTATCCTGCCGGTTGTGCCAAAAGAATCATGGCATACGACTATGCCCGCTGTACAGGGGAATGTCTGCAGAAGAACGCCTCCGGGCCGTCCTTATACACCGGCAGCCCCAATTGCCTATCGCCGTTCCATCGGTTAGAGATATGCCCTAGCAGCGACCGTTGCCACCGCTGCCGTGAACCACACCACACTACGCTTCACATGGAGGACGAGCAAGCACGGCCACGCCCGATCCCTTGCGAAGAGCGCGACGACGACGAAAGCGCCGACGAGGTGCTATCGATCTACTTCACCGAGGACACACGATCGTGGGCCCAACAGGTCGAAGAGGAGGAGAAGGAGAAGGAAGAGTTCACGAGAAGTGCAGCCGCCTTACCCATCGCCCCAACGGTCAGTGGAGAAGCACGATCCTTCCGACCACTGCTTCAGCATGAGAAGCAGAAGGCAATCCAGGACCAGACAAGCAATCAGAGACACATGGATCACGGGGATGGCACGGAGACACGTCCTTTCCACCCATCGCACCGCAATGCCAGTGGGCACCGGGGTGGCGCGGAGCCGCGTCCGTTCCGCTCGACCCGACGCTCCACTGGCAGAGTGGCCCCGTATCAACTATGCAAAGAGGGTACCACCACCACTGTCGTTCGACACCCACCGGCTTCAGGACAGGGCGCTTACGGGAAATCCACGACGCGATGACGATCACCCGAGTATTTATTGCTATTGCTCCTACAGCGATCATACGAATAGAGGCAGGGGGGCGCCTCCATCTGGTGCGCGCACTCATTGATCCCTGCGCGCCGACGTCCGTGATAGATGCGCATCTGGCCAACGACCTCCTACTCGAACGGCTTAATACGACCAGAACTACGAAGTGCACACTAGTGTTGCGCGGGAAATATGGGGTAACAAATCGCATCACGACTCAGGCAACGGTGGTAGCACGGCATACGCGTCTCAACCCAATCGCGACGATTGACTCCTCGTTCGCCGCACCATTCCAGTTTATGAGACTCGCAGACCCCACGTTCTATCGATCTGCGCCGGTTCTCTTAACACTCGGGGCCGACGTGTACGCCACCATTATGATTAGTGGCACAGCCCCAGCAACGGTCAATGGGCTCCTCACGCAGCCGACGATCTTCGGACTGGTCATTTCAGGAGCGTTTCAGCCATAACGTCCAGCCTTTATATAATACATAACCATTACACCTAGAGAGAGAAAAAAATTATATCCAATTAACCAGGTACATTAAAAACCAAGCAACCCCACGTACATGACAACTAACGTTTTCTCTTTCATCCACAGTTCAGCGAAGCTGCATTACTGCGAGCACGGATGTCTGCCGGAGATCGTACTTACGATACAACCATACCTACATATCATATTTTTAATTTATTTAGTTTATCCTGCCTTGGGAAGGTTGCTGGCGCACTCATCGCGTTTCAACTTGGTCGCCGCAAGGGGCCGGCATGTTTAGGCGACCAGCCTAAATATTTCTAGCCACCCTAATGCGCGCATTAGTTATTTTATTATTAATACCCGTAACGGTTAACACCAGCCGAGAGCTAACTTTGAAGGGGAAAACTCAACGAAAGTTAGCTATCGGCAGGTGACGCGGACCTTTTCGCGGTCTTGACTCTTTCTTCTATTTTGGAACGTTCAAGAACCAACAGCTAGCCCCAGGTGAGTTTCCTAACTTTTTCGAGTGTACATCTTAAACTTTAAATTGTGTTCTAAATTGTGAACTGCCAAGTGAATTTATTTTGCATAATTTAACTCCTTGCCATTGTCACTTAAATTTTAATTTTTAATTTTCTATTTGCAATTAATCACTTGCATACATTTGAATGTGTCAAGTGCATTTTGGAGTTCGATTAATTTCTTTCCAATTGCACGACTGCATATTAAAGCTATTTATCTTGTGAAGTAATTAACTTTCCTGACGACCAGGAAGTTTGTGAGTGTCTCATTTTCATAACCATATTGTAGCTCGTCGCTAATTCCTTTATACATTTTCAATAAATTTATATTTTATAAACAAACTTGTGGTTACGATTTACTAATTCGGTATTTATTTTCTTTTATTTGCAACGCACACGCCCGACTTCCCCGGGTCCACACTGCCCCGCAAAACACCTTGTAATGTTGATGCATTAAAAGAAATGGATAGGATGAGAAACGTTACAAATAACTAAGTAAAGATTACATAGTTAATTTAAAAAATATTTTACCCTACTAAAAATTAAAAAAAATTCATATTCAAATTAAATTTAACAAAAAATCTTTTCTAAGAACAAGCTTCTATTACTTGTTAATAAAACGAACTAAAAAGTAAAAAATAAAATTAAAGAAATAAAAATTTGTTTAAAGATAAGCTTTTATTATTGGTTAATAAAATTAAATAAAAAGTAAAAAATAAATTGACTGTAAGGAAATATAAAACTGTATAAGTTCATTTTGACCTTTAATGATAATTCAGATTTTTCGACTGCGATAAAAAAAATTTCATATTGCACATAATTATATATTTTTAACATTAAAACTTTACACCAAAATTATTAAATCTTATAGTTTATATCACAGCCCGAATTGTTCTATAAAAGCGTGTTACATTGTGATAGCAAGAAAAGGAGGTCCTAAATCAGGGATCGCCACAAGCTTCTTATGGAAGCGTGACCACACCTACTTTGAAATCCAAAAATAAAAAAAATGGCGACGGAGCTATTAAAAAGTACACTGTAAAAACTTCGAAAATTCTTAAAATGATATTATTTTTGAAAGAAAATTATACATTTTGTAATCCTGATAGAAGGTAAATTCATTCGATTTTTTTTATATTTAATTTTTTATAGTTCTTTTTGTTTTTATGTTAAATTTTTTTTTATATTTTTAGGCTTTTTATTTTTTTGTTTTGTTTTGTTTCTTTAGAAACAAAATAATACAAATAATAATAATCCGGTAATTCTGATTCATTCATTTATTTTATTTCATCTTTTATATTTTTTTGTTTTTATTTTTTGTATTTTTTTTATTTTTTATTTTTTTGTTTGTTTTGTTTTTAATTTTTTTTTTTAATAGTATTTCGGAAAGAAGGATTAAGTTAGGATGAAACTGCAAATATTAACCTACTGTAAATTGTCCGCAACTAATTTTTCTATATCTATTTTGATGTTTGTGGTTGATAATTTCAGAAGCGCTTCTAAATGCTGATTTGTAACTCTATTTCTGTTATTTGTTTTTATTTGCTTAAGGAATGAAAAGGAGCTTTCACAAATGTACGTACTACCAAACATTGAATAAAATTTTAAAGTTTCTTGACGCAGTAAGGGATATTTGTCCTTGCTTACAACTTTCCAAAAATCAATGCCTTTTAAATCTAGTAACTGTAGTTCAGAGTCGCATTGTAAGTCGCATAGCTCCATTTGGAGTTCTGGCATCTGCTCAATTGCATTGCATGTCATGGGTATAAAAAAATTGGTAACATTTTCCTGATAACTTCAAAGTCTTGGAATCTTTTAGAAAAGTTATTTTTCAAGTCAGTGAGACAAGTTATAAAAAAAGATAAATTGTAAGTTGAAATATTATACTCATTTAGAACCAACTTTAATGAAGGAAAGTGATAAAGTTTTTCTATGTTCAGATCAGCTAAAAGCACACCAGTTTTATTTACAAACCCTTCAATTGAGTTCACCATTTCAAAAATCGTTTTATTAAATCCTTGCATTGAAATATTTAAATGATTTAATATTTTGTCAAATCTGTCAAAAAAGGCAAAATTTATATTAAATTCTTGTTACTTAATTTCTTTTAAAATATCATCAAAGCCTTTCACTTCAGTTTCTATAAATACAGCAATTTCTTTCCTCAGTTCAAAAAATCGTTGCAGACATATTCCCCTACTAAGCCATCTAACTTCCGTATACATTAACAAATCGCCGTATTCGTTTTCGATTTCATCCAAAAATATCTTAAATTTTCTATGTGTTAATGAATTGTGCCCTCCTCTGATTCTGTTAACGATTTTTACGACTACGTTCATCGTATTAACACTACTAGTCCATTTTGCACACAGAGACTCCTGGTGTATTATGCAATGAAACGATGGAACCCGTATATCGTTTTTCAAGAGCTGACCAACAAAGCCAAATTCCAACAATTGAGGGTGCACCATCTGTACACGCCGAAGAAAACTTTTCATTGTTAGCTCTTAAATTTAACCTTTCGTTAACGGAATTAAAAATATCAACTCCCCGAGTATTTTTTAATAAAGGAATTAATGCGAAAATCTCCTCGGATATGCTAAAATTTTCATTAACCATGTCGCAAGTTTCATCCAAGGCAATGGAAAAATAGCTCAGGAATTCAACTTTTCACCTAACGTTCCATCCACAAAGGAATTCAGGTTTGCGATTCGGTGAGTCACAGAGAAGAAACTTTATCTATTTTATCTGCCAACAGAGCACCCTCATCTCCGAAACAATGCAGCATTTCTTGGCAAACTTGTTTAATGAAAACTCCCTCTGTGAAGGGTTTGCAATTTTTTGCAATGCTTAAGCTTGCAATATATGAAGCTCTTAAGGGGGCATTGTCTGGGAAACGTTGAATTTTAGAGAGCTGTGAGCCCACGAGTTCTCCATTATTTTCAATATACGACAGTATATTTTTCGCATCCTACTCAATAAATGATTTTCGAAGGGCTTCCACTAGTTCTTTCCGCGATTCTCCCACTAAAATATCTGTGGAGAGTTCAGCATGACAACTCATATAATGCCTTCTCAAGTCGTGAGCACAAATTCGGCTTATAATGGTAAAACAAACCATGCATTGTGCTTCCCCTTTGAAGTTCGTGGAAAATAAAAATTCAATCTCCAAATCCATATAAAATTTATTTTACAATGTAGGACGCAATAAACTTTTCTAAACTTGTATCGCCAGTTATTTCAAAATAGATGCTTTTAAACGGGTCTATTTAGCTTGACTATGTGTAGCGAACATAATTTTGCAATTCAAATTTAAGCAACTTCCCGATAAAAAAAAATTCAAGAACAACTTTTAGTTTTTATTCATCTGAAGTTTTTAAATATCGAAAACAAAAATTTTCTCTTTGAAGTAATTCAAAAATTCTCATCTTCAAAAGATAACTCAATTAAAGATAATTTACAAAAATAAAGTATATTTAACTCAAGTAGATAACCCTACAGCAATAATAAGAAAAAAATCGCCGACAGGTGGCGCAAGGATCAAAATATTAAAAAAATGATATTTGTGTTGCCGCCAAAAAAGGCTCCTACGCATCTAAGTGAGCATTTAAATGAGCCAAATCAGACAACAAATACGAGTTTTTTGAATATCTCGATCGTTGCGCGAATTTTTTTCACAAAGCGATTTCTATTCCCGTATGTAATATGTGTTCCAAATATGAGCAAGATCGTATTCTTCATTTTGTTTTCTAAAAAATTATTAGGGGGACTCATGTAACCGTATAAATGCCTTATAAAGTGTGTAAACGTATAAATTTATCTAGTGCGTAAACGAGCTGTCAAATTTTGTATGAAAAATCATTTACACAATTTGTATAAATTTACGCGCACATTTCATTGTGTAAACGCGGTAAACTCAAAGGAATGCAACCTTGCAGACATTACAGCAGGCATTTTCATCATAAATCTCCAATATCAGCAAGTAAATGCGTTTTAGTTTTGATTTTTCACTTAATCTTGGCATTTTTTAATTTGTATAACAATCAAAAAAAATTTGTTCGGCAATAATACAGCTGATAAGCAATCAAGTTTATCAAGAGTATTACTAGGTGCGTTCATATAACAGCGTGTGTATATGGATATAATTTTACACCTTATAAGTTTATATGCTTTCATGAGTCCCCCTATTTTGTAAAAATTATTTCACTTCTATTCTCCATTTTGTTTTCTAAAAAAATAGGTACAACCAATCAGTGCACGTCTAGTTTTCATTTTGCTTTCTAAAAAAGTAGCTACAACCATTCTGCGAGCAGAAATGGCGCTGGCACATACACAAACCCAGTCGGACTTGGTAGCTTTCAAAATTAACGCATTGTATTGTTTTCTTGAATGCTTTTAAAAATACTTCTACATGCGTTCAATTCAAATTTAATTTGATTATTAAATAAACCAAACAAAGCTTCATTGTTTTCGTACAGGTGAAACAAAAATATTACTTCAAAAGTAATTTTACACGAAATTATAGCAGTTTAGTTCCTAATGGGTACAGCAGAATACATTCGGTTATTGGCGAAGGGATAGAATGCGTGCGCGCGGGGATGTGTGGCGCGCTTGCCTATGCGGTATCTAAATTAAATTCTTATGTGTAATCAAATAAAATAAAATAACTAAAGAAACTAAGTACATATATGAACGCCTATTTAAAACAGGAAAAAGACAAATAAATTAAAATAATGCGATGTTAATAAAATGAAACGAAAAACATTAAATTAAATGAAATAAAACAAAACAAAACGAAAAGGAGAATATAATAAAACCAAGTTAAGTAAAATCGAACCGAAATAAAATAAAATTAAATTAAACATACCAAAATAAAATAGATTCGAATAAAACTACATAAATCAATTAAAGTAAATAAATACAGGCAGCAAATAAATAAAACAATAGTCACCTAAATGCCATTGTTACATAAGTTAATACCTAATACCTGTTGTATTGTATTCATTCGTAGATTAGGCAGGAATAGGGTAGGGTAAATTTGTTCTAAATTTTTAAGATGAATTTTGAATAAACTTTGTTATAAAAAATGGGAATGCTGACAGTCTTGTCCATTTAGAAGGCACATAGGATTTACAGGTAAGGGGCCACCGAATAATAGGTGCGTCGGTGGCCATGGTTTTGAGGGTGGGACAAGCACCGGGCGTCGCAACAACGCCCGCGGCGCCCCCAAGCTATATTCGGCCCTTTTATTTTTTATTTTAATTTTCAGCTTTTACTTGTATTTTTATTTTTCAGCGTTTTTTTCGTGTTTGATTTTAACTGTTAGTAACCGGTCATCTCCGGTTCGGTAATTTTTTTGGCGTCAATTTCTTTTTCTTCGTTTTTTTTTTTTTTGAATTTTTGAAATTTTTAATGTTAACGGTCTGTCCTTGGCATCCGGTTCGGCCGGATGTCGTTTTAATTTTGAAGTTATAAGCGTTTTGAGTCGGTCTCTGCGCTTCTGTCAGTTTATTTTAAATTTGACAGCTGAGTTTGAAAGGCATGATATGACTTTTTTTCTGTTTATGGCGCAGGAACAGTAAGGTTGGCAAGGACCCGCCGCAGCCGACAATGACTAGCCATTGTGCACCACCACATCATGCCGACCGCCTTCCTTACTGCTTCCATCGTAGATGCGTTTCCATAACAATCTTTTCATTACAATTGACTACCCATCACCAATCAAAATTTCCAATTTGTACTTGATCTGATGGGTAAAGTTCCAATCCATGGGGACGCGGCATAGTTTGTACAATAAAGTTCCAACTCAGAGGGACGCGGCGTAGTTTGTAGAATAAAGTTCCAACTCAGTGGGATGCGGCATAGTTTGTAAAATCCCAGCAAAAACTGTACCCGTAAATTGGTTAGTAAAATTACTAAAATCTGTGTCGATGGAATACGTAAATCGTTCAGTAAAGGCGGTGACACAATGACATTTTTCATATAGATGCGTTTAACACAAGCTTATGCATTCCAATAATATCGCCACAATCAACCAAGATGTTGCGTTTGTAAATATGAAGGAACTTCATACTTGGCAATTTAAGTTTATTACGCCTTCTCCATTCACATACAAAATTTTGCGAAGCACTGTTATAAACATTCTCCCTATACGACCAAAATACTTGCTAACATATTTTGTGTCGTATTCGATTGTTATATTGCAGTTTTTAATTGTGAAAATTGTTAGAAAATTTACCAACCAGTTGGAAAAATAATTTCACTTGCAAAGTATGCCAACACCCTTAGCCAAAGCAAATGTCAAATTCTTCTTCTTATGATTTGCTTGGAACAAAATTGGGGAGTAGGCTACTTTTCAATATCAGATGGCGCTAGTGTCGCTCATTCAGTGGAGCAGAATGGTAAGTACTACAGTATGACATAAGTGGACCCCATGATCCAACAAATTTTGCAGGGTGTGTTATAGCGTTTTCTTTTCTGGCTAAAGTGTTACGCTTTTTGTACGCCGCGCAAGGGTTGTTGTTCTATTCTAAAAAACAGGCAATGCCTTTACAGGGTATTTCGTTCTTTTGTGAAAATTGTTGCCTGATGCAACTCTGTGAAACTCTCAATTCGCTCTTAAGTTCCACGTATACTCTGTTTATATGAGTACCCAGATTGCGCATTCATGAGATCAAAATTGCTTCGTTCTGCGCATCAACGCCACAGTTGACTGTTTGAGCGAATGAAAGAAAGAGAGAAAAAAACAAGAGCTAAAGGAAAATGACGTAAGAATTGCCCATAAAAAAGAGCTGATCTAATGTTTACATACGCAATACGCAATCTTCTTGTTTGATTTGTGAATATGGTGAGTTGAAATGTTCTTTGTATGCACTATAAATGTTGATAATTTTCTGGGGTAGGAGTAACTCTATTAAGGCTTTACCATTTACTTAGGCAACAATTTAATTCAGAAAAGAAAACGCTATTAAACTCATCTATATGAAAAACTGCTTATGTGTCGGAGCTGTAACATTTGTACTGGGCGGCGGTAACTTTTGTGACCAGTCCATTCTGTAGTTATTGAAACTACGTTTTTATTTTATAGTAAAAATTTAAATTATATTTTTTAAACCGCCTAAAAGTATACGTCAATATTTTTTTATTTTTTTACAACAATGAAAATTTTTGAAAATTGAAAATCATTATTGAAACTTAAAATAATGATAATACATTTAAAAATTAAAAAGTTCAAAATAACTAAAATACAAAGTTGAATAAAGATTATAAGAACCCTACATTACTCCCCCTTCAAGAAAATTTATCATTACACAAATTGAATGTAACTCTCTTTTTATGTAAATTTTTGGTGTTGTTTCTGTCTGTTATCTCAATTATTGCAGGTTTTAATCTATCAATAGGAACAGTTTTAATATTATTATCTATTTCAAGTTTAAAACATTTTTGGCCTTTTTCACAATTTTGTAAGGTCCTTCATATGGTTGTTGTAATGAATGTTTATTAATGACTCGAACGAATGCAAATTTACAAGTTTGAAGATCTTTTGGAACATAAATTCCAGTATCAGCATCTTTATGATGACTTAAATTTGATCTAACATTTCGAAAATGTTCACGTAAATTACTTAAAACTTCAGTTGATGAGAAATTTTTAGCTGATGGCACAACAAGTTCCCCTGGCAAACGTAAATTCTGACCGAAAACCATTTCCGCTGGTGTAGCCGAAATATCTTCTGTGTAAATAGATCGCAAACCAAGTAATATGACAGGTAACTCGTCATACCAATTATTTGTGTCCTCTCTAGCTATTATAGTAGTCTTTAATTGTCTATGAAACCTTTCAACCATACCATTTCCTTGAGGGTGATATGCGGATGTTGTAATTTGGTGACTACCAAGTAATTTAGTTAACTCTGAAAACAATTTCGATGTAAATTGGCTACCTTGATCAGTTGTTATCTTTAACGGAACTCCAAACCGAGAAATATATTCTCTAAAAAACTTATTTGCAATTGTAGTTGCTGAAATATCTTTTAATGCATATGCCTCAGGCCAACGGGTAAATCTTTCAATAATCGTTAAAATATAGCGATGTCCTTTTGAAATAGGTAATGGTCCAACTATATCTAAATGGATGTGTTCAAATCTATTATTGGGAATTTGAATTTTGACAACAGGGGATTTTGTATGACGATAAACTTTAGACTTTTGACAATTAAGACACTCTTTTGACCAAATATTAATATCCTTATTCATATTAGGCCAATAATATTTTTTAACTATGAGCCGTCGTGTAGCTCTTGTACCCGGATGTGCTATTCCATGTAAAATATCAAATACTGCCTTTCGCAAATTATTCGGTACAAATGGCCTAGGAGTTTCTCCTGAAATTTCACACCAAATATTAAAATTTAAAATGGGAATATTAATTAACTTTAAATTTAGATATTGAGAATCAGATACAAGTTGATTTAAGTCATCATCTTTTTGTTGTTCAGTTTGTAAAATTTTAAAATTCAGTTCTGTATTATATATTGCATTAACCTCAAAAGCTCTAGATAGCGTATCTGCTACAACATTGGATTCTCCTTTAATGTATTGTATGTCATCAGTAAATTGTGCTATAAATTCCAAGTGTCTCGTTTGTCTAGGACTTCGTTCTGTTTTTGAATTTAAAGCAGTAGTCAAAGGTTTATGGTCCGTATAAACTGTAAATTGTCGTCCTTCCAAAAGATATCTAAAATGTTTTATATTTAAATAAATCGCCAATAATTCCCTATCAGAAGCACTATACTTAATTTCAGTTGGAGAAAGTTTTTTAGAAAAGAATGCAATGGGCTCAATTTTATTATTGTAATTTTGTTGTATAACGCCCCCAATCGCTGTGTTAGATGCATCTACTGTTAAAGATAATTTAGCATCTTTGTTAAAATGATTTAACAATATCGTAGATGCAAATTTATCTTTAATGCATTCAAAAGCTTCATTCGAATTCTCATCCCATACCAAAGTTTTGTCACGTTTCTTATTTACTTTGCTAATTAGATCATAAATTTTGTTTGTAAATTCTGCTAGTTTTGGAATGTATCTATGATAATAATTTACCATACCAATAAATTTCTGTGCCTGCTTAACTGATTTTGGACGTTCGAAATTGCGAATAGCTGATACCTTTTCATCGGAAGGTCGAATACCTATTCCAGAAATGTTATGTCCTAAAAAATCTATATTCGTTACACCAAAAGTACATTTACTTGGTTTAATGTTTAAACCGTACTCTGTAAGGCGTTGAAAAAGGATACGTAAATCTTTTAAATGTTGTTCTTCGTCTGTACTTGCAATAAGTAAGTCGTCGATGTAAGCATATACAAAATCTAAGTCACCTACTACCTCATTTATGAATCGTTGAAAGGTTTGTGCAGAATTTCTAAGTCCGAAAGGCATTCTCATGAATTCAAACATACCGAAAGGAGTTGTAATAGCAGTTTTATAAATATCTTCTTCAGCCATAGGAATTTGGTGATATGCCCTAACTAAATCTAATTTTAAAAATATATTTTTATTATGAAGGTTCATATTAAAATCTTGAATGTGAGGTAAGGGATAACGATCGGGAACAGTTACAATATTCAATCTTCTAAAATCACCACATGGACGCCAATCATTCAACTCTTTTTTAGGTACAAGGTGAAGTGGTGATGCTACTGAAGAATTTGAAGGCCGACAAATGCCTGTTTTAACTAAGAAATCAAACTCCGTTTTTGCGACTTTGTATTTTACCGGATCTAAGCGCCTGGGCTTAGAAAATGGAAGATTACCTTCTGTTACAAGTCGATGTACTGTTGTATGTTTAACAGGTTTAGTATAATCTGGTTCAGAAATAAGTGACGGAAACTCTTTTAATAATTTTGTAAATTTATTGTCAACCACAAATAATTTCGGTAGTGGAATATCACAAAAGTATGATACTGTATTAACTGAGAGATTGGTTAATGGATCTACTAAACGTTTATGTTTACTGTCTATAAGAAGACCATATTTACAAAGAAAATCAGCGCCAATTATTGGCTTGGCTATATCTGCAATCAAAAATGTAAACGGAAATTCACGTCTTAAACCCAAATTTACGTTTAAAAGCCTTTTACCGTAAGTGGCAATTGTGGAGCCATTAGCTGCAGTGAGAATTATGTCTGAACGTTTCATATGAGGAAATGTAGACGTGGGTAGTACCGAAATTTCTGCTCCACTATCAATTAAAAAATTTTGTTTGTTTTCCCTATCAAAAATAAATAAGCGACGCGTCGAAAATTCTAAGTTTCCGTTGTTCGTCGCTGCAACAACGGAAGAATTTAGTTTGTTGAGTCCTTGTCTTTTGTTGTAAGAACAAGGATGTTCACAACTTCTAGCATTATTTCCAAATTTGTAGTGAAATCTACACAACCAATTTGGATTATTACTCGAGTTAGATCGACGCCTAAAAGAATTTCTAAAATTTTTTCTAGGATTAGAACGCGACCTAGATTGATTCCGATACATTTCTGTTTTAATTTCACCTAACTCCAAAGAAAGTTTCTGAAAATTTTCACTCACCAAAGAGGTGGTTTTAACCAAGTTTTCAACAACAGAATTTTGTGCTTTTGTATCCGAAAAATTATTAACCGAAAATACTTCATTTTTGTTTATCACTTCCCAAATATTATCTGCTAATTTTGTTAATTCGGTAATATTATTAGAACTCCAACTAGCCAAAATCATACTCAAATTTTTAGGAAGTTTACGCATCCAAATTTTCTTTAAAATATTTTCACTAAAATTTGATCCGGCTAATATAATTAATGAACGATAAAATTCTGATGGCTTACGATCACCCATCTCAGAATCGTTTAAAATTTTATCAAGTTTCGAATTTTCGCTAAGTGAGTGTCTTTCTATCAACACTTTTTTAAGTTCAGTAAATTTATTATTAATGGGGGGATTTTGGATAAAATCCAAAATAGTTATTATCACTTCCTGCGGAAGTGCTGTAATGATGTGTTCGTATTTAGTGTTTTCTTGTGTAATGTTTTTAGTACTAAATTGTGTTTCGACATGAATAAACCATGCTTCAGGACAATTAGTCCAAAATTGTGGAAGTTTTACTGAAACTGACAAAATTTCATTTTGAGTAACATTTGCATATGGATTTGTAATTTGTTGTTGAGAAGTGTCATGTGGTAAATCTATCAAAGTGTCGTTTAAATTGTTAGTAAATGTAGATGTTTGCGTTGTATGTTGTGGTGAACGAATCATATTAAATTAAATGAAAAAAAGTTAACTAACAAAAAAGTAAAATAAACTAGTAATTCTATAAAGAGAGAGTTTACAATAATAATAATAATATATCTATATATTAGTATACATACATAAACACATATAATATAAATATAACTGTTCACCAAAATACTTGCTGTGAATGTGCAGTTTGTTGCTGTTAATGCAATGGCTTTTGATGTTTTAGCTGCTCAATCAGGGAACTCAAAAATAACAGTTGTGTTTATGCAATGGCTTTGAAATTGATTGATGAAATTATGCAATGGCTTTAGAAAGGATTGAGCCTCTGACACATTGATTGATGCTGGTTTCACAGTTTTGAAGCATTTGCATTTGACAAATGTGGACCTCCTTTTTAATAACTTTCGTTAATTGTATGTGATTTAATTAAGTTAAATATTTTAATAGAACGTTTCATTCGCACAAACGCATAAATGACTTTTGTTCAAAGAACTCATAGGTTCCAAATCAAAAATGCATAGCAGGTGTTAGAAGCAAATGTCGATTATGATACGACTTAAATTGCGTACATATATACTTTTCATTGAGTTATATTGTTTATTCGGTTTTTTTTAAATACAAATTTTATAATTGGTGGCGTTGTGCACTATATTGCGATTTTTATCGAATTGAACAGCCGTCTGAATTATCTTGGTCAAATATGACCTCAAAATAAAAACGTTTTTGATAATTCCACCACACCAAGTTAAATTTTTAAAATAGGCAGAGATCGCCAATTGTAGTTATTGAAACTACGTTTTTATTTTATAGTAAAAAATTAAATTATATTTTTTAAACCGCCTAAAAGTATACGTCAATATTTTTTTATTTTTTTACAACAATGAAAATTTTTGAAAATTGAAAATCATTATTGAAACTTAAAATAATGATAATACATTTAAAAATTAAAAAGTTCAAAGTAACTAAAATACAAAGTTGAATAAAGATTATAAGAACCCTACACATTCCGTCGTACCTATTTATGTGATTGTCCATACTGCTCACACCCTACAAGACAGGTACCCGTTACCTAATCGATTACTTAATCGTTACCAATAACTTGGTAACCAATTATCGTTTTAATGACTTTTACATTGCTGTCGTGAAAAAGGTAACGCATGCACTCTCTCAAAGTAGTGTACGTGTGACTCGCTTTCTCGCTCTTACCTATTGTGTTTTCGACATTCCTTCTCGCTCGATGTTATTTACATTTTTAAGTTACTTCTTTAGGTATGTTTTCGTTATCGCTAACCAAAACATATGCAACAACAACAACACGGGTAACTGGGCTATCGGTTACCCGTACCGGTTACCTTCTGTTAATTTGCTTTTTATATGAATGAAACGCGTCCCTTTTGTTTAAATAATATTTAATTATGAATAAGTTATGTATACAATGGTTTTTACAAATAATTTCCTTCATTTTCTAGTAAACCTTACATATGTGCATATTTATATGTACAAACTACATATGTAAAGACATAAACTCATTCGTAGTCGTGCTCTTTCTGAAACCATTTTGAGTTTCGAAGCTCACACTGATGGTGCTCAATTTTTCCTGCGCGGGTGGTGTTGTTAGTATCAGTTTGAATAGATATGAGTGTTGTAGATATAATACCGGAATATATGCAGCCCCATTTCGTGCTATCAAAGTCCCTTTCCCATATTATGCATGGTAGGGCCTTATATGTGATACTAAAAAGGCCGAGGGACAGTTGTCGCAGTTTTCTTGTAGTTTGAGCAAATGTACGTTCTTCTTACAGCCACAGCTGGAATATTGCTATGCCCACATCGTCAAATCGAATTACCTAGAATGAAAAAGAAACGAATATCAGTAAGGATAGATAATAAGTTTTTAATATAACCGGAAGTGCTTAACAAATACAAGATACTCAAGGGGATTTCAGATAACCAGAATCAGGACCTGTAAAGTAAATTCAAGTGAACCTCCACCATGCCAAGGCATCTTTCGGTAGCGGGGGTACCCGAAGATTATAACAAGGGATGATAGATGTTGGGGTAATAGATAGTAAATTAGGCGTGCTACAAAAACAAAAACGAATAAATGCAGATGACTGTTTAATCCATTATGCGAAGTTCTTTGAATGGATGTGCAAATTGAAGCGGGCAAAGTACTGCTAAAACTGCTTTCCCAGAGTAACCCGGGAACGAATTGATATGACTACGTCTATTCTTCTTTAGCAGCAGTGCCGAGCACCAATTCCCTTTTGGACAGGAAAGTAAACGTTTGGTCGTCTGCAAGTTTATCATATGCCAGTACAGAACATACTCATTTGCTGGATCTGAGCAGTACATCTAATTTTCCCACATTTTCTGGGCTCAGCGAGGGTATCCTCCTGAATGGTGCATGTGTACCCTGCTGCCTTGCCTGGCCGCTCACCCAACAAGACCAGGCACGACGGAACTTGCCTTGCGACACCCAAAGTACACTCACGCTTCTCATGACTCCAGCGGGTTAGTGGGCTTAGAGTATACCCGTGGTAGCTATGCCTGTCGTAAGAGGCGACTAAAATACCAAATTGATTCAAGGGGTTTTGTAGCGCAATCCTTTCAATGGGTTGCCAGCGCAATATATAGCCTCTCCAACCCAATTGTCAACGTCACCTACCCGTGGCGAATCCTGTTTCTTTAACAGCCGAGGCTCTGGCGACCTCATGTTCCTTATGGATCTAAATTTGAAGGCGCTTAGTTAGCTGACATCGCTTACTTAACCGGTAGATTCTAAAGTAAAAACCAAAACACAAAATACAGGTTAGGTTGAAGTGGCCGGTTCATGAGGATCTCACATAGACTGAATGAGTCCGTAGTGTTACCAGAAGTTTGTTTTAACGACCAAGCTGAAAACCCTGTCAAGAACCAGGACCTATGTTATAAAAAAACTCCGTCCTCTTGACAAATACTAGAAGCTTCCTAGGACTTAAGCCACTTGCTGCTTCTAGATCTGACAGCTTTATCACTCCTAATAGCTGGAGCCTTAGCCTGGCAAGCGCAGGGCACGATATTTCCCAGGGGGCCCGGTATTTCTCGGGGCCCGCGATTTAGAGGTACTAAGAAATTTTTTTTTTAATTCAGGAGAATCTTTAGTTGTTCCATGTGGAAATTTTAAGCCGAATTTCAAAAGCAACGAATATTGATAATGATTTTTTACCTGGTCCCTCGAACAGTGAGGAGACAATAAAAACATCAAACAAAAATATATGTTTACATGAATCCGAAATCGTAAAGTTTTCGTGGTAACACTGATGAAGGTTCATCTTCAAAAAGCCTTCCAACAATACCACCAACTCTGTATCAAAGTCTAGATTATTTAAACGACTTCGATATCGGTACCGTGAATAATGAGCTTTTGCGATCTGAAGAAGTCAACGAAATAATTCGTCGAGGTCATCAAAAGTGCCCTGTTATTTTTCCACGTGATTGTCATGACGAGGCATTTCCTACCTCGTTGTTAAACAGAATCTTGCCAAATGGAGAAAAAGTGGAGCGTCACTGGTTGGTGTGGAGTGCCAGTAGCAATGCTTTTTATTGCCTACCATGTCGTCTGTTAAGCACCAATACTTTAAATCGACCTAAAATTTGTTGTCCTGGCGAATATTCGAAATTCCAGGTATGGAAGAAGCTATACGCTAAACTGCCATCACACGAAAATACTGAAGATCACATTAAATGTTATATTCAATGGCGATCTTTACAAAACCTAATTCGAAAGGAGGCTACAATTGATACACTTATCAATGAACAGCTAATCACTGAAACGCAAAAGTGGAAAGAAATTTTATATAGAATTTTGGTCACTATTTTTTTTTTCAAAAAGCGAAAGGATGGACATTTTTTTGGCATCTAAGATCTCATAAGCCATTATGATCCGATACTTAGAGATCATTTGGAGAAAGTTAGGATTTCACAATAGCAGAACAAACGTTTGCACGTCACTATCTTTCCCCAGACATTCAGAACGAGTTTATAGAAATTTGTGCCAAGCATGTGAGGGAAACTATATTAGATCAAGGCAAGATAGCTAAGTATTTTGCTATTATCGTTGATGCTATGCTTGATGATAGTCACGTTGACTACGTTCATTTTGCGCACACTCTATTTCAATTCGAAAGCAACAAATTTACAATTCCAGAACAGATTTTGGCTCTCGTGAATTGTAACCAAAAAACTGCTCAGAAAATCGCTGATCTAATTTGCCATACATGATTGAAGATTGTCGTGCACAAGGGTACAATAACGGCGTCAATATGAAAGGAGCTTACAACGGAGCACTACGTCACATTCTCGCCTTGTGCAACCCGCAGCTATGATAGCGTTTTCTTTTCTGGATAAAGTGTTACGCATGCGTTGTTGTTCTATTCTAAAAAACAGGCAACGCCTTTACGGGGTATTTCGTTCTTTTGTGAAAATTCTTGCCTGCTCGCAACGTAAAAGCGTTACACTTTTACCCTGTATAAAATTGCGGTGTGGCAGTGCAACTTTGTGAAACTCTCAACTCGCTCTTAAGTTCCACATATACTCTGTTGATATGAGTGAATTTGGTGAGTTGAAATGCTCTTTGTATGCACTATAAATGTTGACCATTTTCTGGGGTAGGAGTAACTCTATTGTTGTTGTTGTTGTAGCGATAAGGTTGCTCCCCGAAGGCTTTGAGGAGTATTATCGATGTGATGGTCCTTTGCCGGATACAAATTGCCAAATCGAAAAAATTTCAACCCAAGTCGAAATGCAGAATAGGGCTGAATAAAAGTAGAAAATTAAATTTCAAACTTACCAAAACTTCACGAAAATGGTATAACATCCCAGTAAATTGGTGACTAAATCAAAAATGGTTTACGACGCTCCAATGAAAATATGTATCGAGCTGGAAAAAACAGAAATTAGTTTTATATTTATAAAAATTAAAATATTCCTGGAACTTACCATGCAGTCGTTGCGATTTATTAATTCAAATTAATAGTAGGAAGCTGTTAAAAGGCAACTTGACACTCAAATTTGAATACAAGCTGTCAACGAATGATGACCAAAGCAGAGAGCAATTAGTTTTATATTTATAAAAGTAGAAAATGAAATTTCAAACTTACCAAAACTTCACAAAAATGGTATAAAATCCCAGTAAATTGGTAACGAAATCAAAAATGGTTTACGACGCTCCAATGAAACTATGTATCGAGCTGGAAAAAACAGAAATTAGTTTTATATTTATAAAAATGTAAAATATTCCTGGAACTTACCATGCAGTCGTTGCGATGTATTAATTCAAATTAATAGTAGAAAGCTGTTAAAAGGCAACTTGACACTCCAATTTGAATACAAGCTGTCAGCGAATGATGACCAAAGCAGAGAGGAGAAACCTCACCTCTAGCTGGTTTTTTTTACGTAAAAACTGGTGAGCAAAGTGGTTAACGTTAATCACGAAGGAGTAATTTGTTAAGGTAAGCGTTCATTACGCTGCACGACATGTAGCAGCAGCGGCGGTTCATAGTACGACATATTTTGGTAATTCACATTAAAGGATTGGTTTCCTCGGAAAGCGGTGCCGCTATGTTACGGCCGCAACATTTTCAACGTTTTTCTCACCGTCATAAGCTGTTCCGCTTACTTGTAAAGTCAGGTTAACGTAATAATTCTTTGTCAAATTATATCCGTCATTATTTTTGACTGTCCAATATTGTTTATGTTTATAAAAGTCAACATATCTTAATGCACTTCACCTTGTTATATTTATAGAAAACTCGTGCCACAATGTATGCTAGGGTGATCGCGGAAACTACTTAAAGATTTTTTATGAAATCTGGTCAAGTCCCTTTTACTTGGTCCAAAAGTGCCTCGTCCTCTTCGTTTCTCCATCTCCATGTTTCCTTTTCCATTTTCTAATCTGTTAATTAAAGATCTAATAAGTATTCATGAACTTACATATATTCTCTGCATTCCAATGAAGAGTATCTCGATGAAAATTTAACATGCAAATGCAATAATAAAATGATCCATTTGGATCACATTGTTGTTGCATTTGCATGTTAAATTTCTATCGGGATCTGGATCACTGTTCATTAGAACGCGAGGATTACTTTATGAAGTCTTACCTTTTATGGCAATAGTTCCAAAGTCCAATAAATAAAAAAAAAAAAAATTCTTTGCAAATATAAAATTTAATGTTTATTTGTCCAAAAGAAATTTTTATTTTTGAAAAGCAAAATGACAAAATAATTTGAAGAAAACTTAAAAACTCACCACTACAAAACAGTCGGTTTTTAAGAAAACGTTGGCGAATGAATTTGTACCGTCATGACGGCCGTAATATTTTTTGAACTACCGCTATATTACGTTACGGTGAACTTCACCGTCTTCTTAGTTTCCACATAATTACATTTTACATGGCAACATGATAACGTACTATACCGCTATATAGCGGCACCGCTTTCGACAAAACCGGGTCTTAAGCGACAATTGAGCGTCACATTGCGGCAAAACTTTGTGTTTAATTTCGTTTGCAAAATGGACGACATAGTTTCGGAGGCTGTAATAATTTCATTTTTGTGCGAAGAAGAAGACGGGTTTTGGCTATCGCTCGATATAATGGCAATAGATGATACCATACCGCCCCGTAATTATCCCTACCGACACCTACACTTAGCAGCAGGGAAGTAAACAACCCCCACTGAACTGGAAGAAAGCGGTTAGGGAAGATTGATGTCCCTTGGTTCTCTCAATTGGCGCCAGAAAACTGAACCCAAATTATTTACTACATTTGTATGTAGTTAGTAATATAGGATATTCAAAATTTTTTTATATTTACATTTTTATATCCATTGTATATTGTTTTATTTTAATATATGTACCTACATTTTGTATATATCGCTTTAAACTAGAGGTCTTTCAATTCCATGTTTAATTGATTGAATTTGCGATTTTAATTGTGATCTATCATTTTCGCACAAAAGTGTGATTGTACTAGAATCGGTAGGTTCTACATCAGCAGCCAAAACTAGACAACACATTTGCTTACAAAGTTTATAGCATTGTTTTCTACATGGCTCTACTATATGGTTGGCTCATCTCTATAGCAACAACACCTCTTTGCCAGATTGTACACATCTGCGTGTTGGTGTTAGACGAATATGGGAAAAATTAATCGACGTGTTTGATTTTTATGACTTTACTTTAATTCAATAGTAAATAATTAACCACAAGTAAGATAATTTTAATTCAATTGTAAATTATAATACTACTACTGATACAGTTCTCAAATCAGTGAAGTCTGCCAAGTATGCTACGTGTACCCATGAGTACCCATATGTATTTTGTAATGCAAAGTAAAGTATTTATATGTGTTGAGTAATCAATGTTCCCATGAGGATATCAAGGCATTTCCATGCGCTTTTTTTGAGCACATGTAGGTCGAATTTCGAAATGCACGAAGCTCTTCGTTGTTTGTGCCTGGATTTTAACAAGCATTATAGTCATTTTGATACGTCGGACTCGCTTTTCAAAATAAAGAGGTGTATTTTATTTGAGTTAAATTAGTATATATGTATACATATTTAAAATAACTAACTATAACTTACTGTTACTCCATTTTATGTATATATAATATAGCAGCTCTTTCTGAGCGGTTCGCGTCAGCTCCCTTCTGAGCACCTTTCCGTAACGACATAAACTAATAGAGATAGATATAGACTTCTATATATCAAAATGATCTGGGGAAAAAAGAAATTCATTGTCATGTCCGTCTGTCCGTTAACACGATAACTTGAGTGAATTTTGAGGTATCTTGATGAAATTTGGTATGTGGGTTCCTGGGCACTCATCCAGACCGTCATTTAAATTGAACGAAATCGGACGCCCACTTTTTCGATATCGAAAATTTCTAAAAACCGAAAAAGTGCGATAATTCATTACCAAAGACGATAACTGTTTTCTATGAAAATGGGCGCAATCGGTTGAGGCCACGCCCAGTTTTTATACACAGTCGACCGCCTGTCCTTCCGCTCGGCCCTTAACACGATAACTTGAGCAAAAATCGATATATCTTTACTAAACTTAGTTCACGTACTTATCTGAACTCTATCTTGGCACAAAAAATGGCAGAAATTCGACTATGACCACGCCCACTTTTTCGATATCGAAAATTACGAAAAATGAAAAAAATTCTATAATTCTATACCAAATATGAATAAAAAGATGATTTAAGGTAAACCATGCACTTGGGATTAACTAATTGATTATTTCAAATTTAAACACGCGCTCTACCTTTATAGTTTTAAATCCTAAAATTATTTTACAAGACCTATTTTAAAGTTTTTTAGTGAAAATTCAACAAGACTATGTGTGTATTAAAGGCAAAATTGCCTTCTATTTTTTGGTCCATTTATATAAAGGTAGTACATAAAATTTTTTTTATCTTTTTATTTTAAATTTTTTAGTACTGCCTACAAAAAGGCAATTGCAACTTTGATTAGTAATTTATGTAATTCCTAAGTGAAAATTCTTATCTTCATTTATTTCTTGAAAATACCTACCCGTTCTTTGGCGTTGCTCGGACGTACTACGTCTATATCTATATTCGACTTAGGTGACTGTAGAAAGATGTATGTGTGCTACATATAAATCGGTGAATTATTATAGCTGTTCGATGTTCTTGATATTGGTGGAGCGGGTGATTTCGACAAAGAGGATGAATTATTCTTGTTGGCTATTATTCTCATAATTGGCGAAGTCGGATAGTGCAACGCAATCGTTGTTGGTGAATATAATCACAATTGTTGAGGAAGTAAGTTCAACACAATTGATGATGTCGTGAATTTTCATTGCTGGTGAATGTGCTAACAATTGGTAGATCCGGTGGATACAACACCTTCGATGAACGCAGTGAATTTTCGTCGTTGGGGGATGTAATCATAATCGATGGGAGTGTGTTGAATTATCGTCGTGCATGGATGTGTTCAAATGTGGCGATTTGTCGTCATTGGCAGGGCCGTAGAGAGAAAATCCGGGCCCGAGACTAAACAATTTACGGGCCCCTTTAAACAAATCCACTAATACATTTGATTAATTTGAATTAATGACGTCTCAGTCATGAATCATTATTGATGGATTACATCAAAAACAATTTTGCAACATCAACTAAATGATGTTTGGACTTAAGAGCTCAAAATAAAATTAACACAGAATATTTACTATTTATACTGTTTTATTGTAACGTAGAAATAAAATTCTCTTTTAAAAGCCACGTATTCTTTTAAATAATCTTTTTTAGTTATATGGTAAAATTTTAGTATATTTCTGATAAATTTAATGATGATTATAAATTTTAATTACTCAATATGGAAGGTCCGGATATCAAAGAGCGGCTTTTTTCGCTGCAAATTTTTTTATAATAATATAAAAATTTAACTGTCTTGCCAAAACGGATTCAACACAAAGCGTGGCAAGTCCTGAAACTCGCTCTTGAGATGAATACGAAAGTTTTTGATTCTTGCAAGGATGCTGAAAGAACGTTCTGCACTAACTACAGTGACAGGTACAGTGAAAAAGATACGTAAAGCAACACAAATGTTGGGGAAAAGTGTACTCTGATTTTGAACATATGTAGATGGCATTTAGCAATTCCAATGGTGACAGACTTCTATCAAAATTTGCTTCATAAATGTGTTTCAAGTGAATTATTTCGCATTCTAAGCTTTGAGAAACGTCCGACTTGTTTTTTCCGACCAATTTCGCTGCGCTCGCCCGAACCGTAGTTTCATCCATGTCTTCAAATTGCCACGAAAAGGAAAACGTCTCGTTCAATATCACCAAGAATGTATTGTTTTTAAAATCAAACTGTGGATCATCGCAATCATCTCATTTCCATTATCTTCAAAACGTATTTTGGAATTTCGCTTTCGATTGTCCAGAAACTTTGGCGAGATGTTCAATTGAATAGCAACTGTTTTTCATTCGTTTAAAATTGTTTCCCATTGGTTCCTGATCAACTTCAAATCAGCAGATAAGGCATCTAGATGCCGGACCTCAACATCTATGGTGGCGTCTCTAGATTGGAGTACGACGTTTCTTTCATTAATGGTTGTCAGTATTTTGAACCAAATTGAGGGCAGCAAGATACATTCGAACTTGTTGATGTACTTGAACGTCTCCGTGTGCTTGTGCAGTTAAATTTAGCTTAAGTAATGCGTTAGTCCTGGAACATGGCTTGCGAATGGTCTGATTGCCTCAATTCTGACCGACCACCTAGTGTCTGAAAGAAGGTGGAGATAGCTGGGTACATTTTTTTGAGGATGACCTATCGTTGTTGACTGGTGCTGAAAATAGTAAAACATTTCTGTACAACTCCGAAGAAAGTAATTGCAGCCGTACAACATTCTGCAGGATCAACACCACATAAATTGAGACTGTGGGTTGCACAAGGCGAATAATCAGCATTCGAGTTTTTGTCGAGAATGTGACGTTGTGCTCCGTTGTAAGCTCTTTCATATTAACGCCGTTATTGTACCCTTGTGTACGACAATCTTTTATTGGGATTTCATGTTTACCTAGAGTATGGCAAATTAAATCCGCGATTTCCTAACCAGTTTTATGGTTACAATCCACGAAAGCCGTTCCTGAATTGTAAAATTTGTTGCTTTCGAATGGAAATGGAGGTAGCGCAAAATGAACGTAGTCTGTTCAACGTGACTAGCATCAGGCGTAGCATCAACGATAATAGCAAAATACTTGGCTTTTTTGCGTTGATCTAATATAGTTTCCCTCACGTGTTTTGCACTAATTTCTATAAACTCGTTCTGAAAGTCTGGGGAGAGATAGTGAACTTGTAAACGTTTGTGCTGCTGTTGTGAAATCCTAACTTTCCCCAAATGATCTCTAAGTATCGGATCATAATGGCTTATGTGTTTTAAAATGCCCAAAAAATTTCCTTTGTTTTGTCCACCAAGATATGTATATACTTTCGCCTCTGAAAGCTAGCCCTCTTTCACCCAAAAATAAAATAGTGTCCAAAATTCTATATAAAATTTCTTTCCACTTTTGAGTTTCAGTGATTAACTGTTCATTGATAAGTGTATCAATTGTCACCTCCTTTTGAATTAGATTTTGTAAAGATCTCCATTGAATATAACATTTACGCCCCGATTCTGGTGTGGTAACAACATTCTTCACCACGGTAACGAAATCATGTGGAAACTTCTACACCCTTTTGGTATTCTATCCGCGAAAGTAGCCGGATAATTTTTTACCCACAAAAGTAGGTGGTTACATCGAAATAACCACACAACAGCTGTTGTTTAGAAAAGGGCAAAACTGAAAAATAAAGAATTGTAAGCGCAAATAAGTAAAGATAATAGTAAAAAAGTGTTGCCTCTTGCTATATATTATATATTTGTTTACATTATGTACTTTCACAGAATAAATTACAATATAGCTATGTAAACTCGTATGTATATATGCACGTATATACACATCGTCTCATTTATTCGTTAACCTCGTATGTACGAGTGACACGTTTTCGGTAAAGCCATGGCGGAACCATACAAGGTGGCAGCATGGTGACATAGCTACAAACATAAATAAAAATTCCATGTACTTTGTTTTTGTAAATTCGATGGACGAATGTCAAAATCGTACTGCGCCGGAAGTTGATGTATCAAATCAAATAAAAAAGTTTATATTCAACTGTCGCATGCTGCCACTTTGTATCGTTCCGCCATAGGTAAAGCGAAGAAAACCAACTTGTAAATTTCACCACAGACATTGGTGAGTTTTTCGGTGATGACAGCGTTACCACTTTGTCCAGAATCGCGAATAAAAGAACTGGTAACGATTTTCGGTTACATAATGTTCTGGTTACTATTTTACCGGTAACGCTCAGAATCGGCCCGTTAATGTGATCTTGAGTATTTTCGTGTGCTGGCTGTTTATCGTATAGCTTCTTCCACACCTACAATTTCGAACATCCGCCAGAATAACAAATTTTAAGCTGATTTAAGGTATTTGCGCTTAACAGACGACATGGTTCGCAATAAAAAGCATTGCTACTGGCACTCCATACCAACAAGTCACGCTCCACTTTCTCTCCATTTGGCAAGATTCTGTTTAACAACGAGGTAGGAAATGCGCCACGGTACCGATGTCGAAGTCGTTTAAATAATCTGGACTTTGATACAGAGTTGGTGGAATTGTTGGAAGACTTTTTGAAGATGAATTTTCATCAGTGTCACCACGAAACTTTACGCTTTCGGACTCATGTAAACATACATTTTTGTTTGATGTTTTTATTGCCTCCTCACTGTTCGAAGGCCCAGGCAAAAATCATTATCAATAGTCGAATCGGATGCGGAACCTGAATGGTGAACACAATTATGCGTGATATCAGAATAGTGTGCATTTACACAGCCACTTTAATTTACTTTAATCCAGGGCCTACAAATAACGGTAAGTTTCATTTTCCACTTAGAAGGTAACAGTTGTTTTTTCGAGTTTTTTTATTTTGCTTGAAAAATAACCGTTAGTTTTCGAGCGAAATTAAATGGGAAAACAATTATTTTTTATTGAGCGAAAGTTAAAATAACATTTATTAGCAGTCCCTGTTTTAATAACTTTAATTTTATTTGAGCATTCGGCGAGAAGTATAATTCAGCCCTTATATTGCTTCATTTTTGCAAAGCTGAGTCGAGTTGTTCGGTCCTAAATTGTACCCAAATAGGGGTTTTTGTTTTTTATTATTTTCTGCTTCTATCTTCATGCGCTCAACACGTTCTTTACGTTTTTGATTTCCAGGTTTGTGGTGGCACATGGCGTAGCAGATCTTAAAAGTATTTGCTTATTACTGGTAACTGAACTCAATTATTTATTTATTCGTATTGTAGAGTAACATATAAATTTAAATTATCGTTGATTAGTGTCAATGGTTTGAATATGATTGAATTCTTCATAATTAGTTATTATAATCTATCAAGCACACTTATATACAGATCCTTTTTTCTGCGATAGTTGATTGTAACGCTTCAAATCCACCGTACAATAATATAATATCATAGTTCTGGTCAATATATATTTCTATTTAAAAATAAAAACTCTTTAAACTTCAAATGTTTTAATGGAAAAGATACAGTCTTTACGCTACAAATATTTTTGAGACACATTTGGCAAGAAAGTAGTACAAGAGGCGTCAATCGGCTATTCGTTTCTTTTCAGAAATTGTTGATCGCTGAAAGGAATTTTACTCGATGTTAACCGAGAGATAGTCGGCCAGTTGCCTTCACATCTTGTCCGCAATTTGACAGCGAGGTGTGGGGAAATAAAAATTGACTGAGTGGAAGTTGAGTTTTGGTTGAGTGTGGCTGCAACTTCTGCAAAATGTCAAAGCAGCCAAAATGAAAATAATAAAGCGAAAATGTGACAAATTGTGTAAATTGGTAAAATAAAGTGTTAAATTGTGTTAAAAATGTTTACTATTTTAATAATAATTGTGTTCAGTGCAGTGAAGTGGTTAAAAAGTGTAGAAAACTACATAAGTGAAGTGAAGTGAAATTTGTGCAGACATTGTGTGTGGCATGTGGCACACGTATGTACATATGTAATTATGTGTGTCATAAATATGCAAAAGCCAGGGGTTGTGTTTTGTGAGTGATAACAGTGATAACAAAATAAGTATACTTTTATCAATAAATTGAACTTGTGATTTTAAAAGCAGTTCATTTATATATAAATGTATATGAATTTTGAAAACAACATTGTAAAAAAGTTTGTTAAATAATTAAATAAATAAAGTAATTAAATTTGCTCTAAGCATAAGCTAACAAATGTTTGTACATTCACGTGTTCAAGTAAAAGACAAACTTTGTTTCAATCAACCACTTCCAACAAAAATTATTCTTACGCACAAGCATATGTATGTACCAGGGATGCACCTTAACGTTAAGCTAATCGTTTATCAAAAAATTTCCACCGTTTCCGTTGAAAGAGTTCGAAATATTATCGATAAAGAAATTATCAAAATAAATTGTATCTCGTTTTTAACCGAAACGAAAAGCTTTCGTTAACGTTAAAAACGATAACAAAAACGTGATACTTTATGTTTGAATTGTGCTGGCAATGCTATAGCCATGGTGAAGCCGTAAGGTGGTAACAACGAGCGCACATACACACACAAACTCCATGTAATTTGTTTGTGTAATTCGTTGGTGGTAATGTCAAAAATACTCTGAGAAATGTTCGTACTGTCAAAATTCATTAGAAAAGTTGCAATCAGCTTGGCTAATGCGTTCACCTTTAATAACTCCGCCATCAATCAGCTTTGCCAGCATAGTTTGAAATTAATAATCAACATAAACGATTTGATTTCGTTTTGATATGGCAGAAAACGAAACGAAATCATTTCGTTAATTTGACGTTCTTAACGTTAATAAACGAAACGAAATGACTTTGTTTCGTTTATTAACGTTAATTATCGTAACGAAATGATATCGGTTCGTTGGTTAAGCATGCCTGTATTTTTCAACATGCGAATATACAAATATTTCTTAGCTTACATATCAACATAGATTTGTACATAAAACAAAATTCACTTAAACCAACCATACGCACCAGCACACATACATATGTACATATGTATGCTCATGTTTTGTATGTAAATCGCAAAATCCTGAAAACTAGCTTCCTCTTGATTTTTCATTCATAAATGCTTCTTAATTTGTCCAAATTGATGATAGAATTTTGCAATTCGGCAACATGGCATTTGATGAAATCGTCAAAAGAAAAATTTTTGCGATTTTATAAATTCCAACTTCGATGCATATTGGGGATATTCATTATGACGAGCATAACTACTTTCATAACCCCGCACTTTTCCTTTAAAATAATACCAAACTATTTATAAGCCTGTATGAAAGTACTAATATGGTAGTAAAAAATGCAAATAAACATGCACAGATATTGCCTAGTAAATGTCCACTAACATATTAGCAATATAATCTAAAAATTTCCATCCATTGTTCATATAAATTATTGCAAATAATTTTCCCATATCCTGAATTGCCGAGTTGTCACAGCTTATGGATATTTTTATTTGCTATTTGAAACCCCCTATCATATTCTGCCGAAAAATAGTTCGCGCAGTCACGCAGCCAAATTTGCAGCAACTGTGTTGCAATTGCTACATAAGAGTGGTGTTTTACCCGTTTCTGGCCCGAATTCGCACTGTGACGTCATACTGTATATGCTGACTTGTTTATCACATGTCAGTACAAAGTAAGAATTTTACATTATTTTCATAGAAAAAAATTAATATATGGGAGCGGCGAAAAAAATTAAAGTAATTTTGCGAAGAAATATAACATTATTTCGCAAAAGAGCAATAAATTCGTTTATTTTAATTTTATAATAAATCCCCCTTTTAGCTGTGAGTTGATAAAACGGTATAAACGGCAACACTTTTAACCACCGACGACACATAATTTGGCTCGTGCCTATTGTATTTCGTCGGCTAATTGCTACGAGCATTGATATTTACATATACATGGCCGTATACGCGGATTGCCATAATTGATTTGGTCGCTTCATAACGCGTAAAGCGGCAAGTTGTTTTATTAATATCTTAAGACACTGCCACAGCATAAAAGCGACCAAGGTTTTTATACATGTCTGCCTTTAATTGGAGTATTATTGAATATGTATATATGTATGTATGTACATTTGTACTTTTTTCCTTTGGTTTGTATTTTCATATATACATATATATTCAATGATACAATGCTCAACATCTGATCAACAGGCACATGTCTTTTGTGTATTGTTGGTCTTATTTACATATTTGAGGGTTGATTTGAGGCAGGTCAAATGTATTTAAGTTTGACTTGGCTTATCAAACCTGCCTTTGAAAATATTCAAGTACATAGGTACTTACATCATTGTACTGAATAACACATATAAAATGCTTTAGGAAATTTCTTTATAGATACCTCCCCTCCCACCCATAGTCCAAATAATAACTAAATTAACGTTTTATGAATATGCAATGGTTTTCGTTTGCACAAAAATTCTTAGTGCGCAAATGCCGTTGGCAAAACACTATTTGCATGCATATTTCAATTTGCATACATTTTCCTTATTAACAAAAGGGGATGGGATAATTCATAAACGTATGATTAATTTACATACATTTCATGAAAGGGCTTATTTTGGTTATATGAATAGGTTTTTGTTTGTAAACAAATAAGCAAAATTTCTGCAATTTGCTGCAAATACACAAAAACTCAAAATCTCCAAAGAGCTAAAGTAAATATGGATACTCATTTCCATTGTTTACTATATAGTTTGGCAGCTTAAGTAGAGGTTATGTTGCGAATAGAGTGGAAGGCAGTGGACTAGGCAGTCGAATGTCATATAATGAAGGAATGGTGTTCGGAGATTTTTCAAAGTTAAAAAAAAAAATGATAAAAGCTTTAATATAAATAAAACTATTGTTTTAATGACAACAAAAACGCCATATATATTCTATATACATTAATTGGCAAGGATTATCTCACCTTAAAATTTGAATTAAATAATCTAAAGTTTTTTTTTGAAACTGAGTCGAGAACTGTGCGTGTGAATGTGCGAATTTTCACCGATCAGCTGTTAGTTGCGCTACTTGGTAAAATTTACAATGCTCATTTCATTTTGGCATATTTCCCCACATTCATAATGGCCGCCGAGAAAATACACCACAAATGAGTAAAATGAAATACGAATATAAATGGGCAACAACTGGCCGACTATGTCTCAGTCAACATTCGTTGCTTCGTTCCAGCGAGCAAATTCGCTAGTTTTTGCCGATTGACGTCTCTTATTATATCTATCCTCTTGGGTAGTACCAATTAGAGTCATAAGTATCCAAAGGTACAAAAAAAAAACCGGTTTTTTACCCGTAACTCGAAATTTTGGCGGTGTTCGGCAAATTTCTTGTATACAGTATGAAAATCAATCTATAATGAACTAAGTTATAGGGTCATAAGTGTCCAAAGGTACGAAAACCGGTTTTTTACCCGTAACTTAAGATTTTGAGGGTGTCCGGCAAATTTCTTGTATGCAGTCTTGCTTAGCTCTTCAAGATCTACCCTAAAAATGCCATCATTTCCCAGTTATTTTCACTTCTGTCTTTTTTGTAATACTGTGTAATATTTTCTATTCACAACTTACAACTTGTCAAATATCACTCTGGAGGTACGAACAGTACAAAAATATATGCCTTTACTTACCTACGTGTAATACTCTTTTATGTGGTGTCACTTCGATATTTTTTTTATTTATTTACTTGCAATTATATTTTGCGTACTTTAACTCACTTTTATACTGTTTTCACACAGAAACTTAATGATCTCATTTCACCTACTAATGAAATCGTAAATTTTTTGCTTTCACACAAAAGTAACTGCTCGATTAGTATGAAGGATGAAATGTCAAGCGAATAAAATGACGATGCTATATGACAGACAATCATGGCGGAACGATACAAGGTGGTAGCATGGTGACATGCATACATACATAAATAAGAATTCCATGTACTTTGTTTTTGCAAATTCGGTGGACAAATGTCAAAATCGTACTGCGCCGGAAGTTGATGCATCAAATCAAAAAAAAAAAAGGTCATAATCAGCTGTTCGATGCGGCCACCTTGTATCGTTCCGCCATGCAGACAATGACATTTACTTTGACCAATGACATTTTTAAGCACTGAACACGCCAAAAACTAAGAAATTGAACGCTCCCAACAGAGTTGCATTGTGCTTTTGACTTCATTAGGCATTCGATTAGCTACTAATGAAATAATTATAGATTCGAATTTTGTAGGGAAGATTGAGCTCAATAAGCGTCTTAATGTAGAAAACTGCCTTTATTATTCAATAAGCCGTCTGTGTGAAAACAGTATTACTTGAAGACAAAGCCTTCACTTCGATGTACCATTTCAGTAGAACCAAAGAGGATAGATATAATAAGAGACGTCAATCGGCAAAAAGTAGCGAATTTGCTCGATGGAACGAAGTAACGAATGTTGACTGAGACATAGTCGGCCAGTTGTTGCCCATTTATATTCGTATTTCATTTTACTCATTTGTGGTGTATTTTCTCGGCGGCCATTATGAATGTGGGGAAATATGCCAAAATGAAATGAGCATTGTAAATTTTACCAAGTAGCGCAACTAACAGCTGATCGGTGAAAATTCGCACATTCACACGCACAGTTCTCGACTCAGTTTCAAAAAAAAACTTTAGATTATTTAATTCAAATTTTAAGGTGAGATAATCCTTGCCAATTAATGTATATAGAATATATATGGCGTTTTTGTTGTCATTAAAACAATAGTTTTATTTATATTAAAGCTTTTATCATTTTTTTTTTTAACTTTGAAAAATCTCCGAACACCATTCCTTCATTATATGACATTCGACTGCCTAGTCCACTGCCTTCCACTCTATTCGCAACATAACCTCTACTTAAGCTGCCAAACTATATAGTAAACAATGGAAATGAGTATCCATATTTACTTTAGCTCTTTGGAGATTTTGAGTTTTTGTGTATTTGCAGCAAATTGCAGAAATTTTGCTTATTTGTTTACAAACAAAAACCTATTCATATAACCAAAATAAGCCCTTTCATGAAATGTATGTAAATTAATCATACATTTATGAATTATCCCATCCCCTTTTGTTAATAAGGAAAATGTATGCAAATTGAAATATGCATGCAAATAGTGTTTTGCCAACGGCATTTGCGCACTAAGAATTTTTGTGCAAACGAAAACCATTGCATATTCATAAAACGTTAATTTAGTTATTATTTGGACTATGGGTGGGAGGGGAGGTATCTATAAAGAAATTTCCTAAAGCATTTTATATGTGTTATTCAGTACAATGATGTAAGTACCTATGTACTTGAATATTTTCAAAGGCAGGTTTGATAAGCCAAGTCAAACTTAAATACATTTGACCTGCCTCAAATCAACCCTCAAATATGTAAATAAGACCAACAATACACAAAAGACATGTGCCTGTTGATCAGATGTTGAGCATTGTATCATTGAATATATATACATGAAAATACAAACCAAAGCAAAAAAGTACAAATGTACATACATATATATGTACATATTCAATAACTTCTCCAATTAAAGGCAGACATGTATAAAAACCTTGGTCGCTTTTATGCTGTGGCAGTGTCTTAAGATATTAATAAAACAACTTGCCGCTTTACGCGTTATGAAGCGATCAAATCAATTATGGCAATCCGCGTATACGGCCATGTATATGTAAATATCAATGCTC
Source organism: Eurosta solidaginis (assembly GCF_040869045.1). Taxonomy (NCBI): domain Eukaryota; kingdom Metazoa; phylum Arthropoda; class Insecta; order Diptera; family Tephritidae; genus Eurosta; species Eurosta solidaginis. The sequence goes on along the minus strand of NC_090319.1, from coordinate 99,048,945 downwards.
GTAGCAATTAGCCGACGAAATACAATAGGCACGAGCCAAATTATGTGTCGTCGGTGGTTAAAAGCTGTGACAACTCGGCAATTCAGGATATGGGAAAATTATTTGCAATCATTTATATGAACAATGGATAGAAATTTTTAGATTATATTGCTAATATGTTAGTGGACATTTACTAGGCAATATCTGTGCATGTTTATTTGCATTTTTTATTACCATATTAGTACTTTCATACAGGCTTATAAATAGTTTGGTATTATTTTAAAGGAAATGTGCGGGGTTATGAAAGTAGTTATGCTCGTCATAATGAATACCCCCAATATGCATCGAAGTTGGAATTTATAAAATCGCAAAAATTTGTCTTTTGACGATTTCATCAAATGCCATGTTGCCGAATTGCAAAATTCTATCATCAATTTGGACAAATTAAGAAGCATTTATGAATGAAAAATCAAGAGGAAGCTAGTTTTCAGGATTTTGCGATTTACATACAAAACATGAGCATACATATGTACATATGTATGTGTGCTGGTGCGTATGGTTGGTTGAAGTGAATTTTGTTTTATTTTTCAACATGCGAATATACAAATATTTCTTAGCTTACATATGAACATATATTTGTACATATGCTTGTGCGTAAGAATAATTTTTGTTGGAAGTGGTTGATTGAAACAAAGTTTGTCTTTTACTTGAACACGTGAATGTACAAACATTTGTTAGCTTATGCTTAGAGCAAATTTAATTACTTTATTTATTTAATTATTTAACAAACTTTTTTACAATGTTGTTTTCAAAATTCATATACATTTATATATAAATGAACTGCTTTTAAAATCACAAGTTCAATTTATTGATAAAAGAATACTTATTTTGTTATCACTGTTATCACTCACAAAACACAACCCTTGGCTTTTGCATATTTATGACACACATAATTACATATGTACATACGTGTGCCACATGCCACACACAATGTCTGCACAAATTTCACTTCACTTATGTAGTTTTCTACACTTTTTAACCACTTCACTGCACTGAACACAATTATTATTAAAATATTAAACATTTTTAACACAATTTAACACTTTATTTTACCAATTTACACAATTTTTCACATTTTCACTTTATTATTTTCATTTTGGCTGCTTTGACATTTTGCAGAAGTTGCAGCCACACTCAACCAAAACTCAACTTCCACTCAGTCAATTTTTATTTCCCCACACCTCGCTGTCAAATTGTGGACAAGATGTGAAGGCAACTGGCCGACTATCTCTCGGTTAACATCGAGTAAAATTCCTTTCAGCGATCAAAAATTTCTGAAAAGAAACGAATAGCCGATTGACGCCTCTTATATATCTATCCTCTTTGGTAGAACGATGACATACACACATCTGAATAACGGGATATTGAACGCTCGCGATTTGATTTAACGAATTTTATTGCTGAAACGGGATAATCAGTTCACAGTCGTTAGGTATCATTGGGCGCTTTCAGCAAACTCAACTGATTAATTGCGGCAGCGAATTTTCGCAAGTAGATGTGATCACAATTGATGGCGGGTTCGTACAACACAGTCGATGAATGTGTTGAATCATCCTGGTTTGTGGGGGTGATCATATTTGTGAATACGACACATCCGAAAGCGGTGAAACAGTGCCGCTGTTTAAATATTGATATTAGCCGTGTTTTTTAACACGCGCGTATACGTTTCGTTTGCGCGTGTTAAAAAACACCTATCTTCGCTTAGATAATGCTTAGGAGACCCATCTAGCGGCTGTGGTAAAACAACTAGCTACAGCAACAGGGTTACCGAAAAGCGGAGACGCAACGCTCTGATGGCCATAGGGTATAACATATAGCTGAATCAGTTGCGATGAATTGTGGACACACATATAATACATAGAATTAGTGTACAGGGTGAAACAAAGACACATATTTCAGTTACATCTGAGTATAATGCGTATTGAAATTTAGTAGGACAAAATTTATGCGCAGCAATTTCAGAGGTGTATTTATAGTTTGTCTCTTAGCAGTCAATATAAAGTTTAAGCGTAAACGGATATACGCGTGTTAAAAAACACGGCTATTATAACTTTCGGAATTTATTATTTTTTTTTTCAATTCACTTTAAATAAAAAAAAGTACCATTCGCGTCCAAGCTTTCCGCGTGAATGGATGGAAATTAAGAATTCGCTTATCTAACATTGCAGAAATTTCACATTTTTCACATTCAAAAAATTCGAATTCATAAAAAATATTGACCTGTTTGAAAGCATGCTTTGGAAACATCAACTTTTTCTATTTTAATTTTTGATGTTGTAAGAGGCTGGAATTAATAGCCCAGTTTTTTAACACGCGTATATCCGTTTACGCTTAAACTTGATATGGACTGCTAAGCGACAAACTTTAAATAAACCTCTGAAATTGCTGCGCATACATTTTGTCCTACTAAATTTCAATACGCATTATACTCAGATGCAGGCATGCTTAACCAACGAAACGATATTATTTCGTTACGATAATTAACGTTAATAAACGAAACAAAGTCATTTCGTTTCGTTTATTAACTTTAAGACCGTCAAATTAACGAAATGATTTTGTTTCGTTTTCTGCCATATCAAAACGAAATCAAATCGTTTATGTTGATTATTAATTTCGAACTATGCTGGCAATGCTATATTATCCATTTTGGTGGCGGAGTCATTAAAGGTGAAAGCATTAGCCAAGCTGATTGCAACTTTTCTGATGAATTTTGAGAGTACGAAATTGCTCAGATTATTTTTGACATTACCACCAACCAATTGCACAAACAAATTACATGGAGTTTGTGTGTATGTCCGCTCGCTGTTACCACCTTACGGCTTCACCATGGCTACAGCAATGCCAGCACAATTCAAGCATAAAGTATCACGTTTTTGTTAACGTTTTTAACGTTAATGTAAGCTTTTTTTTCGGTTAAAAACGAGATACAATTTATCTTGATAATTTCTTTATCGATAATAGGGGGACTCATGTAACCGTATAAATGCCTTATAAAATGTGTAAACGTATACATACATTTATCTAGTGCGTAAACGAGCTGTCAAATTCTGTATGAAAAATCATTAACCAATTTGTATAAATTTACGCGCACATTTCATTGTGTAAACGCGGTAAACTCAAAGGAATGCAACCTTGCAGACATTACAGCCGGCATTTGCATCAGAAATCTCCAGCATCAGCAAGAAAAGGCGTTTTAGTTTTGATTTTTCAATTAATCTTGGTATTTTTTAATTTGTATAACAATCAAAAAAATTTTTTTGGCAATAATACAGCTGAAAAACAATTAAGTTTATCAAGAGTATTACTAGGTGCGTTCATATAAGCGCGTGTGTAAATGGATATAATGTTACACCTTATAAGTTTATATGCTATCATGAGTCCCCCTAATATTTCGAAGTGTTTCAAAGGAAACGTTGGACATTTTTTGATAAACGATTAGCTTAACGTTAAAGTGCATCCCTGCCAGATGTAACTGAAGTATGTGTTTTTGTTTCACCCTCTACACTAATTCCATGTATTCTATGTGTGTCCAAAGTTCATCGCAACTGATTCAGCTATATGTTATACCCTATGGCTATTTATGCGCAGCAATTTCAGGGGTGTTTTTTTTCACATCTATATACGTTTACGCTTAAACTTTATATAGACTGCTAAGCGACAAACTTTAAATACACCTCTGAAATTGCTACGCATAAAATTGGTCCTGCTAAAATTCAATACGCATTATACTCAGATGTAACTGAAATATGTGTTTCTATGTATTCTATAAGTGTCCACAATTCATCGCAACTGATTCAGCTATTTGTTATACATAGAAATACAACAGAGGGTTGTCTCCGCTTTTCGGTACACCCTGTGCCGTAGCTTGTTGTTTAACCACTGCCGCTAGATGGGTCTCCTAAGCATTATCCAAGCGAGGATAGGCGTTTTTTTTCACGCGCAAAAGAAACGTATACGCGTCTAAAAAAACGGCTAGTATCCCACATTAAAAATTGCGGCTTTCGCGCAACATAGTTCAATCAAATATTTTTAAGATGTTGCATGCGCGAACTTCAATGGAAAGAGGAAATTCTAATAGGAATTTCATCACTCCACAAAATTTAACAGAATTTTTAACATATATATGGAATTATACTCAAAAATTCTCCCTTTTCCATCCAGCCTTATTTACATAATTGAAGGGAACTCAAAATATCTATGAATAAGGCAACTATAAATTTTTTTCAGAAAAGAAAAAGTTAGAAGACTTGTTTTGGGACTCTTTTTGGAATGAGATTGTGTGTTTCCTATATATATTTCAAATGAGAAAGCTTATAGGTTCTGTTTTTAATCATTTATATTTATTCCACAATAGTACTTTTAATGAAAATTTGCGAATTTATTTGAGACAAACAATGGAAACATCATAAACAAGATTTTCGAAAATAACTTTTAGTGCAATAGTACTTTCTCCTATTAAAATAAAACGTGCGACATGCTGAAAATAGGTACAATGTGAAAAAAGGTACAATGTGATATAAGGTTCAATGTGATCATTAGCCGTGTTTTTTTTTACACGCGTATACGTTTCGTTTGCGCGTGATATAAAACGCCTATCCTCGCTTAGATAATGCTTAGGAGACCCATCTAGCGGCTGTGGTTAAACAACTGGCTACAGCAACAGGGTGTACCGAAAAGAGAGACACAACGCTCTGATGGCCATAGGGTATAACAGGGATGCACCTTAACGTTAAGCTAATCGTTTATCAAAAAATTTCCACCGTTTCCGTTTAAACACTTCGAAATATTATCGATAAAGAAATTATCAAGATAAATTGTATCTCGTTTTTAACCGAAACGAAAAGCTTTCGTTAACGTTAAAAACGTTAACGAAAACTTGATACTTTATGTTTGAATTATGCTGGCAATGCTATAGCCATGGTGAAGCCGTAAGGTGGCAACAACGAGCGCACATACACACACAAACTCTATGTAATTTGTTTGTGTAATTCGTTGGTGGTAATGTCAAAAATACTCTGAGAAATGTTCGTACTGTCAAAATTCATGAGAAAAGTTGCAATCAGCTTGGATAATGCTTTCACCTTTAATGACTCCGCCATCAATCAGCTTTGCCAGCATAGTTTGAAATTAATAATCAACATAAACGATTTGATTTCGTTTTGATATGGCAGAAAACGAAACGAAATCATTTCGTTAATTTGACGATCTTAACGTTAATAAACGAAACGAAATGACTTCGTTTCGTTTATTAACGTTGATTATCGTAACGAAATGATATCGTTTCGTTGGTTAAGCATGCCTGGGGTATAACATATAGCTGAATCAGTTGCGATGAATTGTGGACACATATAGAATACATAGAATTAAGGTACAGGGTGAAACAAAGACACATATTTCAGTTACATCTGAGTATAATGCGTATTGAAATTTAGTAGGACAAAATTTATGCGCAGCAATTTCAGAGGTGTATTTAAAGTTTGTCGATTAGCAGTCCATATCAAATTTAAGAGTAAACAGCTATACGCGTGTTAAAAAACACGGCTATTAAAAAGAATTTTCCTTGCTCCGGCTTTGCAATTATCTTCGAGAGTTCGTATTTTTGCAAATTTTTTTGAACGCTTCACACCTTGCACTTTCAACATTTATTCTTGTGCTACCCACTTCGCCTTCTTGTAAAGAAGCACCGTTATTAAAAATTCCAATAGCTTAATACGGTGATCTTTACATTCAGGGACTTAAGAAAACCATTTTGGGAAAACATTTTCAGTATATTTTACAATTACTGATAGTACCTCTATGACTTTTAATATTCGGGGTATGTGCACACTTTGAAAAAAGCTGGGCATACAAGGTCAATTGTATTTGATACACATCTAGAATATTAGCTTTTTTTTTTTTTACTCGCGTATACGTTTACGCTTAAACTTTATAAGGACTGCTAAGCGTCAAATTTTAAATACACCTCTAAAATTGCTGCGCATGAAATTTGTAGTACTAAATTTCAATACACATTATACTCAGATGCAACTGAAATATGTGTCTATGTTTCATCCTCTACACCAATTATATGTATTCTATGTGTTGATTTTAAAGATACAATTCGATTTGCACAGTAGATAAATTAAAGGCGTGTAAGCACAATTGTAATTCAAACGGAAGTGAGGACATGTTCTTTATTTGACATTTAATGATATATTCAGGGTTGCATTAAATATATGAAGAAGGGTCATTCACTAAGCTAATTCACAACACCTTTCCTGAAAGACAATTCTTTTTAAATATGTATACGAGTAAAAATTATGTACATGTTTTGATGAAATGTTTATAGAAATGAATAAATATATTAAGTATTAACTTAAGCAAGTCCAAGAGCTTCAGAAAGATGAGTTCGCGGAAATGTTCGTGTCGTGTATTTGGCGCTTAAGTAAATGGTGAAGCCTTAATAGTGTTACTCCTACCTAGGCATGCTTAACCAACGAACCAATATCATTTCATTACGACAATTAACGTTAATAAACGAAACAAAGTCATTTCGTTTCGTTTATTGACGTTAAGAACGTCAAATTAACGAAATGATTTTGTTTCGTTTTCTGCCATATCAAAACGAAATCAAATCGTTTATGTTGAATATTAATTTAAAACTATGCTGGCAAAGCTGATTGATGGCGGAGTCATTAAAGGTGAAAGCATTAGCCAAGCTGATTGCAACTTTTCTCATGAATTTTGACAGTAAGAACATTTCTCAGAGTATTTTTGACATTACCACCAACGAATTACACAAACAAATTACATGGAGTTTGTGTGTATGTCCGCTCGCTGTTACCACCTTACGGCGTCACCATGGCTATAGCATTGCCAGCACAATTTAAACATAAAGTATCACGTTTTAGTTAACGTTTTTAACGTTAACGAAAGCTTTTCGTTTCGGTTAAAAACGAGATACAATTTATCTTGATAATTTCTTTATCGATAATATTTCGAAGTGTTTCAAAGGAAACGGTGGAAATTTTTTGATAACGATTAGCTTAACGTTAAGGTGCATCCCTGCTCCTACCCCAGAAAATTGTCAACATTTATAGTGCATACAAAGAACATTTCATCTCACCATATTCACTCATATCACAAATCACACAAGAAGATCGCGCATTGCGAATGTAAACATTAGATCATCTCTTTTTATGGGCAGTTCTTACGTCATCTTTCTTTAGCTCTTGTTTTTTTCTCTCATTCGCTCAAACAATCCACTGTGACGTAACTGCGCAGAACAAAGCAATTTTGAACTCGTGAATGCGCAATCTGGTAGGTGATCTACACCCATGTTAACAGAGTATATGTTGAACTCAAGAGCGAATTGAGAGTTTCACAGAGTTGCACTGGCACACCGCCATTTTATACAGGGTAAAAGTGTAATACTATTTTCATACAGACGGCTTATTGAATAATAAAGGCAATTTTCTACATTAAGCCGCTTATTGAGCTCAATCTTCCCTAAAAAATTCGAATCTATTATTATTTCATTAGTAGCTAATCGAATGCCTAATGAAGTCAAAAGCGCAATGCAACTCTGTTGGCAGCGTTCCGCTTCCGTTTCCGCTTCTTAGTTTTTGGTGTGTTCAGTGCTTAAAAATGTCACTTGTCAAAGCAAATGTCATTGTCTGCATGGCGGAACGATACAAGGTGGCCGCATCGAACAGCTGATTATAACCTTTTTTATTTGATTTGATACATCAACTACCGGCGCAGTACGATTTTGACATTTGTCCATCGAATTTACAAGTACATGGAATTTTTTTTGTTTGTAGGTATGTCACCATGCTCCCACCTTGTATCGTTCCGCCATGATTGTCTGTCTTATCCTTCATACTAATCGAGCAGTTACTTCTGTGTGAAAGCAAAAAATTTACGATTTCATTAGCAGGTGAAATGAGATCATTAAGTTTCTGTGTGAAAACAGTATAAAGCTTTTGCGTTGCAAGCAAGCAACAATTTTCATCGCAACTGATTCAGCGATATGTTATACCCTATAGCAATCAGAGCGTTGTGTCTCCGCTTTTTGGTACACCCTGTTGCTGTAGCTAGTTGTTTAACCACAGCCGCTAGATGGGTCTCCTAAGCATTATGTAAGCGAGGATAGGCGTTTTTTTCACGCGCAAACGAAACGTATACGCGTGTAAAAAAAACACGGCTAACAACCCAGTAGCAAAATAATTCAGAACTGAAAAAGGTAAGCGAGTTGGTAATAGGTTACGGGGTGAGAGAAGAAACAAATTTCGTTTTAAAATCGTTGTTGTTATTTTGAACAGAAGTATTTAAATGAAAGTACATATGTATGTCGGTAATGTGAAGAGCTGATCAATTCATTTCCCCAAGTATGTGAATTGGTAATTCATATAATTGACTGGTTAATATCCACGAGTAAGCGAGTTGTTCAGGTATGAATTTCGTAGGACATCGCTGTGTTAAAATTCAGCAATGAATTCAGCAGTGGACCCTCACTTTGGCTATTACTAACTTATTTCCTATATATTACCTCTTGCTACTGGGAAGTTTATCGATTTAATCGTACAAGTATGTACATCAGGAATGATAATCATGGTACGTTTCTACTTTTTTTGGTACATTTCGTTTCCCGAAAGTACGTTGGTACTACGTTGACATACTTGGTACATTTTTGTAAAATACATCGCAACACTTCAAGTCATTTGCAAAGCAGCTCTGAGGTACAAAAAAATTTTAAATTTTTCAAAGAAGTTAAGTTGTTTTGTTGCCGAGCACAATTTGTTATTTGCAACTATGGATCATTTAAATATGCTTATGAAAAATAGCATAACTGATTCTAAAATTGTGAACAAATTTTGCATCAATAGAATTAAAGCACAGAAAATAATAGCTGAAATAAAAGGGCCAGAAAATTAAAAATCCATAATTGCATTTTGTCAGAAGTACTATTACCCTCTAATAATGAAACGACTGATATATATTAGCCGTGTTTTTTAACACGCGCGTATACTTTTCGTTGGCGCGTGTAAAAAAACGCCTATCTTCGCTTAGATAATGCTTAGGAGACCCATCTAGCGGCTGTGGTTAAACAACTAGCTACAGCAACAGGGTGTACCGAAAAGCGGAGACGCAACGCTCTGATAGCCATAGGGTATAACATATAGCTGAATCAGTTGCGATGAATTGTGGACACACATAGAATACATAGAATTAGTGTAGAGGGTGAAACAAAGACACATATTTCAGTTACATCTGAGTATAATGCGTATTGAAATTTAGTAGGACAAAATTTATGCGCAGCAATTTCAGAGGTGTATTTATAGTTTGTCGCTTAGCAGTCAATATAAAGTTTAAGCGTAAACGGATATACGCGTGTTAAAAAACACGGCTATTGTAACGAATTTTCTGCAAATCCTCTTATTTGCAATCCTCTGCTAAGTTCGAAGCACTAAACTATTGAATAAATAACTCCAATATTAAAAAATGGAAAAATGGCCTTTATTAAAGTACTTCACAATAACACTTATACTTTGCTACTCGCTGGCTTAATAACCAAACTGATTGATAACTCAAATGAAACTCTACTATTGGCCACCAGATCGCGTGCTTAATCAAACTGATTGATAGCTCAACTCAAACTGAATTACAGCGCCTCTACATCTGTCGCCTTTTATACTCTTTGGTTTCCTCGTTCGCATTTTTCTAGAATCTACTAGCATTGTCCATGAGCTCTCAAACTTCTCAGCTATAACTAAAATTGCACAATTTTATACGTCTTTTAGGCGCTTCCAGAATCTACTAGTCCAGTAGCTCTCAAACTTCTCAGATATATGCATTTGTTAGTGTATTGACTCTCCGCTGCTCGTATACGTACATGGTAAATATATGTAGACGCAGTTATTGTTTCGTTTATGTAGATACATAATGATTGAATTATTCATGTGCATTCACGTCACTGCTTAGCATCGGCTTAGAGACGATAGCATCGCTCAGTGCTGCTAACATTCGTTACAATATATTACATCCATAGATCAATCATTATGTATCTACATAAACGAAACAATAATTGCGTCTACACATATGTACCATGTACGTATACGAGCAGCGGAGAGTCAATGCACAAACACATGCATATATCTGAGAGACCCCTATAAGTATGCAATGAGAAAAACTATAAAATTGTGCAATTGTAGTTACAGCTGAGAAGTTTGAGAGCTACTGGACTAGTAGATTCTGGAAGCGCCTAGAAGATGCGAAGGTTGAAATCAAAGAGTATAAAAGGCGGCAATTGTAGAGGCGCTGGAATTCAGTTTGATTTGAGTTGTCAAGCAGTTTCGACTAAGACGCTATCTAGCGAGCAAGAGCAGTATTATTTTGAATAGTAGAGTTTGATTTGAGCTATCAATCAGTTTGGTTATTAAGCAAGCTATTCGTTCCACAGTTTGAGTGTTATTGTGAAGTACTTTAATAAAGGACATTTTGCATTATTACAAATTGGATTTATTTATTCAACACTTTAGTGATTCGAACTTAGCAGAGGATTGCAAATAAGAGGATTTGCAAGTAAAAAGTTGCTGCACTGTTCGTGGCACTGAAAGGGCCTGCAGCGGAAATCTTACAGACGATTCCAGAGTACGAACAGAACAGTTATGAAGCATTGATGGCTGCTGTAGAACGACGTTATGGAAGCGAGCATAGAAAACAGATATACCAAATGGAGTTGCTGAACCACTTCCAGAGGCCTGGTGAAACATTGCAAGAGTTTGCGTCGGATATTGAAAGGCTAGCACATTTAGCGACTGCGGACGCACCCGTGGAGTACACTGAAAGGGTAAAGATTCAGAGCTTTATAAATGGTATACGGGACGTCGAAACAAAGCGAGCTACATACGCAAACCCAAAGCCAACATTCGCAGAAACGGTGTCACAAGCTCTGATTCAGGAAACAGCGTCGCTTCTGTGTAAGCCAGTTTTCAAAGCACGCCGTGTGGAAGTAGAAAGGCCAGAGTGGGTAGACGCAATATTGGAGGCGCTGAAAGGATCGCAAAAGCGGAGTGAAAAAGTTACAAAATGCTTCAAATGCAGGAAGCCCGGTCACATTGCACGTCATTGCGTTCTTGGTCCTGGTAGTTCCAACTTGGGTGGCCGTAAACGGAAAGCTCGAGGAGATGAGCAAGAGCGTGCCAGATGTAAAAATCGAGAGCTAGCTCCAGCTATTGAATGCCCTCTGATATCTGTGTCGCAAATTGGAAGGAAATCAAGCAGTCTTACCGTCAGAGGGAATGTGGATGGCAAGGAGCGTGTACTGGCTGTAGATACGGGCGCATCTCATTCTTTGATCCGATCTGACTTGGTCAACAGGAGAGTAAAACCGTTACTTGGAGCGAGGTTGCGTACGGTGAGTATAACCAAGTCCGGGGAGAAGTGATCTGTGAAATCTTAATTGGGAAGGTCATGGTTTTACACAAATTCTTTGTGGCGGAGATTGTTGATGAAGTTATATTGGGAGTGGATTTCTTGGTTGACCATGACATCAAGATCGATATGCAGAGAAGGGTGATGCATTATGAGAACCAAGATGTGCCACTTAACTTCAGTTTGGAAAAAGGGTTCAGCAGTAAGCGAGTGCTGGTGGAGGAGATTCGACAGAGACCACGAAAGTCCAGGAAAGTAGATCGAGCAAAAGTTAATGGATCGAATGGACCAAATAAAGGGAAATAAAAACTACCTGCGAGAAAAACACAGGCAGTGACAAACCTTAATGGACGTACTAAAACGACTGAAACAATTTTCCAGAAAGAATGCAAGGGTGGTTTCAAGGCAGCGCGTACTACTCTTGTGAAACGTCAAGATGATACTGATGATGCAAAGTCAATCCGTCAAGATCAAGCTCTGCGAAGTAGTTTTTCATTGGCCAAGCAACAGAGTGCGAGGGAACGATCCAGGATAATGAGTAGTAAGATGAAATACAGGTACGACAAGGAAAATAATTTTGAAGGTTTCCGGGAGGGAGATCTGATACTGCTATACAACCCTCACCGGCGGAAAGGTGTTCCATCCAAATATCGGTGCAGTTGGGAAGGCCCATACAGAGTTGTGAAGACGATCAGTGATGTCATCTACAGCATACAAGCAATTGGGAAATCACGAAATAGAAGAGTGGTACTTTTGGCGATGCTAGCAGCGTATAGATCGAGAGATTTGTCTAATCGGGACGATCAGACTTAGGTGGAGGGCAGTGTAACGAATTTTAGCAGCACTGAGCGATGCTATCGTCTCTAATCCGATCCTAAGCAGTGACGTGAATTCACATCCATAGATCAATCATTATGTATCTACATAAACGAAACAATAATTGCGTCTACACATATGTACCATGTACGTATACGAGCAGCGGAGAGTCAATGAACAAACACATGCATATATCTGAGAGACCCCTATAAGTATGCAATGAGAAAAACTATAAAATTGTGCAATTGTAGTTACAGCTGAGAAGTTTGAGAGCTACTGGACTAGTAGATTCTGGAAGCGCCTAGAAGATGCGAAGGTTGAAATCAAAGAGTATAAAGGGCGGCAATTGTAGAGGCGCTGGAATTCAGTTTGATTTGAGTTGTAAAGCAGTTTCGACTAAGACGCTATCTAGCGAGCAGGAGCAGTATTATTTTGAATAGTAGTTTTATTTGAGCTATCAATCAGTTCGGTTATTAAGCAAACTATTCGTTGCACAGCTTGAGTGTTATTGTGAAGTACTTTAATGAAGGCCATTTTGCATTATTACAAATTGGAGTTATTTATTCAACAGTTTAGTGATTCGAACTTAGCAGAGGATTGCAATTAAGAGGATTTGCAAGTAAATTCGTTACAATATATAAAAATGTGGCAGTCTCGATTCGAATTTTTGATAGATTTTTAGATTTGACACCTTTGTCCGGTAGTTGCACGGAAGGTATTTTTAATGCCATTATTAAATTTTTGAAAGACCATTCAGTACCGCTTGAAAAAATGATTGGTTTCACTGCAGGCAATTGCTCGGTTATGGTGAGAGCAGGAAGCGTAGTGCTAGCAAGGCCGAAGCAAGTTGTTCCAAATTTGCATGTTAATGGATGTGTTTGTAACATTTTAAATTTAGCTTCAATGACCGCTTGCGATGTATTTCCAAAGAAAATTGATAAATTTTTGAAAGACGTAAACTGTAATTTTTATGACAGCCCCCTTAGGAGGTCAGACTTTCAGAGTTTTCAAGAACATTTCGGTACAGAAATGCATGTTATACTAAAGTACGCCCCACAAGGTGGCTTTATAGACAAGCAGTCATAGAGAGAATTCTTGAGCAATGGAATGCCCTCAAGTATTATTTTAATCTTTACGTATCTTAAAATAAAAGCAGTAATCAAAATATTAATCTTATAGGGCGGTACGCACATCACAAGTAATTGCTCAAGAAAAATTTTGTCTTTTTTCTTGTGTGAAATATGGTAGTATGGAAGTAATTTTGCGTTTAAATATCCACGGTGAATAGTGAAACAAGCAAGAATAAGAGCACACAAACAAAAGAAATGTAAAGAATGTCACTTCCCTTATAAGTGCCCGTTTCTCCTTCGCCGTGAAATTCACTATGCGCTTTTTGCGTTTTGGTGCTGCAGCTATTGTTATTTCCATTTCTGAAATAAAATAATAATTATTTATTGCAGAAAATTTAAAAAACTATGTGCTTACCTAATTTTAGCAGTTTGTTTACCTTTTTTCTTTAAGAAATATGTATATGGCACTTGACATATTTCTTGCGGAAACCGGTATTACCGTATGCAAATTTGATGGAAAAATAGTACTAAAGTAGCGTCCTAAATTTCTTGTAAACTGCGTAGTACCTCAAGACAATTTACCACAAGGAATTTTCCTGAGCATTTCTTGAGCGTTTTTTATATGGAATTTTTACTTTCTTGTTATCTGCGTACCGCTCTTATATCTGAAAATTTTCAAAGTCCTATTTATAAAGTATATTTTACAGTTCTTTCTTATATTAGCCGTGTTTTTTAACACGCGCGTATACGTTTCGTTTGCGCGTGTAAAAAAACTCGTATCTTCGCTTAGATATTGCTTAGGAGACCCATCTAGCGGCTGTGGTTAAACAACTAGCTACAGCAACAGGGTGTACCGAAAAGCGGAGACGCAACGCTCTGATGGCCATAGGGTATAACATATAGCTGAATCAGTTGCGATGAATTGTGGACACACATAGAATACATAGAATTAGTGTAGAGGGTGAAACAAAGACACATATTTCAGTTACATCTGAGTATAATGCGTATTGAAATTTAGTAGGACAAAATTTATGCGCAGCAATTTCAGAGGTGTATTTATAGTTTGTCCCTTAGCAGTCAATATAAAGTTTAAGCGTAAACGGATATACGTGTGTTAAAAACCACGGCTATAACAACTTGTTGAAATGTTTTTTGGATTTAAAATTTCTTTATATTTCATATGTTTGAATATGGAAATTTCATGACATGCCGTAGCCTAATGGTAGAGCACTGGGCTCATAGTCCAGACGAACAGGGTTCGAATCATGCTGAAGCCAAATGCCAAATTTAACTTTTTTAAGAATGCCGAATTTATTTAGTTAATTGATTTCTTACGCATACTTTGTTGGATACCAGTTCAATACTGATTCATCATTCGTACAGTGATTGCGAACGCCTGAAAGGACTTGGGCTTTAAAGGCCTTTTTAAAGGATTTGCAGTTATCATAACTAGCGCGCCACCTAGCGGAACTTTGTTTTCTATAAGTTGTAGTGTCACTGGGTCTCGAACTATGTGCTAAGCTACACGTCTATAGGTCACCGGGAATTTACTTAAAAATGGATTGAAAGATTCACAAATCAAAATTAATTTTCTTAATATCTCGATCCATGCGCCACCTAGCGAAATTTTTTTGATAAAATATTGCATTGTCGTCGGGTTCTGACTCACAGCCCAAGTTTCAAGTCTCTAGCTCACCGGGAAGTTACATAAAAATCGCAAGATTCGCCTGCCATCGGGCGGCATTTTGTTTTCCACGAATTGTAGTGCCATCGACTAGCAAACTATGTGCTAAGTTTCAAGTCTCTGGATCACCGAGAAATTAGTTAAAAGTCGATCGCAAAATTTACATTTTAAAATTAATTGTCTGTGTATCTCGATCCGTGCGCCTCCTAGCGTATTTTTTTTCACTTGCATTGTAATGTCCCCCAGATCTGAACTATGCTCTAGTATCAAGTGGGAAATTACCGAAAGAGAATTTTCCGTGGGTTAAAAATTCTTATGGAAATGAGGGGAAAAACATGAAAGGGGCTTAATATAAAGGTAGTAAAAATAAAAATAATACGTACACAAATATGATTATTAGATAAAGCAAGTAGAAATCAGCATTAAAACAATAGGGGGAAAGAAAAAAGGAAACAAGATGACGAGATAATACAATTTCATTAGCAAGAATACAAAATATGGTGATATCGAAATAATCATGCGAAATATTTCTAAAGATGGTTTTTAACATATGTGACCTGGAATCATGAAACGACCCTATTGTTCGAAAACAAGTTTTCGAGAAAAATGCGTTTAGTTTCTGTTTAGCTTCACTCTGTGTATCGGTTGGCCGTTCTGAGCTACAAGCTTGAATATAGTTCAGAACCCGATGACAATGCAATAATAAGAAAAAACTCCGTTAGGTGGCGCATGGATCTAAATATTTCAAAAAATCGTATTTGTGGTCCGATTTGGCTTTAAATGCGATTTTTGAAGAAACTAAGAAAGATAGAAAACTGCAAACTGAAAAGTGTTTATTCCATTAAAAAAAAAGCGTTAAATTTCCTATAAGAATCACTCAAAGAACGCTATTTTCGCACAATAGGGTCGTTTCATGATTCCAGGTCCCATATACATATTTATATTCGCAACTCACCTTCAAACTTTTGTAAGGCAACTATTGCTCTTTCGATGCCCGATAGTTTCGTGTTTGCACCATCAATCGCTGTTTCGTTGGCGCTTGGTGCTCATTGCCCCCAACTTGCCTTGAGCATTTAAATTTCTGCTATGTAAAAATTCAATTTTTTTTTCTGCTTCACTAATGTTCATTTCGGAAGTTTTTACTTTAACTTTCCATTTGTATATATTGTTTTTCTGTTTCTTAATTTGAGTAATTAAATTGTTAATATTTGTTTATACCGATTTTAATTTATCGTCATGTATCGTATGAATTAATTTCTTAATTTCGGCCATTTTTTTCGTCACACACGCATCAGTCGTAGTTTGTTCTCGCTCTTGTGCCTCCAATTGATTAAAAATAGTTGGTAATTGTTCCCTTAAACTCTTTAGAACAATATAGAGCTTTTGTGTGTTCGATTGACACACATCACGTTCTAAACGTCCTCTACTTTCTTTGGTACTCCTAAATTTCAGTACACATTGTTACTCCTGGAAACTTACGCTATAGGTTA
Organism: Eurosta solidaginis; assembly: GCF_040869045.1. Lineage (NCBI taxonomy): Eukaryota > Metazoa > Arthropoda > Insecta > Diptera > Tephritidae > Eurosta > Eurosta solidaginis. The sequence continues at coordinate 99,032,431 of NC_090319.1, read as the reverse complement.
CTTGCCAAGATTTGTTCTTGGAGGGCGCCGCCTCCAGATTGTCGCCATATTGTGCCGACAATAATCTGTTAAAATCGTGGTGGTCGACGTCGCCACACTTTAACCTTTATCGAAATTTAATTAAATACTCGCACTTTGATTTACTGCGTGAAAATTATATTTCTCTTTATTTTCTTTAAAAATTACAATCAAATTTTTTTTGCGCACGTCGGTAAATTTCAGTTGGCAGAATTATATTGATGGCGGTGAAAGATGAAAATACCGATGTCACTCTTGGCACTCGTCATTTTCATGTTTTACCCCACATATATGGTATTCTCTCTTACATGCTATATTTCAATGCTCATGACATACTATTGTGTATTTGGTTCTTTCTATTTGTACTATTCACAATTAAATATCATTGTGAGTAACAATGTTGAGATGTTGCCAGATGATTATTAAAAAGTTAATTTGGGGGATTTTATCCTCACATCACCCTTTTTGGGGAAAAGAAGAATTGACAAAGTGATCAATTTTGTCACATTCTTCTTTTGCCATAACTTATAGAAATTGTTGCGAACAAACGAATATATGTTTATATTAGGGTGTACCTCCCCTTTTTAATTCGTTGGTTCGGAACCATTTTTATGACTGATTATTAAAAATGAACTTAGAAGTAAAAATACTCAAATTTAATTTACATTCATGTTTGTTTTGTTTGAATTTTCTTTTGTAAATAGTTACATTGTAATATATATTAGATTTGTTAAATTTTTACAATTTTAGTCTTTGCTGTTTTGAAATATGGTTTTTGAATATACAAAATGTGTGCTTTTTTTTCTCTTTTTTTTTTTTTTTGTTTTAACAGTTTTTAAGCCTTCGTGGCTGCTTACATGCTAGTAAGTAAATTTTGGATTTGTGTTTTTTTTTTCAAATATAAAGTAAAAATATTGAAGTAATGTTAGTTTACTTTATTTAGGCGGTTTTTATGTACCACTTTTTCTTTGTTTTTAACTTCATCGAAAATAGTTACATTAGGTTCGTTAATTTTATTATAAAAAACGGACCTTGATAAATATTTTCGTGCTTATGATGTGGTTCTTTTTGTAAAAGTACTTTATCTCCGATTTTTACAATTAAAGGTCGTGCCGTTTTATCGTACAGGTTTTTACTTTGTAATTTATTTTTATTAATTAGGTTTTGTGCCATTTTGTGCGTTTTCTGCATCCTAAACTTAACTTCTTTGGCATAGTTTTCGACATTATAGATCGGGTCAATTTTTTCTTTACTCAACTCATTAGGCAAAGTTGCCTTTTTCCCAAAAACTAACTCGTAAGGCGAAAATTGATTGTCGAAAACTGTGCTACTCGTAGTGTTGTGTAGGAAGTTAAAATATTTTAAATAAACATCCCAATCAGAAAAATTGTCTTTTAAATATGCATGTAATTTTTCATTAAAAACTCTATGATTACGTTCAATCGTACCAACAGTTTCATGATGGTATGCAGTTGAAAAATTATGTTGAATATTTAAAAGCTTTGTTAATTCTTCGAATAATTCATTTTTAAATTCAGTACCTAAATCTGATTTTATGGCATTCATTGTGCCGTAAGTTAAAATGAATCCTTCAAAAATAGCTGAAGCGATTGTTTTTGCCGATTTGTCTGGTACAGCGACTGTTACCAGATATTTAGTCATGTCGCAAATCATGGTAAGTGCGAACTTGTTACCATATTTGGACTCAGGTAGGGGTCCTATTGTGTCAATTACTAGTATATCAAATGGTTTACAAGGAGTTGGTGTTAAAACAAGTTTTTCTTTTGTTTTAGGTTTAACCTTGTTTAAGAGACAATCCTTACAATTTTTGATATATTTCGATATATCACGAGTCATGTTCTTCCAATAAAATTTTGTTCGCAATTTTGCGTAAAGTCTTTTCATTAAGCAATGTCTTTCATTCCGCAATGTCCACCAGAAATGGGATCATTATGGTAAATTTTCATAAGTTTTAATTTTGTATCTTCATCTGTTACTGTCTCCACTGGATCTGTTAGTATAATTTCTAAAGATTTTAAAATTTTATTTCCAATATTTTTGAAATTTGTAATAGTGTAATGTTCGAACATAATATCGTTTTTAGGCCATTCAATCTGCTTAATTTTGCGTTTGCCGGCTTCTGATTCAAGCCTCGAAAGTAATTTCTATAAAGTCATTATTTCGTTAACAAGCTCAAAACTAAGTAACTCGAGTTTCTTATTTTTAATATGCGCAAAAATTCTAAAATTTTTTGTTTTATTATTTTTATCATACGTAATTGCAGATCTTATTCGTGGAATCTTTTTTGAAAAATTGAAAGAAAATTTGTCGTAGACATGTAAAGTAGGTTGTTTTTCATCGTTTTTGTCTGTTTTCTTATGTAAATTTTTGTCGTTTGCCTTTTTTGTCATGGCTCTTGTCTGTACTGCCAGAATTTGTTTATTAGCTTCTTTAATCTCATCGATTGTTATTCGCGATAGTGCATCAGCACACACGTTTGATTTACCTTTTATATATACAATAGTAAAGTTATATTCAGATAGTTCCAGTCTTATTCTGGAAAGTTTTGAAGATGGGTCTTTCATATTGAATAAGAATACTAGAGGTCTATGATCTGACTTTACAATGAAATGGGTGCCATAAGCGTATGGTCGAAATTGCTTGATTGCAAAGTAAATAGCTAAAAGCTCTAATTCTATAATAGGTTTTTTCTGTTCTGCTTTATTAAATGCTTTAGAAGCGAAACAAATTGGTAAATCACTACCTTGCTGTTCTTGACTTAAAATAGCGCCACATCCAGTTGTGGAAGCATCAACTGTAATAATGAATTGTTTAGTAAAATCTGGATATTGAAGTAATTTTGGTGAAAGTAATGCTGCTTTCAAAGATAAAAATGCTCTTTCGCACTCTACATCCCATACAAATTCAACTTTTTTTCTATTTAATCGATTTAGGGGCGCTGCCAGAGACGCAAAATTAGGTATAAACAGTCTGTAATAATTTGCAAGCGCGACGAATCGTCGTACCGTGTCTTTGTCAGTCGGTTTCGTATACTTTTTAATTGCGTTTATCTTAGAGTCGTCTGGCAACAAACCTTTGGCTGAACATTTATGACCTAAAAATGTAACTTCTGGTCGTAAAAAGTTGCATTTATTTGGGTTAAGTTTGAGATTAAAAGATCTACAAGTATCGAAGACTTTTGAAAGATTTTTAATGTGGTGTGCTTCGCTACACCCTATGACGATAATATCGTCGACGTACAAAAATGCGACATTGGGTGGTATACCCGAAAAAGCTATGGTCATCATTCGCGAGAATGAATTTGGTGCTATATTTAAGCCGAATGGAAGCACTTTCCATCTAAATGCGCCACGGTCAGTGCTGAAAGACGTAATGTCACGAGAGTCAGGATACAAGGGGATTTGGTGAAATCCTGAAAAAAGATCTAATGTGGAAAAATACTTTGCCCTGCCAAGATTGTCTAAAATATCGTCAACTCTAGCTAGTGGAAATTTATCAGCAATGAGTTTTTTGTTTACCGCGCGAAAATCTACGCACATACGATATGCTTTTTGACCATTAGTATCTTTCTTTGGGACTACAATCAAAGGACTATTGTAATTCGAATAACTGGGTTCAATCAAATCATTGTCTAATAATTTATTTACTTGGCGATTTATTTCTTCGCGTTGAGAGTATGGCAATCTATAGTTTTTAACATATACCGGATCGTTGTCTGTCAATCTTAGTTTTTGCTCGTAAAAGTTATTTAAAGTCATTTTGTCCGTGTCAAGAGCGAAAATGTTCTTACAACTCACAAAAATTTCAAAGTTTTTTGTTTTCATTCCATTTCATTCGCCTAAATGTAGTTTTAAATAATTTCAAAAGAGGAAAACCCCTCGGCAAGGTGCAATATTGTAAGTTGGTTTTTCATGTATTATTATCTGTTTTTAGTTGATTTTTCATACGGATTTATCAAACTCAATAGAATTGTATGTAATTTAACATTTTTGTATTTTGTTGTTTGTAACAGATTTAACAAATAAACACATACCCCTGATGATGCTAAAAAGTTATTAGCGAAACGTTGGGTTAGAAAGTGGAATCATTTAATTTTATTTCGCACTTAAAAACAAAAACTTAGACCGGAAAAGCCTAATAATATACCTTCAGATTCAATAAGAACTGGTCGGAAATACATAATGTGCGTGTTCATTTTGACAGTCTGAACAAAGGTATTTATGTTCTTGCTGTAGAGATGAGCCAACCAGCTATCAAATTACTATTGTGTAAGCTAAATCGAGTTGTATGAACAGCACTCAATTCAAATCGAAATTTCCTCAATTTATTTTTCTGTTTGAACATAGTATAAATCAATTTTAAGTAGTTTTGTACCGAAAGTTTCAATTGAAGAACCGTTTGCTACAGTCAAAGTAAGATCCGAATTTCTTTTATAAATTTTAAATTTAGAAAAGGGAATAACTGATACAACTGCACCGGTATCGATAAGAAAATTAAGTTTATTGAATTTATCAAATATGAATAGGCGATGAGTAGGTTTAATAACAGTTCCATTATCCGTCACCGTCATAATGGATCGTTTCAGTTTAAATTTTGTTCGTAAT